>NW_026562397.1:7995000-8479109 GCF_027474105.1 Poeciliopsis prolifica | reverse complement strand
AAGGACTAAATGTCACTTCAGGTTAGGACTTACAACCCTGTATCCAGAGGGGTTGAGACGCTGGGTGAAACGTAAAGTACAGAGCACAAGATGAAGACAATATTTTAATGTTTTAATTGTAGCAATAGATCAAGTGACTGAACCAGGACGTATTAAGAGTTGCTTTGGGAGAAATGCTCATTTTAATTCCAGAAACACAAACATGTTTATAGGCATAATCGCAGGAAAACCATTGTCAGTAAACCTGGCTTGTACTAATTTTATGCACAGGAGCTGATATTAATTCATCCAGAGAAAGTGTTAGGAAAGACGCTGAGGCAAAGTGGAAAACCAAGTCTTAATTATTCTTTGTGTTTAATGCTAACATCTAAAAAGCTAGCAGAAAGGCAATGTAGTGGGGGAAGATGGTAGAGGCTGAATTTGATCATATTATAACTACACTTTTTATGTAATTTGTTTAGATTTTATGTGAGAGACCAATGCGAAGCAATCTATAATATGTGAAAGAAAACAAAAAACATCACAGAGACCAAGGAGCATGGCAGGCAGGTCAGGGACAAAGGTGAGGAGGCTCTTTAATCAGGTTTAGCTTACCAAATAAGCTTGCGCTTTTCTCTTACGATGCGCTATTTAGCTCAGCGACTGAAAAATGTAAAGAGAATGACATGACTGCAAAGCCATCAAAACATGGAGGTCACTCACAGGTCAGACAAGGAGAAAATTAATCAGAAGCAGCCATGATAACTTTGGGCCTCAGCTCTCGCGGGAAAATCTGTTAACGGAAAAGTTGTCCTTGTTTCCCTCATCCTTAAGATGGAAGCTGCTGAGTGTTGATAACAGTGATAAATACAAAAGACTTTCAGTAAATGTCATATTAGACTGCAAAACTCTGTAATGCTGGGGCAGATGTTCACCTTCTGTCTCCAAACATATAGCCAGAGCCATAACAAAACAGTTGAGATCAAAAAAATCGCCACACGTTCAAACCAGTGGAGAATCTGTAGCAAACTACGATTCACAGATACTCTATCCATTCAAACTGGGCTTGAGCTATTCTGTGTTGGTCTATTTCAAAAATCCCAATCAAACGTTGAAGATTCTGATTGCAGCTTGGCAAAAATGTGAGTAGGTCCAGCAGATATAAATGATTTTGCAAGGCACCACACATTCAAACGCCATTGCAGAGGAACACATTGAACACATTTTGAAATAATGCTGCAATAATCCTAACTCGAAGCCCAAAACACAAAAGAAAAGATGAGTTTTCAGCTAGTGAGGGTCATTTATAGGCATCAGCATGTCTGAGGCTTACAGGCCATCATACTGGAGTTTACATCTGCTGACACGTCTTTGCTTCTCTTTAGGATGCATGAGCTGGATAACAGTAAGGCATGGGAGTAACGTGACGCTTTGAAGCATTAGCTGAAAGAAAGTTTAGATTTATATAGCTGAGCATCCTGAATACTTTTGAGAGTCCTGAAACTGATTTTGTTACAATTTTGTTTAAGATTTAAGATTCCGCGTACACAAGTGTATATATAATAAGGTAATCGCACAAAACAGCATTCTGTGTGAGTTGATGGTCAGAGACATGGTTGCTGTAAGTACTGTGATGATATCATGCACCTGCGGTCAGAAAGGCACCTGCTGTATGTCGCTTGCTCAACTTTTCAGAGTTCATCAACATCTGGAGAAGAGCACAATAAGAGACTGGGAGGACTGTTTAAAATCTTAAACCTTTCACTAAACAAACACACAGCAACTAAAACATCACGTCAGAACTTATGAGAACATGATTTTGCTTCCAGTTCAGGTGCATCGCATTGAGCAAAATTATTGCAAATCTCATCTGTCTTTCTGCTTTCTTGCTGCACCTAGACAGGCGAAGCAAAAAACCAAAGTCCCAGAAGAAGTGTAAAGGAAAGAGAATGACAGCTGGGGTGACAACAAACAGTACATTTTAGAAATAAAGAAGAAATTTGTTTTAGTTGGGTCAACAGATTCATATTCAGTAAATTTGTCAGAGCAGACGCACACATTCAAATCAATACACTGGCATTCATGCAGATAAACAGTTGTGAGGATGAAAATGTATCTGAAAGAAGAAGAAGAAGTAGATGTGGTCATTTTATGCTGCCATGATGATCCCTGTTATTGTTCTCTCAAATACGTTAAATCACCTGACTCATCAAGTCGGGGTGAGAAATTCTCACTCGTGTTCTTTAGCACATTAGTACAAGAGCTCTAAGATGCTCATCGAATCTCCTTTGTAACGCAAAAATTATCTTACCAGATTGTTTTCACCCAGAATCCATTAACTCTTACTTGACCTTAAGAGCGTCTGAGAGCCATCCTCTAACCTCTAGAAATGAGACACAGTCTTAGTACACAGAACATCACTGCTCTTTTCTTCAGGTTCCCAGTTTCTGCAGCGCCATCTGCTGGAGGTCTAAGGGACAGACTGCTGAGTAAGACATTGAGTGGCAATCTGCAACTCGGGTAGCTTCTCCTAAATGTCCTTAAGACTTTACTGGGTTTTAGGCTTGGCACCACCAGGAGTTGTATCAAGAGGAGGGCCGCCGCCTTGGGCAAGTCTTCGCAGACTGAGAGAGAGAGGAGAGATTAGTGCTCCTGCAATCACAGCCTGCTTAAAAAACACAATAATGCAACTTTAGCTCTACAGACTGATGTCAAAATGGTTCCCCCACAGAGCTTTGTTCCGGTCATTTAGCTTTTCAAGAGCATCAAAGTAAATGCAATATCTGATAAAGATAACCTATGCAAAGACAAACCACAGCTTTAAAGAGAGACTATTAGATGAAAAAAGTTATTCTTTTTTTGTTAAATTATTAATTTGCTGTTATTGACCTAATTCTATTTGGGGAAAAAAAATAACTCAGTGACTTTACTAGCGTGTCTGGACATACCAGAATCAAGAAACTACTTAACTAGAACCTGTCTGACAACATGAAGTAGGCTGAAGGATGTGAAAAAAAAAAAAAACAAAAACCCATGCCTTTGATCTGGAGACATTCAAGACGATTAGAAATAACGTAATTGGTTTCTATCAAGCTGGAAATTGTTACAAAGCCATTTGTAGCCGTTTGGGACTCCAGTGAACATGGTGAGAGTAATTACAGAGAAAACGTGGCTTTTAGTTAGAGACTGTCTAAAAATGACATCCAATGATTTCCACAAAAGAAATGCACAGCTGCTCAAAATGCACGCAGATGTCTTCACATTTCCCTCAAAAACCCTTGCTATTCACCCAGACGTCTGGAAAGGTATTCTATGGACTGATGAGACACATTGTGTAAGTATGGACAAGATCACCAAGTCTATTTAATGGTTTATCTATACGAACATTCAATAAAATAAAGCAAATGTCTAAAGTTCAAGTATTTTTGTGGGAAATCCTTACCTCTCTTCCCAATTTGAAAAACAAGTGAGTCTTTAAGCTTTACTGTGAACTGCATTCATACAGAAACAGTTGTGTGGCTGTGCTAGAAGCAATTGAGGGTCAAAGATGGCGCCATACTCACAAGTCCTTCACGCTGTCAATTTGGGCCTGAATTTTTCCAATAAAGCCATCCACTTGCTCCTATAATATCGCAGTTTGCACAAGAAAATTATAAATCCGTTGTGTTGAAACTGATATTGATGTTGTTGCACGAAAAATGTATTACCTGCCGTCTTTCGTAGAAAAGGGGTAAAGAAAAGAGAGCAATCACACCTGAGAGGAAAGGAAGAAACAGTTGATTCGTGAGCCGCAGGGTTTTTTGATACATCTTACGTCTCTAGTGAGGATTTCAGTTTCTTACTGATGATGAGGATGGTGAGGCCATTGCAAAGGCCTCCCAGATATGTGACAAGGTACATCAGAAACAGGAACTAGAGATTTAAGAAAGACAAAACCGATAAAAAAAATAAATAACTGAAGATATTTTATGTAACTTCCATCAAGGATATGCAAATAGGTTTAGCTAACATGCTTTTAAACTGACTTCTAGTTTCAGAACGTCATCCAACTTTCTCCAGTCTGGCCTGTTTCTTCCATAATGCTTTGTTCACAGTATCTAGTGGCTGTCAGTTTCTCAGTCTTGGTTACAGGATCCAGTTCATCGGATACGGGACAACCCCGTCTCACATGGAAAAAGACTCCATCTTATCCTGGGAGTCTGGTGTGTGTAATTTAGCATACCAGCAGGGTCACAGTTGGCCAGCAGGTTCTGGGATTAATGGGCTCAACCAACTCTCATGGACTGTCATTTGCTATAAATATTTCTATTCTGTCCTAAATTAATGACTAAAATTAGAAAACGAGGTGTTCACTTTCTACCACAGTAAAGGTGAATCCAAAAGGGATCATTTTGGTCATATTTTAGAGCCAAAACTTAAAATCTGTTGGAAAATGTATGGACAATAAAACATCTCAACATGTAAGTACCGCTAAAAACAGCTTTTTTCAGAAATTAAAAAAAGTAGCTTTCAAGATTGCATTACATAAAACCTAGAAATACTTTATCCTTTGTGAAATAAATCTTATAATAAAGATCTTTTGTTTATTGAAGTGTGGCAAAAAAAAAGGTAAATTTTTCTATATAATTTTTTTAAGCAATATGTGTGAATAAAAACACTATTCTCAAGCAAAAAATCCACATTTCAATGTCGTGCTTTTTGTGAAATGGTGCAGTCTTCGTAAGTGTAAACATGGAACAGGTTACATGGAGAATGTTATCAGATTTTAGTTTTACAGCTCACTGCAATAGAATAAATTATTTCCGTTCTAAAGTTGTCAGCAAAAATAAGGATGGTGACATTGTGCATCGTTTTGTCAAAAATGGTTATCTATGACGACGGCCACAAAAGGGCCTTTAAAAATTCCTGAGTGGGGTGCCGGAAAGTGAGGTTTCCAACTTGTCACTCTTAGACAACACTTCTCCTGTCTTATTAAGTTGCTACATTACAAACTCAGCCTTGAGGCGAGTTTGTAACTACACTACATCATTCCTCCCAGTGTTGTGTTGTTAATGGCAGTTAGCTCGTCCTTAAGTGAGGTTGTCAATCAGGCTTGGCTACAAGTTCAGCTACAAGGTCCTATCATCCTGACAGGTATGTGATAGGTGGTGAGATTCGAGGTAGTAACTAGGAAGGAAGTTACGCCAACATGCTTCCTTGCTGAAACAAATGGAATCAGTAAACAAGAGACCTGTACAGAACAATACCATCAAATACTAAATACTAAAAATATTAATGGCTAACAAAATTAACTCTAGGCATTCAAATATTCTAAAAAGAATAATCAAAGCTTATCATATTGAAGTAGCTGTAAATAAGAGGCAGTCAGATTATGAGACCATACTTTACCAGTGAATATATGACACACGCTTAGCATTGGTTGCAGACAATACCGTTTAATTTGATTGTGCCGGATCATTCACTAAAATGATTATATCATAAAAGGCGACAGCTGCTGTCTTTGTTTGAATATGCATAACAATGCTGTGACCAGGGAACCATTGTAGCTGGAATGATGAGTATGACTGATAATAAGAGCAAAATGACAGAACACGAAGCCGTTGTTAGGTTAATGAGTCCTAGAGGTTCAAGCAAAGCAAAACAACACGGGTTCATTAAAGTAGTTCCTCGTACTAAAAGGCTAAACAGCCACGCACAAAACAACGGCCGACATAAACAAAACTACATAGACAAATAGAGTGAATGTAATTAAATCGGCATGCTTAGCTTACCTTGAGGGATTCAAAAAGATTTTCTACAAAAAACAGCCTCCTCAGGGCATCAACAGCAGACAGAGCCAGAACAATGGCTTTTTGCATGTAGATGTCAGCCTGCTCTCCCCTTAAACTGATGTCAAGATCCAAGTATGATCTGATAGAAACACACACTCATTAAGCCAATAAATTAACTCAAATTTAATTAAAATACTGATATGTTGAGCTAATTGTTAAGGAGGCAGTTTAGGCCTCAAGAGTCTTCAGTCAACTCAATATTACTGTAAAAATAATTCATTAACAAAGCTCAGTTGTAATATAGACAGTAAATATTTATTATGCAGAATCCTGCCTGTCTTAGGTGCAATAAAAAAAAGATAAATATGTTTCTGCACATTGTTTTACATACAGTGGCACGTTTAAAACATGATTCCAGGATATCAGTATTTCCTTTGTGTCTCAATATTTGATCCAGTGGAGAACTCAGGGAAATAATCTGAGTATTAAAACTGCATGAACGTTTCAAGGAAATCATCTTACTTGAAAGGATGTTCTCCGTCCCCCAGCTGAGGACGTGGAGAAACAGGTAGTAGATGCGTACAGAGATGGTGAAGCACATGACTGCCAGGGAGACGGTGGAGACCACAGAGATGATGCTGAGCTGGAACAGGGAAAGTAAGCCCACCACCAAGGCTGTGAGCACCATGCCACTTCTCTCTGTGTCCTTCCAGTAGATGAGGTCCATTACTGGTAGACAGGTAATTAAAACGATTGTCAAAGAAATGACAGTTGACAGACAAAAGTGGTTCTGTACTCTAAATGCCATCAAACATTTTAGTGTAATTACATTTTGAAATTATGTATGAGGTCAGAATACAGATAAATTGTCAAACCTAAGAACCTCTAATACCCAGCGTTGTCCATAAATTATGACAAAATATTTTGTGATCTTTCATTTCTGTGTCTTAAAATTGGTGTACTCAGACAGAGGAGCAGGAAAATAAATATTATGAGAAGAAAGAATAAGGAGGGAAAAACATGAAGAAAAAAAAAGGTATTTTCGTCATCAAGCCTTAGATAGCACCCAGCAGCTACAGGCTCAAGCCTTGGCTGAATTTAGCCTTCAGAGAAAAAAAAGCCAGCAGTTGAAGGGAATTTAAATTCCCACCACCTGTTGTCACATGTCAGGCTGTCTGCACCCGATGATCTGATCCCTGATGGTTTCATTGTCTGCCAGGAACCGATGGATCACACATCTCCAATTATATACAGTTTCAACTTTAACTGTTTGGTCTCTGTTTATTTCACATTAAAGCAAATTTGCAATGTTTTAGTCTTGGGAGGTTAAATATAACAAACTGGGTCCTGTTTGAGATTTGAACCCCCGGGACCGCTCACACTGCTCGAGACAATTATATCCAAGTTCTGTGCAAAAGCCTTGAGCTAAGGCTTCTTTTCTTTATAATTTGCTTCCAGTAAGGCAAATTTTAATTTAACAATTAAGAGTGACCTTGATCAATGATTCCTCAGGCTTTCTGAAAGGCTGCTGCAGTTTTTCATTGAACTTTAGCTGCTTTTCCTGTCCCTGTGGGGGATTTTTTTTTTCAACCTAGGTTGATTTTTTTTAACCTAGGTTGAAAATTATTTATTTCAACCTCCGAAATAAATAATTCAAGTTTCTTGCAGTTTAGGATTTACATTCATGGATATTAAGGAGCTTAGAAAACATACTATTCAAATTTACATACTCAGGGTTTTCCATATACATATACACACACAACCAACTATAAGAGGGATTTTATGCGGTAGTGTGTTGTGTAAACATAGACTAATTACTCATGGAAGCCTCTTTGAAGAGAGAGCTTTGTCAGTGGGTGGGTTATTTATAACACCCCAATTTATTCCCACAACATCCCTGCAATAGTCCCACTAGCTGTCATTCTGGGCGGTGCTCCACACACGACAAGCAGATCTAATTTACATCTAAACTCATACACTAATGAGGAAGCAGCACAATTAAAAATAAGCATATCTGTGGTAAACAAGTTTTCCACAAAACGAAAAAGTAGCACTGTAGAGCAATAATTTAAAAAGAAGGAGGCAGGATGGGAAAGTCCCAATGACCAAAAATAACTCAAAGGTTTGTATCTCATTCTCTAAAAAAAACATCATGAGTAATCGATGGAACTAGAGAATCCTGTAGAAGAATGTCTTGCAATCAATTTGTGACCTAAGAGCTCAGGTTCGCTTGGATTATGCAGATTGACAATAATCTGCGACATCACCTCTGAACGACTCCCAAAAGGAGGGAAATTTTGGTTGGGCCAAACGTGCAACAGAAATCAGAAGAGATCTGTGATAGGGGAAGATGCTTTTTGATGGCAGGTCCTTTAAAACATGTGTGAGTAGACTAACAGGGACATGCAGGTAAAAAATAAATATATATAGCAAATGAAAACATGACAAATGTGAACTAGAATATCACATCAATTAAACCAATTAAAAATAACATTTTGCACAGAAATGTGAGCTTAATGAAAACTATTGTTAAAACCTAATTAAAGGTCATTAATTTAAAAGGAATGTTTAATCTGATCAAACAAGCCTCAGTGGAACGCATATTTAAATTTATTTAATATGACTGTAATTATACTATTGTGTCTGCTTGCCTGAAGGAAGCAAATAAAAGGAAAATAGTTGCAACCAGAAACCAATAAAGAAATAGTCAGTATAACAATGTGAACAAAGAGGCTAAAGGAGTATATTTTTACTTCAAAGCAATGTTTATTCAAAGCAACTACATATTAATTTATTCTCACTCAGGTCAAGTCCGCCTGTTCACTAGTCCACTGAAATGTCTGTGCATGGCCCAGCTGTTCAGCCTAAAGCGCTAAAATCAAGCCAGCCAGGAGACAGCTGTCTAATACCACAACAGCACCGTTTTAACTCATTTCAATGGCAAACACTGATTTGAATTGAAGCCACTGGTAGCGGCTAGTGATCCTGAGCAGCTCATCAGCTTAAAGTCAGACGCACCTGTAGCTTGTCTTATTCTGTTTCAAAGGAACTGGCCCGTAAACTGATCTAAGGGAGATCTCTGCTTCTTTCAACTACCTTTCTTTTGTTTTATATTAACTTAAATCAAATTGATTTTTGGCTTAACACTTCAAACCCTGCACTTTAACTATACAGGTCTAAAAAATTAGAATTTCTTTAAAATCTCACCTTTACTGGCCATGTTTGGTCGCTGTTCCAGTCTCTCTCCTAACTCCCCTGTTCTCCCACTGAATGAGCTCCCTTCTCCTCCCTGAGCTGTTTTTGGCCGTCCAATGCTCACTCAGCGCTGCAAAGGCCTAACAGCCCAAAATAATCTGCTGCTCCACAGAATTGCCCTCCACTATTCAAGCCTCCCTGCCAGAGAATAGAGTTAATTTTTTTTTCACTGTTTTGAAATTGATCAGCTTTTAAAGCAAAGTCCAATGAGAAGAAATAATAATTGCCGTTTAGTTGTCATTTACCAGAGCAGAGTTAATTCTGTTATTTTTTTAAAGCCAAAGTTTGTTTCTCTCTATATTTGCATTTTCTTTTTAAAGAAATCTTCCAAAATATGTTCTTGAAAGTCTCATAATCAGACAGTTTTGAATCTGGATTGAAATCAAGTAGTGATTTTTTTGACTTACATTTCTAACAAGTTGTTTTTCTTTATTTTATTACTTTTATTCTCAATTTCAGAAATCATCGTTTTTATGTACATTGCTTTGGGACTTTTTTTTCCTGTAAAAATGTTAAATTAGTACATTTTACTTAAACTTGGTTTAATTGCTCAGAATAGGGACCCCGAAGAAGTAATTAGGAATGCATGTTACATGTATATTGATAATTAAAAGCACGAGCTTTTTATATATAACATCCTAATTTCTTGGTATAGCATCAAAATTACAGAGACCCATTCAAATAAGGCAGGTGTGTATAAGGAATTAGCTCTAAAACACTTACATTTCACATATATGCTATTTAATACTCAACTTAATTAAATTTATATACATGGTAAATTTAGCAAATCAGTATTAAAAACACTTTATGACCAAAATAAAAAGTCAAAGTAGCGAAACTTTTTTTTTAATTATTCAAGATTTTTTGATTTTTCCACTCAGCAATTGTTGCAAACATACATTCAGATGTGATATTTGGTACCTGAAGCAAACAGAATAAAAAGAAGGACAATTCTCATGTGGACACTCTGCATGTGTCCTATTTATTTGAGACTACACTACACTAGGTGTTATCTGTCGACCACAAAATTACCAGCGGGCTTTAAATCCCTCCCTCACCTAAATGAGTCCTTGTCTTGACCACTGCAATGGTCCACTTGAGAACCCATTAAGCACAATGACTGAATCTTATCTCTAAGGATCCCCTTCTCTGCCCCACTCACTCAAGAACTTCCAACTTGCACCAACCAATCTGCATACAAAGAAACTGCACACACACTCGCCCTAGATTCTGAGACAGACGACACACACCGATAGCGGTTTCATTGGTGTGCCTGCCTGAAAAAGCCCGCTAAAGCCTGGAATGTTTCCCCTGCAATCAGCCCGTCATTCCTGAGACCTCGAGAGAGTTGGTTACTCTGGAGACAGTGGACAGCCAGCATCTCTTGCCCGTCTGCCCCTGCCGAGAGGGAAATCTGAGTGTGTCTTTGATTGGGAGCTGCGAGGAAGAATCTGAGCAAAATAACGTAAAATACAGAAGATCTGGAAGACATGGAAAAATAAAAAAATGTTAGTAAAACGTGGTGATGTAATCCTGTACCTGCTATGTGGATGCATACGGTCAGATCCTCAGCGAGGGGTGCTGAAAACCAGTGATCTCTGAGCAGCTGTTCCTGAGAGTTGAGGCCTGCGGAGGCCACAGACGAGCGCTGGGTCTGTGGGTCGCACAGAGGTGAGCAGCTTGACTGAAATGGTTTCCAGGGTGGCGGGTGACTCAGGCTCGGAGGCTGGTGAATCCTCTGCTGCTGGGAAACAGAAGCTGATGTCACCATGGTGATAAAGTAAATAAATTACAGGCATCGTTACAAAAAGGCAGCTCTTTCTTTGTGTCTCCTAAACTAAGAAGAATCAGCTGATCTGTTGTGTGACATCGGCTCCAGTAACGAGAAAATCTAACAAATCTGATGATGTAATGCCTTACACCAATCACCAGAACGGGGAAGAAAGAACATTTGAGTGACTATGAAGGGGGAATGAAACTTTGGCTACAATACACACAAGCTTATCAAAACTGAACAACAACTGTTTGAACAATTGGAGCTTTGATTTGATGTATAACAATCAGACGGTGTGGTCTCGCATCTAAAGCATTGACCCTTGCCTTCTATCAATGGTGCAGCATAGAGGTGGAAGTGTAATGGTCTATGCATACTTTTGGCTTCTTTGTAGCAATTCAACTTCATCGTAATGCAGCAGCCTGCTTGAATGTTGTATCTGAACATACTTAATCAATTACGACCACAGTCTACCCGTCTTCTCATGACTGCTCCCAATAGGATGGTGCGTCATGGCATAAAGCGCGGGTCTTTAACGGTTTTTAAACATGATGTTTTGAAGGTCACTGAAAACCAATGGCCTCTTCAGTCAACTAATTTCAATGGAAAAGAGCATCTCTGGGAAGGGATGGAGTAAGATATTTTCAGCATAGAAGTTGATGTCAATGTGGACCAAAAGGCGGTATCTAACACTTTTTGAATCTATACCATAAAACATTAAGACGGTTCTTAGCGTAAACAGGGGGTCCAACCTCGTATGAGTAAGGTGTGCCTAATAAAGTGGCCAGTGAGTGTGTTGGTATGTAAAAAATAACAAGCATTCAATTCATGTGACACCTGGCTTGATATTATACTCTGCTTGTCTGTGCCACATGAAATGAAGAACCCCTTGAAGAAAAAGGTCATCGAGTGTCAAACTTTATAATTAGCTCCGGGTTCATGAACGTTTGATACTAATGGCTGCAGACAGGAGGGATGAGCTGAACGCTGACAGCACACACAGCATTTGTATATGTTGAGTTTCTCAAAACAACAACAAAAACAAAACATAAAATATTTCTTTAAATAATTTTTAAAAGGTTGAAAGATGAATTGGGGAAATAATTTATGCATCTGATGATCAAAGACACATCCAAGTTTTTACGGCTTGTACTTCTTACCCTGAGCTCTCTGTGAGAAACTGTGTTGCTGGATCTCAGAAGTTCGTTGACCAATCTGACTTGCGCTCTCTTCTCGTCCATCTGTCCTTTCACTTTCTGAGTCCAGCGTTTCAGGAGCGGGCTGCACTGTAAGAGTTTCCCTTTGTTCTCCTTCCCTTCTTCCCACAGGGATTGCTGTCCTTGGTTCCTCTGTCTCTGATGTTGTCTCTTCTTCATCTTGATTGAGAAACCCCTGTGGCTCCCAGTCCACATCAGGGAGTCTAACAGCATTTCCAGCGTGTCAGTTCGAATCAAAGGCGTGCGTCCCGGCCGGGGGACGCCCCTGCGTCGCTCGCGATGGTGGCGTGAGCTCCCAACCGCTTCGGCCTCTGCGATGGCGATGTAAGAGAAGGTCAGCTCGAAGGAGTGCTGGCGAGGAGTCCCCCAGATGGACGGGGAGGAAGCTTGTCCTTCGTCGTCGTCCGGATCCCCTGTCTCCACTTCCTCATCGTCATCATCGGACCACTCTCTGGCTGTTTGCAGGTCGCACATCTCTGACTCCCTCGTTGCCGCCTGGATACAAATCAAGACAGGCGGTCACTGATTTACAAAGACAAAGATGAAAATGTCTTCAAGTAGTCCTAACACTAAGCAGTTTATTTGATCAGCAAGAGCTGTTTCTGTTTTTTTTCTGACAGATGAAAGGTAGAAATAGAAGAGGTTTTCAGATTAAACTTGTTTTGATGTTGCTATCAAAGTAACTGGTAATTGCGCCATTGTTATTGTGACATGTGAATAAAAACTAGATGAGGTACAGAGGAGAAGTGAGAGCTTTTTACCATCGGTGCATGGAGGTGTTGAATCTGGGGTGGATGCCACAGAGCCATATTCCTCTGGAAGAAAGCAGTTGCATGTTACATCAACAAGCAGCTTCAGTTATTACAGCTAGAAACTAGAGATCAGGCCCAAAATCTGGGAGGAGTGGTGGACTCAGACCTGGACATCCAGAGACATATAAAAACTGTTATAAAGTCAGCTTTCTATCACTTAAAGAACATTTCTAGCAAAATCCTGTTCTCACTAAAAACTAGTTAGATGCCAGCATCATCCCAGTTCTAAAGTCTACACTGACTCCCTGTAGCTCAGACAATAGACTTTAAAATACTCTTGCTAGTTTATAAATCACTGAACAGCTTCGCACCAAAATACATTAAAGATCTAATGTTGTATCAACCTTCCAGGCCTCTGAGGTCTTCTGGTTCCGGTCTGCTCTGCATCACCAGAACCAGAACCAAACATGGAGAAGCAGCATTCAGTTTCACCTGGAACAAACTTGCAGCAAGCTAAAAAACATTCAAAACACTGAGTTCCTTTAAATCCTAAAATAGAGTTGCCTTTGATTCATAACGCTACCACCGTAATCACAACATTTTAAATATATTCGCTTGATTATATCAAGCGAATATATATTAGCACTTAAACTCTGATGTAATCAATTGTCGTTCCGTTTTTTTTTTTCTGTTTGAACTGCCTTGTTACTGAAATGTGCTACACAAATAAACTTGTCTTAAGATGTAGAAAAAAAAGATCTCAAGATAAACTGTTCCATTATATTGCTCAGCACAGATGTACTGCAGATGAGCAGGAACACACAAAGCCCATAAACACTGCAGTACCACACAAGAACTAACTGTAAGAGCTTTATAATTCTTTCCTTGCCTGCATTTCACGTGAAAAGATGCTGCTAAGGCTAACAAATATTAATGCTGATAGAAAATATCAGACTAAGGGAACACAGAGTGTTCATCTGTCCTTAGTGCATACTGTAGGTCATTGAATATTGAGTGGTTCTGGCAGAAGTAAAAGGCTTTCACTGCATTAGATTGCCAGCATGACACCAGTGTATAAATCAAGCAGGCAGCCATTGCACTGAATGCAGCATATTCTGTGCAGCAGCAGTGTGAGGATAGGAAAATACTCGGCTACTGTAACTTAGCTTTGGATCAGATTGGGGGAGACAAAAATTCAAATCACAAGAGAAGCATTCAGGAAGGAATAATTTACGATCGAACATGACTCCATGCACAGGCTTTCTGCACACAACCTGCAAACTGAGACATGAAAAACAATAAGAGTGTGCCTCTACTGCAACGATCCATTTATTGTTTATTCAAGGTAAAAGCAGGAGAGAGCGCGACAGGATGAGCTAACACATGCGATGATGTGAGAAAAAGATGCAGAGGTGGGTTATGCACATCTACGAGATCGCCGCTGTGCAAGCACGCACAGAAACAAACACAGGCAAGACTTACGGCAGTGGGAGAATCCTAAAACCTGGCCCATACTCCATCAAGGCATTGCTGGGCCCATCCAGTCTGGAAGCCCCTCCCTCATCCACTGCCGGCACTCACGTTGTGTGGATTCGCTCTCTTCATCTGTCTCCTGTGAAAGCAGCTTCTTCCCTCCCCTGCCTCTGTTACTCAGCAACCCCGCCCTGCCTCAATCCGCTCCAACATCCTCTCCTCTGCCGCCTCCACTCGTCATCTAATTTTGCATCGTTGTGACTGCAGCCGTAGAACGTACGCTACAGGAAAGGGAGAGGAGCGTGAACGCCTGTTGTCATCTTTTCATTCACAGCCAGTCTATGCCTATCTGCTTCTCGTCACGTGGTCCCAGCTTTAGGAGCAGGAGACAGGGAGGAGACGGGGGAGGGATAAGTCATTAATAATGCAGCACACACGCAGATAATGATGCAGGCTTCATCATAATGCAAAAATAAACCTGCATGGGAAGTTTGCTTCAATGAGTTACGTATTCATCTTAAAAGATTGTCATTTGCAATGATTAAAGAAATTAAAGCACCGCTATGAAAAAGATGTCTAGTATGGGGCAGTGAAGTGCCAGAATAAACCTGATCCTGATAGAAACGTTTAAGAGTTGGGAGGGCAAAAAACGCATAAAAGGAGAAGTGCTCATAATTCTTTTGTTTCTTTTTTTATATTTATGTTATACAAAGAGGAAGGTTTAAACGGTAAAATGGACACAAAGAAGTATTCATAGACAACCACAAATTTAGTATACTTTGTTTATATTTTATGTAGTTTGCATTTAATGTTACATTTTCTTCACAAATAACTATTTGCGGCTATTTTAATTTATATTGATGGTTTGCTGTCATTACCACACACTGCAATCAAGCACCAAACTAGCAAACTTTTTTTCACAGATGTGGAGAGGTCATTTAACATCTGACTGAGATTACAGTAGCAGAGTGCAAATGCGATCACTGTGTGCGTGTTTACTTGAGGCAAACAAACACAAATAAAGTGATGACCTGCAGCCAGAGATCAGGGTAAGTTAATAAAAGGTTAGTTGTATTTATAACTGGATGAGAAGAGTGTCACATGAAGTCTTTAGCAGCACTTAACCAGGTTAGCAGCTGAAAATACACAAAAGAAAACTAAGAAAGGAGATAAGTCAATTAAATCTCACAGAATTGTTTTTTCTTTCTAACTTAAATAAGCTAAATAAATGTACAATACACTCCTCCATAAGGATTTACAAATTATAATGCAAATTTATTCTTGCCACAATATCACAGTTTGTGATACTCATATTATGAAGAACTGTCTGTTAACAGAATTTTAGATTCAGGTGCTTTCGAATATGACAATTTATAGTATTTGACAGTTTAGTTCTAATTATATTTAATCATAGAACCTTCCACATTTCTTGACAGCCCTGATAAAGATATGTAAAAAGTCTGCAGTAGTTACAATGACAATTCAGAAACATCCAACCTGTAATTGAATAAAAGTATATTTATGCGGCACAAAAAACCCCAACTTGTTTTTAAAGAGTTAAAGATTTTTTTAACAAAATTAGTAGGGGCATCACTACTGCTACACATCTACTGTTAACATGGCACAGCAAAGATTTCCTTCACATAAAACCATCCAACCATCCACAAGCTCAATTCATGTGTGCTGTATGTCAATTTCGTCCTTAATAGCATCTTCCTTACCACAGGAGAGGCCAAACAGTTGGTAAAGAACATCAGAGACCAGACCAAATCTGCACAGAGCTGGAATAGACAGCAAGACCATCAGCAACAAGCGGGGGAGAAAGAGACACTGTTATTGAGAGTAATTCAATAAAAATGAAATACAGGATAGTCATCAACTATCCTGTCAACATGTTGCCTCATAGGGTCAAGCTAATCATGAAAAGGGGATTGCAGATCAGCTTACAGTACATGGTGGTAGTTTGTTAATGACCAGATCTGGCTTATCTGCAAACCTTTCTTCGATTCCTAAGATAATCTCTAAATTATTCAGAGAAAGTCTTGAGAAATTGTGGTGGTCAAATATGACCAAAATCAAGATCTTTGGAATCAGCTTGACCCACTGTGTTTAGAGGAAGAGAAATGCTAATTATGACCCAAAGAAAACATTTTCATGGTCTAGCATGGGGGTGGAGATTAGATGCTTTGGGGCAGTTTGTCTGCTTGAGATAAATGATAACTTCACTGCATTACGAAGCCAAAGAACCGGGTCATATCTGACCTTAAAGAATATCCTTAGAACACTAAAGATGGGTTGTGACAATAGCATGACAATGACCTCCACAAACATATCAGTTGAGCAACAAGCAAGTGGCTAAAGAAAGAGCACAAAAAGGTTAAGGAATGGATGCAGCAAATCAAGAGCTCAATTCTGCAGAAGTCTGTCAAGGAAGCTAAAACTTTGAGTTGTGAAGTAGCAGCCAAGAAACCTGGGTCTGGTTTAGAGTCTAAAAAGCAGAGCAGGCTGAAGTCCCTCGGGAGGCATAGCGTCTGTATTTAAACTAAATGGAAGACGTTTGTGTTTCAGATCTTCAACAAATCATTTATATTGTGCACGAGACATCATAAATCAAAACGTATTCATGTTGAACGTGTTATAAATGTATATGCTCTTTTCCTGTGGAGTTCAGATATTATTGTTTACAGAAGAATAAATACTACTGCACCTGCTAAACCATAAAACCTTCATACGTCCAATAATGTCCTAAGCGCCTTCAGACGACTCGTGTTTACAGTAACAGAATGTCCCTAAACAGAGCAGCAAGGTGCTTAGTGAGTAAAATGCAAAGGAAGATGAAACAAATCACTCATGCAATCCCTTTGCTGAGTGATTCCTTTACCAGACTCATTGCGTAAAATGTACTCTTAATAATCCAGGGGGAGTGTGCACACGCAGGTCATCTGTTGTGCCTCACTGGCCAGGTGATTATCCAGAAGATTTCATAGGAAAGAAGGGGAGATGAGTGGGGGGGCAGAGAAGATGGACAACTAAACAGATTAACTGATAGAGGAGTGACAGTCGGAACAAGGTGGAGAGAGGAGTGAGATTAAGACGGACTGTGACCCATACCGAAGGACCTCGGACACTGGAAATGGTACGAGTCAGCTTAAGGATGAGCAACGGGACTCTTGTTTTTTAAATTAAAAACCCTGGTTTTTGTTTGTTTTTTATTTTTTGTATTAAAAGCAATCAGTTTATCTGGTAGGGCTGGCACAGCTTAAGTGTTGCCCTGGACCTGTTGAGGAAAACACACGGCCGGCGGAGGAGCACCAGGAGGAGACGGGCCGCCGGCAGGTCGAGCAGGAAGCTTGAGCAAAGGCTCCGTGGCGTGATGAGGACGGCCAGGCGTGCCAGCAATGTGGAGGTGCCCTCCTTTCTCCGGCAGCTGGTTAAAGAGACAGAAAAATTGGTAACGTTCTTCTTCAAAGGGGGATCCAGAGAAAGGGGCTGTGAGGAGGAGGACAATTTAGAAGACGAAGACGCAGTGCCAAGCCCCTACCTGGACCGCCCCAACTTGGAGAAACATGTTGCAGAAGGGGGCTCTAGTTTGGGGTTGAACTACGCTGTGGCCAGCATGCAGGGCTGGAGGGCTCAAATGGAAGACGCCCACACCTGTATGCCCCAGCTGAAGGGAGACCTGGAGGACTGGGCGTACTTTGCTGTTTTTGATGGACATGCAGGCATCACAGTGGCCCAGTACTGCCAGAAATCTTCTGGATCATATCCTGACAACAGGTACGCAACTAATGTTGATAATACCTTCAATGTGGTTGAAAATTGATGCAAAACGTACAGTTTACTGGGACTGCATGTGTTTATGGACTAGAAACACACAACAAAACAAGTAAACGAGACCTTTGCAAGGGTTTAGAACAGAGTTGAGACATCCTGGAAGAATTTGAAAACATGTTTTGGCAATTCCATGAATTAATAAATGAGCCTCAAGTGCTTCTCCATTAACTCTTTGTTTTATGCCAAACCTACCATTAGATTCACAAAAAAATATTTTAAAACCTAAAAGTGGGTCCCAAGCAGCCAGTTAAAAAGTAGACAGCTAAAATCTAATGGATATTATAAAGTCTTGTTGACCCCCATAATTAAGTAATCATTGTTCCCATATGTGGTCATACATTGATCTGAATGCCCAAGTATTGTTTCAACAGGTGGGGTCAAAGCAAACGAGGACCCTGACCAGGTGAAGGAGGGAATCCGTGAGGGATTCCTGGGCATCGATCGCCACATGCACAAAATGGCTCGCAAGGACAGCTGGGACAGAAGCGGCACTACCGCAGCAGCTGTTATGATTTCTCCACGGTACATTTACTTTATCAACTGCGGGGACTCACGCACCTTCCTCTGCCACAATGGCCAGGTGGTCTTCTACACAGAGGACCACAAGCCGTTTAACCCGAGGGAAAAGGAGAGGATCCAGAACGCCGGCGGCTCGGTTACCCTGCAGAGGATTAATGGCTCACTAGCCGTTTCCAGAGCACTGGGAGACTTTGACTTCAAGGAGGTGGACTGGAGACCACAAACAGAGCAACTGGTGTCACCAGAACCAGAAGTGTACGAACTGTTAAGGACACCCGAAGACGAGTTCCTTGTGCTGGCATGCGACGGCGTGTGGGACGCCATCAGTAATGAGGAACTGTGCGCATTCATACGCAACCGTCTCCAGGTGTGCGATGACTTGAGAGACATCTGTACCCAAGTCATTGACCTCTGCCTCTATAAGGTGAGACGCAAGACCAACGTGAACTACACCATCACCAAGAGGTGTGAATATCAATATTTAATTTGTGATTAAGATGTAGATATAATATTTCAGTAGGAGCTTCTAAAGTAGATAAAAGGAAGAAAAATCAACAAATTTAGGAATCACACCATAAAATAGATCTAGAATAAATATGAATAATTTAGCAAATCCTTCATTTCCTGTTGGCTTCTTGTATCAAATTTTCTGTAACAGATTTAATTATTTCATGTGTCGTGTTATTTTGAATTAATAGGACATATCCAAGAAAAGCTGAAATCAGTATCAGAGAGAATCTCTAAATAAAATGCTTAACAGTTTGATAAATGTAAGTATTTATCTGCCAGTGTTGTGATGTCTTTTGGACATTTGTGGATAGAAGGCAAATGATTTTGACATTTGTTTTTGTACGTTTTATATAAAAGGAAAGCAATATGGTTTACTTT
The DNA here is from genome assembly GCF_027474105.1 of Poeciliopsis prolifica. Classification (NCBI taxonomy): domain Eukaryota; kingdom Metazoa; phylum Chordata; class Actinopteri; order Cyprinodontiformes; family Poeciliidae; genus Poeciliopsis; species Poeciliopsis prolifica. Next base: position 8,459,647 of record NW_026562397.1, on the reverse strand, counting down.
TTGCTACCTAAAAATACATCATTCTAATTTTTTTTTGTCCTGATGTTAATCATAACAACAAAGCAATAAATGGCACAATAGTAAGAAATCAAGATCACAATTCCAATATCTAATCTAACCACACAATAACAAAGTGGATTATTTCACTCATTTGTCCATTCATTCCCTTTTATTAGATTAGAATGAAAGAGAATCATTTAGCAACTCCCAAAACTGATAAAAGACTTTACTGTCCTATATTGTTGTCAGTCCAATACCATAATACAGATCATTTTAAAAGGCAAGTCTAGAATCAAGTGTGTCTTTCAGTATTTTTCTCGGAAGTGAACTTGCAGCAACTCACCAAAACGTTTACAGACTCCACTAGAACTCAACCAGTGGTTGTTTATAGTCTCACTAAATGCTACAGCAGGCAGCTTTACGAATCAGTGGCCTCACACTGAAAAAAGGTGAGCTAAGCAGGCTCTCAGTGACGCACCTAATTGTTACATAAGTGGATTCTACTCCTGGTTGACCGAAAATACCGATGAGCGCTTTGCCTGGCCTATATATAGATGCACTAAGAGATCCTTAAACATTAGGTTGGAGCAAGAAAAGCTGCACATGGTTGGGATTAACACTGAATGTGAGCGTGTTGACGAGAGCTCAGCAGAACGATGGAAGACACACCCCCTCTGAGTTTTAATCCTTCCCTCTGTGTTGCTATTTATTTCACCTGAAAAGGCTTTAGTGCATGTATAACACTTCCTGTTCCAGTTTCACCTTTATTTTTGTCCAATTTCCTCTCAGGGACTAATGTTTTTGCTGAAAGGAAGCTAATTTAATTCTACATCCTCTTGGTGTATTAATAATTTTGCACTCACCTGTATTAATAAGCCTTTGCTTCCCTCTGCAGGGCAGCCTGGATAACATCAGCATCATCATCGTGTGCTTCCCCGGCGCCCCCAAGGTGTCGCAGGAGGCACTGCAGCGCGAGGCAGACCTGGAGCAGCACATTGACATGAAAGTGGAAGGTGATTGGATGGCTTTGCAGAAGTTTTCACTAACTTTTATCAGACTGCTTTCCTCTTCCATGCATTTTTCATCTCAAATTGTTGCCTCTGCAGAAATCATTCAGATGATGCGATCCAAAGATGAAGACCCTGACCTTCTGTATGTGATCAAATTCCTGGCTGCAGAGGAGATACCGGGGCTCCCACCAGGGGGAGGCATCACCAGCAAGTGCGTTAAATAACATTGTGATTAATAATCCATAACACCGGCAGCTTTAATAAATCAAAGCAGAGATGTGTGAACTGAACCATTTCTACGTCTGTGTTTGCAGGAGAGACTGCATCATAGGAGCTTATCAGAAACACATCATGAATCTCAGGACGCAGGAACCTATGGTGAGCCATTCATGCATATCATTCAGTCATTATTGCTAGTTGGAACACAATTACTGCTTTTCAATATGTTCATGTTTTTGTCCAGTCAAAAATGACAAATATTGAGTAGCAAAACAAATTCCAAAATTTTAAAGTGAGAATTTTTGCCCTTGACAAGAATTAGAGGAATAATTCAAATCAACTAATGGTATTGGAAATGTTGGGAATAACTTACAATTTAGAAATGATTGATAATGTTTAGACGTTCCAACTGGACTAACTCACTGAATTGTAACTTTACAGGACATTGGGGGATCAGAGGAGGACTCAAGCTAACGACATAACCACAGAGTCAACACGGCTTCACGTTTTACATTTTAGTTGAGCATTTAACCAAGAGGACAATGCTTCCTGTGATGTATATCCTGAATTTGTCCTTCATGTTTTATTTTCTGGTCAATTAAAAGAATATATGGATCATACACTCAGTGTGTTGATTTTTGACAGTTTGTTTTGGTGACAAAGATTTTCTAATTTTATGCTAACACTCAACTTAGTAGTAGGGCGGCAATCAAAACTATGCGCACCTCAAAATCACAGGGATTTAGAGAGACTTAGACTTAGACTTCGGGAAGACTCCCTCAGGAAATTATAGAGATGTAACCTGTGATTCAGTACAGAATACCTCGAGTTCATACTGTCATCAATTATAATCTGGTTAACTACAAATAAACGTCAGCTGCCCTAGAACAATTTTCTACACTGTTGCTCATTGATTTTTTTTGGGCCATTATTTATACGGTATGGTTGGCACCAAACAGAACATTACGAAACATTGAATATAAGTAACTGACAGCAACATAATTGTTAAAGACTTGCTGCCTTATACAGTGTTAAAGCCCAACTGTTCAATATGATTCTCCATTTTATATAATGTTCTTTGATGTTAGTTGTTTTTACTGTATTTGGAAAGTAATCTTGAGTGTTATGAGCTACAATATTACAATTTGAAATAAGGCAATAACATTGCAAAATGTGGAAAAGGTGAAGCATTCGGAATACTTTCCAAATGCACTGTATATGTATTCCTTCCCATTGCTCCACACTTCACAGCGATAAGGCATAGAAACTCTTCATATGAGGAGAGAAATGACAAATGATGGGACCCTGCTGATTTTCAAACCACACAGAAAAAAAACAGACTGCAAAACAGATATTCATTTTCTGTTTCTGTTACGTTACTCTTTTGATCTCTGGAAACAAATAGTTTTCTTGAAGTCTTGAGAAACAGGTAAATAAATAAGGAGAAAATGTTGAAGACACATTAACCATGACTGAAGACAGTGAGAGGTGGAGACACAAGGGGAGGAAGAGAGCGGGTTCTTTCCAGGAATTAGCCTTTCTGTAGCAGGTCACAAACTTGTGCAATGAACTTTTTGTTTTTGTGTAAACAAGTCCGTAACAGACAGCAACTTTCAGCAGAACAAGTGCTACCATAACTTATGCTGTATTGAAGTATGCTGCTTCTTTATTCCCTTCAGTGATGTTTGTCAAATCTGAACTGTGAATAATTTAGTTAGGCTCACATTTTTATCAGCTTATAGTGTCGGTGATCTTTTTTTTCCCCAATCTATGACCAATGTCCAGGTACATCCCGGACAGGTCACCAGTCACAAGGCAGAACATTGTCACAGGATAAACAACCATCCACCAACACACTTATACTTAAGTGTTGGACTTGTCTTTGACTAACATTTAAATTGGTTTCATGTTCTGAAACACATAAGTGTAAGATTAAGATGCAAAGAAAATAGGAAATCAGGAAGGACCAAACACTTTTTCATACCACTGTATCATTAGTTTTTGGGTTTTTTTTTATAAATAACCCTATTCAGATGACAAAACCCACAATAAAAGCAAACTTGTGCAGCCAAGCCTTGCTTTAAAAATCCCTGAAAGTAAAGGTGTATAATCATCCCTCCTTGCAAAAGAACTTCTCAATCATTAAAAGTCCAAAACCAATCATTGCCCATGGTGAGGCCAACTACTCAACATTAACTATAAACTGCCTGGACTACAGTGTGAAAGCTGGAAGCCAGCTGGTGGAAAAAAGTTATTTTAAAAATCAGCTTTTTTCCTAATTTTACCTCTAGAAAACCTAAGATGGTCTTCAAGGAGCTGTCGTTTTCAGCAGTCATGGGTTTTCAGAATGTGTTGTAGTGATGGGGGACAATTCACACCTCTATTAATTAACTAAGCAGAGTTTGTATTTCACAGTCTGTCCTCTTGCCATATAAAATCCTGACAAGTCAGATCATAAAATAATTAGACTGATATTTTGCTACACCAGAAACACTGGTGGACAACAGAAAGCAGGAAGGTAAGGGAAAACACTGGATCTTTTTGGAGGAAAAAAAGTGAGTATTGGTTGAGTTTCCGACATAAGACAATATAGACCTCTTTGATGTTGCAGCTCATCAAAAAACTGTTATTTCCAAGTCTTCCAAACATTAGAGATCAAATTTTCCTTCTGCTGAACTGAGACACTGTTTTTAAAGACTAAGACTGTATAAGTCCAGCTAACGCTGTCAGGAAATGCCTGCAGATTTCCTGTGTATGTGTATTTTCTTATTAAGAAAGATCCTATTTTGTAGTATTTTCTGATTTATACCATTTGTATTGATACTGGCAAATATTTCTAAACTACCGGTGAGGTTTTCCAGTAAAGTTGGTAATTTAGCAGAAATGAAGTTCAAAGGAAGAGAGATTGTTAATGAATAATTTCCAGAATACATTCTTGTCAAATAACCAAAGATAACTTACTAGTGTCTGTTTTAAAAACTAAGTTTTTAAAACATTGTGTTCAGGCTGAAGTAAAAATGATTAATCCTATGCAACGCTGAACAGAAAGGTGGAAAATGAATGGAAAACATACACAGATGAAAAGCGTACATTTTAACAAACACAGTACCGTCCTGGGGAGGTGAAACGTTTAGAAACTTTCTAAGACAGGAATGTCGGCATGCAGAGCAATGAGGCGGGAAAGCTGAAGCTCTTAATATTACAGTTATATACGTGTTGGAGCAACAGTCAGACCACAATCACAGGTACATCTAAAAAAAACTAGAATAATGTGCAAAAGAACAATATCACCAGTGGCTGCAGTGTAGACAGCTCTAAAGTAAGCAGTCTTGCCTATAACTGTTTTTAAATCCATGCTATTCAACCTTTCTTTACTTTCTATATTTATAGCCTTTTGTTATATTTTATTTATACTTTAATTAATAGCTCTTTTAGCAAGCTTATATACTATTTATACAATAGCATAGTTTTTTTTAATATGGAGATTTTTCTTTTAATCAAACATACATTAATTGCATAATTTTTATTGTCTATATTTAAGTATTTGATATGAAGTTTGATTGATTTTTGTACTTGAAATTCCTCTTGAGCCTAAAAGAGGAACACCTGACCTAAAGAGGTGACACACGCAGGCTCTGTTGTTGTCTAGAAAACATAAACATTGGAGGAAACCTCCGTGGAAAACGTTCAGTGTTGCCATAATAGTCTGAGTCACGTGACCCTCAACGAGCCAAAAATAAGTAAATAAACTGATTGAATCACCTGCGCAAAAGGCAGGAGCAGATCAAAGAAGCGTCGTCGGGTCAATGTGACCAGAGTACAGGCACGTTCAGTGATTTTTCAATCACATTCAGTGATTTTTCTTTTCCTCTTTTTTTTTGTCCTGTATTTTTACTAACCTGCAGGGGTCCACATGCCTCTGAACGCGGGAGCAGAAGCTTGTCACGCCGGGTCGCCGGGTGGCGAGGGAGCCTCGGAGGCGGCTCCCCTGCTCCGCCTGGAGCCGGTGGGTCAGCGGCAGCCAATGAACAGGCAGCAGCTGGAGGCCGCCGGGGGTCCCGGATGGAGGGCGGCGCGCTGTTCCCTGGTGGTGCTGTTCTGGCTGGCGTGGGTGACCATGCTCGTTGTATCCGTCGCCATCGTTGTCATAAGCCCGAAACCGGTTCCGACGACGCTGAAATGGTGGCAGAGGAGCCTGTTCTACCAGGTCCAGCCCGAGCTGAGCCCGCACGTGCGGGACGAGAGGTCAGGGGGCATCGACGGTAAGAACAAGAGGACGTGTGCAATTTTGAAACATGTTAAATTGGTAAATTATGCAAAAAAAAAAAAAAAAAAAAAAAAGAGTAGAAAAAAAAGTTACGCTTTTTTATTCTAATTTACTGGATAGCAAAAAAATTATTATTACTATTATTCTTATTCTTATTATTGTTAGTATTCTTATTATTATTATTTGTTTGTACTGTTTTATGTTGCATCATTTTCATACAAATTTTTTATCAAAAAATAAAAATACTACTTCTGGAACAATATCAAACCTTGAGATGTTTGGGGGGAAAACAAAAGCCTCATTCACTCTTGAGCATGGTTGTGGAGACTTAGCTGTTTTTCTCTCGGCACAAATTCTGTGGCCGGTTTCGCTCCATTTAGACAGTTTTGAGTCTGTCACTGACTGCATGGTCCCCTTATACATTTGAGTTTGCTTTTATTTCTCTTTCAACAATATTGAGCTCAAAATTTGCATCAGTGAATAAAAATCAGCCAATAGGACCCCTATCCTGTAATCATCTAGTTTGATACTTGATTCTATTAAATAAATGCAGACATTTTCTAACCACAGAGTGGAACATTCATCAAAGAATATTTGCTGAAAGTCACATGGCAGTCTTTTCTTTCTCTTTTTTAAATGCATGATGGGTTTTTGTGAGTAATTTTCTGTTTCGGGTCACAACTTTTCACAGATTTCCATCTAAATTCAGGGCAATTAGCTGATCCATAGTGTGGGATTTCAATTGGCTGCATGGATTTCTAACTTGAATGAAAATCTTTGTCATTTTTAGGTTACTTTACTGCCTTTTAAAATGATATCTACCTACAAATGCTACATACCTACTGTGATTTATTCCCTTCCAGTTCATTGTTGGGAAATGCCATGCAATCATGTTCAGTCTTAATGCAGGCAAATTTCTATTGATCTAATATTTGATACAAGTCAATTATTTTATTTGAAGCACTTGTGCCACCATCTAGTGGTCACAGAGTGAATGACATGTTGAAATTTTGCACCAACTTGTTTTTGAGACATAATAACAAACCAACAGAGGGTGGATTATACATAAACTTTTTGATCAATTTCAAGATTCTGCTTAGCATTAGCAGAGTCGATAATCTACATAACTGAGAAAATTGCTATCATGCCCAAGGGACCTAACATCAATTGCATCCTACCTACATTTTGTAATCTACTGTAAGTTCAATGTTACAATTAGCAAGCTCTGTCTAATTTGGCATTGACAGCTAAACCCAGCATAATTATGTTTTATGTAATTGTAGAAAACAATCCAAGTAAATTCCAGCAGCTGTGCTGTCAGATTGGATAACAAAGAAAATCTAAAACAAACTGGCTAAAAAAAGAACTGTTCAGTAAAGAATTGCATCCTAACTTAGTGAAATGTTAGTTGGTCCATGTGAGAACTGTGCAGAACGTCAGTGCAGACATCTTACAGAAGCATCGTTGTTTACAAAAGTGGGTCAAAGTTCCTTCAGTGACACGATACAGGGCGATAAAGTCTAGACACAGAATATGATTGCTTCAAGATACTGCTAAATGTGCTACTTCAGCATTTTAGCTTTGGTTTGATGCAGAACATTTAAAATATTAAATGTCACAGACGGTGTCCCTCTTTGCAGGGCCCGAGGTGACTGTATTGTGACGTGACGGAAAAGAAGACGTTTTTGTTTTGGCTGAGGCTTTTTATCTACCAACAATTCACAAACACTGCTAATGCTGGCCCATCATTCAGATTGTAAGGCTGTATTTAGACAGAAAAGTTGTGTTTAAATAAATGAATTACCCTTCGGTTAAACTTCAGTGACTATCTATTTTCTCTGCAGCGGTGTGCGAGCACCTTCCCTATCTCAAGTCTTTGGGGTTGGAGCTCTGATCCTACAGGGTGCGTTTCATAAAAAGGCAACTCCAGCTACCCAGTGAGGTCGCTGAGGCCCTGGAAACAACGGCTCAGATCCAACATCTGCTTGCAGAGAGCAACAAAGCAGGTAAGTAAAAGGATTTGTAGTTCCATTTTTATTTGAGTTTTCCTGCATACACACCAACAACATGTTTGGAAATTTGGTCTTTCAGGTCTAAAGGTGATGTTGAGCGTATGTGAAGTGAATCTGCAGGATCAGGAGGAGACGCCCGGAAAAAACCGTCGAACCCTTCAGCTACTGTACCAGTGAAAACGATGCAGTACAAACAGCTCGTCACACCAATGTGCTTATTAACAGGCATTTTCTTTTCCCCAGGATGCATTAAGGTTCTGGTTGGAGCAAGGTGTGGCCGGATTTGTCATCTGTGACTCCGATGCAGCATATTCGGTGGAGGTAGATACGCTACTGATGTCTTTAATCTTGGTGCGAGCGCTATTCTCATGAATTTACGTTTTTTGTATTGAACGTATCAGACTCTGCTGGAGTGGAGGAGAGTCTTTGAGGAATTTAGCACTCAGCAGGAGGAAAGGTGCAACTTGCTATCCAAGTTCTTTTTTTTTTTTTTTTTTGCATTGCAAGATGTGCAAATAAATATGCAAGTCCATATTTTACTGCAGGATTCTGTTGGTAGAACAGACGTCGGATGTTCTGCGCCCAATGCCTCGACTCAGAACCTTACGTTGGTAAATGTGGTCATGAGGTCCATCTTGCCAAAGTCGGAGCAGCCTCTCTCTGCTGAGGAAGTAGCTGAGGCTGTGGAGACGCGGCTGCAGACACGACAGGAAGACGGATGGACCAGCTGGACAGTAAGATATTTTTATGCAAGCTTATTAAGTCTAACTAGACTTGTCAGTGGTTTCCAACTGCAGGTCATGAAAACTACTGTGTAGTGACTTTTAGGTTATTCCCCTCCACAATACCTGGATGAAATGAACAACTTCCTACCGGAACCCTGGAGAATTACAAGGATGAGTCGAAAAGTTGTCGAACAATCTCTTTCAAGGTCTAGTATTAATCCCCCGCTTTAGGAATGTGAGTGTGTTTTAAATAACTGAAGTGTACAGTAGGGATTTTATAAAACTTTTAAAATCTACTTGGATGTGTGATTCTTTTTTTGTGGCATGTTCACTCTATAGGAAACCAGTGAAAGGATTTTAGAACAGGACAACAGGCACTGATTTGTTCTTAAATTGCTTTATGGTCGTCTGATGACATTGTAACATAGAGCTGTGCATCATCTGCATATTTATGGTAACTGATCTCATCTGTTTATGGTCTTATTATGTAGATACTAAATAAGGAGCCCCTGAAGGTGTTTGGCCTTTTTTAAGGCAAGAGCTGAAATGTTCAAACAGTTCAACATAGAAATAGAAAACTGCTGTATTTAAGGACGCTGGAAGATTTGAGTTATTTACTTGCAACTTTGGTATTTCCTTTCATTTCAAGCCTAAATGCTGGGACTATGTTATAATTTTATTCAGGTCCTGCAAAAAATGCAAACCCCTCAAAAATGCAAACTGAAATCTGAAAGAAATTTAGTTGCCATATGTTTTTATTACATTTCTACAAAGACTGGTTCTAAAACTACTTGTCATATATTTTATATATTTTTCTTGTCATTAGGTTTCTTTTTATTTTACCAGTATCAGAATTCAGTGGCAATAAATGCATTCATCCTCTTTGCAAAAGTTTTTCTTCTTTTTAAAACTTGAAAACAGAAATAAAATTGTGCCTTTAGAAAATAATATTTCTTATAGTAGATATTAAAAAAAAAAACTTTTTCTTTTTGTTTAGAAGGGGATCGAACATATTCATCTTTACATGGCAGAATTGTCTCTTGAACTCGTAAAGATTGCAGACCCTGACATATGAGATGAACAAAAACACAACCCTTAAATCTGGTTGTAAATTATGTTTGGAAAAGTTAAGATTCCTCCCAACTCGTTTGGATTGTGGTGTTTGCATTCCAGTAACATTTTGTAACATCTGCAGGTTGGAGGTGAGGTGCCTGTTGAGCTGAGGAGGTTATTCCTGGTGCTGATGATGACTCTGCCAGGATCACCTGCTTTCAGATGCAGGGAAGCGATCGACCACACATGGGTAAAACCTTAGCAGTCCAGATGTTATGGGATTTAAAACCCAAGAGGCTCGTGTAAAGAAATGAACCGCTATTTCCCCCACAGAGTAATGAGATAAATGTGTGACCAGATTTCTTAAGGATTATTCTCACTGTTTGTTGCCAGCTGTATATTAAAAATGCATTTTATTCCCGTTCCCTGCACCTTTCAGGACAAAGAGTCAAAGCACTTGGAAGTTGCTCTCTTCTCCACTCTCAGCCGCTCCAAATCCAGAGAAGAAGCTCTCCTCTACGGCAGCTTGATGCTCCTCCCCTTCAACGTCACCCACAACTTTTCCTCACATTCGTTTTCCAACTCCTCCGTTTCTCCTCGTCCCGTCCTGGCCTTCCTGCGCTCTTGGGGTTGCGTGCAGTTCCTCATTCTGCTCAACATGCGGCCCGAGCCACTCTCCCTCGATCCGGCCTGGGCTCCTGGCCTGCCTGAAAAGGGCGTGTTTGTGGCCAGCACGGGAATGAACCACGTGGGTTCGACGTATCTGCACTCTCTTCAGCTGCAGCCTTACGAAGCCGTGGTCATCAAGCTGTTTAACCCAGGAGGCTACTCGTAGAGATTTAGCTGTGTTGATTTAATTACCAGGATATGTTGTCATAGTAGCAGGATTTTAAACATCTGGCTCATGTGCTGTGAATACCCGAGTCAAGCTTTCTGTGCTTCTCCAAGTTTAATCTGTTGGATGATGATTTAGTCATAAAAACATTTCTGCAGAGTTAAACAGATAGTTACAGGTATAGTGCACAGTTTGCATTAAGGTAGACCAAAATAACATTTTAGAAATAAAATGAATTTCTCTTGGTTATTTCACTCAGATGGTTTACATACAAATCAAGAGCCACATCCTCCTTATGTAGCTAAAGTATTTTTGCTTCAACCCTTCATGTGATGCTTGTTCGCCAAATAAACTTGTGGTAATTTGCCAACTTTTTTGTTTGTTTTTCTAACAGTTTTGTCTCTATAAAGCAACATGCAGGACCTTGGAAAAATATTCACACCCCTTTAATTTAGTTTGAGATTCAGCCATAAACTTGGTTGAACTTTGTGAGCTGAAAGGAAAAAAAAATCGAAACTTTTATTTTTTACTTTACAAAAATCTGAAAATTGTTGTTCTGTTTCAGCCCTGCTGAAGAATGGTGCTGCCATCACCATGTCACCCTGGGAATATGTTCCCAGGCATTTCAAAATCTGGATTTTGAAATATTCTACAGGTTTTTTTGCAGTCATTTTATAATATGTGATATTTAGTCTTTTACATACAGATTGAACAAAATGCAGTGCAGTTGTGGTTATGATGTAGAAAGTACAATAAGTTTGGACACATTTTGCAGTGGACAGTGTTATAGATGGACCTCTATAACACTGTTATAGAAAATATTTCATTTACATTCAGGCAAATTTGACTGAAAATCTTTGCAAAATTTTGTTTTTTTTTTGTAAAAAATTTGCCTTAAAATATGGACCCACGTGTTTGTTTCCCCCCAAGCTGACATAAATGATCAACACGTTAATCACTAACTTATCCTTATTGATATCACTGGTTTGTTGTTAGTTTTTGGTTACCACGAGGTGGTGCTACAGTCTCACTCACAGCTCCACGGGCTGCATTATAACTCAATACATTTAAATGAGATGCTATCAGCTTTTTTTCTTTTCAGCTCTGTTGCACCTCGATGGAGTTTTGGAGAAGTTGGCATCAGTCCACAAATGAAGCGTTGGCAGTTTTGCTTTCTAAGAAATCCTGAGACGTCACTGTCAAATAAGGGTGAAGGTGCATATTGCTTTACAGCGCTTATAAATCTGCAAGCGTAAAAATGCTTCTGGCAACACTGCGACATTCCCAGTATTCTCAAAAACAAACTCAGCATCACGTTCTAAATTTAAATGATTCCTGCTGAAAATGCCAGTGACTCTAATCTGTATGTTAGACCTCTTGCCAAAGAAGACCTCGCTCATTTTTATTTATGGTGGAAATATGTTTATTGCATTACTCCATTTTTACTGCTCAAACGACTACTTCACAAAGAAAGTGTGCAGGAAGAACATGTACAAATTGCACTGGTCATGCATATAAGCAAAAGGTGACTGTATACAGTAAAATGTAAAAAATAATAATAACCACTTCACCATGCCTGTTGCATTCCATGCGAAATGGTCTTATAACAAAGAGCACAGTGACTGACCTTAAATAGAAATAGTCATAATAATCCACTCACAGTTTACTCTCTCAGTGCACGTTGAAGCAGCAGACGTTCCCAAAACCGGAAAGCTTTAAACACAAATCACTCTCGGTAGCTTTGAAATCGGCAACAGAGAGATGAAGAAGTGAAATCATGTGCATTTAATACAACTATATGGGCTAAACTACAGTGACAAACTGTCGTCTTGGAGCATCTTTCTACTTTACTGTGGGTCTAAAAAAAATACTTGAATGTTGTTAAAGCAAAGGACTGTAGATGACATTAAAGGAATAATACAATGTTTGTTTGGTTTGGTTTTAATCATAGATTCAGTAAAGTTGAAAATTAAACTCACAAGCATAATTTATTTAGTATACCTGCTCAAGAAACTCGACTGTGGATCTGTGCAACCACACACACACATAAGGGCAATTTAGTACATTCATTTAGCTTAAGGTCCGACCAAACCGTCAAGTGAACATGCAAACTCTCCACATAGTTAAATCCAGGACCTTCAGGCAACAGATTGAAACATAAAACTTTTCTTTCTACAATCATTTGCTGCAGGTGGAACAGTGTTTACTGAAATACCAACAATTTTTTTTTTTTTTTTCTTTAATGTAGGAACCAATACTTTTAAGTATTGCATTCAGGACTTTGTCATTCCATCAGTCAAAATCCAGTCTAAAATTAGGCATAAGACATTTACAAGAGAAATTCTACAAGCTTGCAGACATATCTTTAAGAGGATGTGGACATGTGACTAATTTAGCCCCAAGAGTTTTTTTTTACTTTACTGTAGGAACTGAAAAATCCAAAAGACTAGATGAAGTGAGGCAAACGTGTACAGATCGACACTTTTGCTGCCAGGGCGTCAACTTGTCATCAACACCTGCTGATACAAATAGTTAAAACAGGAAGTGAAAATACGAAACCTGACTAAAACCAGCACAGGATTGGTACCGGTGTCTAAGAGGGAGGACGATACATGTAGAGTGTACTCTATTGTTTTAGTAATGTTTTAGTCAGAGCTTGATTTACTGACATGTTTGATAAATGTTTGCTTAGCATGTTATTGAACTTGAACATGATCATATTTGGTTAACTTATATGCCATGAATATGGCTGTGCATAACTGGACCGGCTTGATTTCCTGAACATTTCACAGCAAATTAGAATGGAAGAGCATCTTCCGACGTTCTGACACAAAGTTGAATAATTTACAGAAATTATAATGGGGAAAAAAAAACATTAATAACTATTTTAGCCATTGTTAGTCATTTAAAAACAATTGAAGTTTTGAAACGGTGAAGATTTCTTTCACAAGCACAAATAATGACACTGAAGGAAGTCCAACGAACACACCTTTTGAGATGAACACATCGATGATTACACAGGATTTTTAAGATGCATTTCATGGAACACAGACATTCAATAAACATTTAGATCAGCAGCAACTCATGATCAAAACGTGGAAGAAGGAAATCTACTGATCACATATCTGCAAAGAGCACAAGTCCCACCTGAACCTGCAGAAAAATAAGATTAACACTTGACTCCATATTGTTACCACAGCTTATATTAATGTCAATGTTGAACAAGAAGCACATATGAATTAAAGTAGTTTTGCTCTAAACTGCCCGTTGTGATTCCTTTAGACAGAAACAAACTGAACATGGCTGCTCTCCATTATAACTATTTAACGTAATTTGAAGCTATCTCAATGGCTGGATTCATTTCATGTATATTTCTGGATACGAGTCGATGTGGTCAGGTAATCGAAGCCAAACTGAATTGAGCAGAATTTGAGGCGAGCAAAAGCAACTTCAGGATGTGGTTTTGTATTATCACTTCTCTACACTTGGTTTTTCGCACACGTTCTCAGTCGTACCGTAAAGGTCCCCTACATGCGACTCATTTTAATTAGACATACTTATGAGAAGTCGCCTTTCGATGGCGACAGTATGAGGTGAAAAGCTTCAAGTGAACAGTAGGTCAAAAGTTTCACTATGTGGGTGTGTGCGTGTTCAGAAAATAGTTATAGGAAAGTGACAGCATACAGTAATGCATGTTAAATATCCACAACAGTTTATCGGAGTGCACATTTGATCCCTCTGATCGAAGCAGTTGGGCTTCGGTTTTTGGCACGACTCCCTTTGCGGGAATGACGTGACGTTCAGAGAATCATCTGTCTTTGAATACAAGCTGTACATTCAAGATCCCTCTCACTGCAGAGGTCTGTCAAACCGTCTTTCAGACCAGACTGGACTACTTCGTCCTTCCCTGCTCCGGGTTGTGGCACAGAGTCAGTTTTTGTCAGTAAGTGCAGCTCCTGTGCTCACGGGTTGCGGGGTATGGAGTGGTCGAGCGGGAAAGACAAGGCGCAGCGATCCGTCGACTTCATGGCTCCTTTGCCGAACCGGAAGGACAGCAGGGAGCAGAGGTGACGAAATACCGACTTGCGGAAAATGATGAAGACCCAAGGATCCATGATGGGTTTAGAGAGTAAAAGCGGAACGCACTGAAGTTTTCGTTGTCTCCGGAGAATGGCTTAATGGCATTCTTAAAGCCGGCAATCTGAGGAGGAGAGAAGGTTGTGATTAGACGCAGAATTTACTTTTCTTGGGTAAAAATAAAAAGATAGACATAAAACATCTATGCTTTTTTTTTGTTAGTTTTTACTTTTCCTGCTGCTTTGGTCTCTTCTGTATGTCACCTGGAAATCAAGCTGGAAAACTATCAGAAATATGCAAACACCTAAGAATCAAGATGATCCACGCACACATAACGACTCCTTAAAGGCCTTTCCATCAGTCATGGATGTTTGTTTGCAGAAGACCCTGCAAGCAACTCTTATCTAAAATCAGCTAATGCTCGTCTGCTGAATAGATTTGCTTCCTTGTGTTGCTTTTCCCCCACTTTGTTATTGATTTTAAAGAGTGTTTCATCAGTGGGAGGCGAACTGAAACTGACAGTCAGGTTTTTGTCCAATGTGCAAAAGGGCAACTCGAGGAAATGGCTTCTAATAGTCGAACTTCTTCACTGAAAACTCTCCTTGAATGTCTGCCTCACAATGAAGATCACTGTCGGCTTCTCGCATCATTTAGCGATATAAAAGCCGTCATGGTTTCACATACTGCAGCCAAACGCTGTTTTACCACAACTGGTTGTTTCTTAGCAGTCAAAACATTTTGTCTGCTAAGAACAACAGCTAAAGAGACTGATGACCCAAACTACCTGCCGAATAAACGATCATTTAATTCAAAAATGGATGAGGAGAGTAAAATAGAAAAGACGCAACCATGAGAGAACTTACTTTTGCCAAAGCGTAGTGTGTCTGTCTGTCTAACTGTGTTTGTCTAAATGGGAATTGTTTGTGTGATGTTTCGCAGAAGATGGCGACACCTTTCTTTTTCAGTAAATATTGATCATCTGACCATGGGAGCAACATAATCTAGATAATCTAGAGCAAGTTTTGGTGAAGTTTTTTGCTTCTTTTTAAAGTAACGTTTCTTGGCTTTGATGACCTTCATGTGGTAGTGAAACGACAAAAGAGGGTTTTGAGAGAGAGGCAGGGGGGGGGGGGGGGGGGAGGCAGACATGTGACCAGAAGGTCAACGGGTCGGGACTCAAACTCGTGAAAACCATCGCGATGAACCGAGGCTGCTGATTGTTTTGCAGTTTTCTCACATTTCAATAAAAAATGTGAGAAACAAATACAGTGCAGCGTTTCCTGCACTGCAGCAGGACCCAGTCCTGCTGCGGTTTATCCAACTCAGATGCCACAAAGCGCTTTCAAATATCGGCAGGCGCCTCTCTAATAAATACACATTGTGAGAATTCTGTTTCGCAACCGCAAACTGACCCGAAAACAAAGACCGTACAAGACTTAACTACCAGGTTTTCTTTTGTGCCGACGTTTGAAGCTCGACAGACCGTAGGCAGGCGGCCCAGGTAGAAGAGGCAGCTGCTGGCTGCTCAGTCGCAGTGGGCAGAAAGAGAGAGAGACGCAGCAGCTGGCCCAGGAAGCTCGCCACCTTGCCTTTTCTCCTCTATCAACAATTTCCCATTTACTTCATGAAATATCCAACAAACAGTGGCCTAATTAATGACCTGTGCTGATTGAGAGCCCTTGTGCCGTGGTGTAAATGTTTTGTTTGTTGCTAGGGCCTGGACTTAAATTTAATAAGCTCAGGACGATGCGCGAGGGGCCAAAGTGAGCAAGTCCAGACGGAGGACAAATGAAACTATCGGAGGGACGAGATGCAGACCTGGCTGTGTTCGCCGCCCCGCAGTTTCACACGGAGGGGATCGTTTCCATTGACCCGTGGAGACACCAGTTGGAGATCAGGCTGGATTTAAGCTGCGTGTATTGAATTAAAATGACCGTCGTGCAGGAGGAATGGAGCTTGACGCCTTATCAGTGTCGGTTTGTGAGCGGGATTGCTCACGCAGTGTTCAAAAACTTCAAAAATGACTTTAGAACAAGTGAAACTTGGTTCAGTTTGGTTGCAGTACAAACTCCATCTGGAATCAAAGCTTTGGTTAATTCAGACTTCTTGGCCACAACCTCATATTAAAGGCAAGAGCGTTCGCTGTACAGGGTGGAACCAACCAAAAGCCCAGATGTTGTTGATTTGCTTTTAATACTTAATCCTCTGGAACTTTTGGAGTTGCAAAACCAACATTGCATCACAGCTATTACCTAACACACTTGTGAGATTAATTAAGAGTGTCGAGTTGTACACAACACAACAACACTCCATTTTACATTAAGCACAAAGAAAACTGTGATAAACCAAGCCAAGTTAGCGTCTCCCAGTTCTCCCTGAAGCCGCTTGCATTTGCCACTATGAATTTTATGAGCGCTAGCCGTCCAGGAGGTCACTTTGTAATCAAATGAGCTCTTTGCATATGATTTTGTGAGTTCTTCCATTTGCAAGTTTCGGATTCCTAAAACTGGGTTGTATGTTATCGATAAAGGTGCATGCACATTAAAGCAACTCCTGCAGCTTCTAGAAAATTTATGTGACTTTTCACTTAAAAGAAAGCATAAATCTAGCACATTTAAATCGAGACATTCAATAAAGTAGTTCATTTTTTCGGTGTTTAATATCATTTATCCTGAGGGCCAATGTCAATTCTGACTTATTTCTATTCATTTTGATGTACAATTACAAACTGAGTGGTGCATATTTTTTAAGCTGGGAAGCAGCAAGTACATGGCCTTCGCATTCAGTGCAACAAATAGTTTTGCACACCGTTACTCACCATATTCATCCAGCTCTTTGTGTCTGTAGTTATGAGGAAATTTCAGTCATTTCATTTACAATGAAATGACTGAAATTTCATTGTAAATTCAATAAAATTTTCACCTCTGTACCAATAAGTCAGAAGTGTTTCATTTCTTAAAAATATAACCACTCTGTAAATTACTTTCTGGACAGAAAACAGATAACCGAAAACTCGCTAAATAAGGTTATCACAGCAATAAAGTCGTCAATTTAACCAACCAGCGAGTTATTATGTCACTCTGGGTTAGCATCTATGGTTTGTCACATAAACAATCCAAGCAGATTAAAATCATTACTCATTCATTTCAGAATTAAATTTCTCATTCTGAATAATGAGTAATGGCTGAATAACTATTACTCATTATTATTGAATAATCTAAGAGACAAACGAAAGCCTTTCAGAAAAGTTGTTTTTCTGGCTGCTTGCTGAGAACTGGTCTGGACCAGACGGGCTTTGCGAGCCACTATGAGGTCCTACAAGCTCTCCTCTCTTCAAGGGTGACTGAGAGCTACGTGTCTGTGTGCAACTATTTCCAAAACATCCCCTTCTTTATGGAAAACACTGCAAAAACACAAAATATCTTTTGTCTGGTGTAAAACATTCTAATATACTTGAAAAAAGACAGAATTAACTTTTCCGCAAGATAATATCCGGTTGTTTTAACAATAATTCCTTAATATTGCCAAAAAAAGGGACTCTGTGGTTCCACCGGCAAATTATTTCACCGATAAGAGAAAAATGTGTTGTTTAAATTAAATAATCTGCTGGTGGAACTAGTCCTTTTTAAAAACAAATAGAAAAACATATTGCTAGAAGGTTGTAAAAGAGTTTGTCATATTGTACTAAAAACCAAAGATGCCAGGTAAGATTTTGTGTTTTTGCAGTGAAGAGGAAGAAGTAAAGTCAAGTGATAGGATACTTTACAGCAGCAAATTAAAAAGGTCAAAACGACGCTTTATGTAAATCCTTTACTGACGAAGGCATGACGCAAAAATTGGATTAAGATGAAATATCTCAGACGTCTTTGGGAACAATAGTGAGCGATCCCTTAACAGCCTTGGCTTCTGATCAAGAAGCTGCTCTTGTTCAGCGATTTATTTCCACACAAAGCTATCATCCCGCCTAATTCATCACGCAGCCGTGCCAAAAACATTTCAAACACACACGCGGGCTTCACGCGGCCGCCCCCCTCGCTTAGCGTCCCGCTCTGCGTTCGCCAACCCGGCTCTGGCCTGCGCTCCTGCATGCCACCCTGCCTCTTATGGTGCTCTCGGCGGACTTTGGAAACAAATCACGAGCCGCTCTCTTTCTGCGGGCTGTGGGGCCGAGACTGATGACATGTCAGGATCTCCTTAAACAGGAGCATAATAATGTATCACTGGGCGTTCAGAGAGCAGAGCAGAAGCAGAGCGCAACAGAACAGAGACGGGGGCCATGCAGGTGCACTTTAAATGTTCCAATTATGAACATGCTGAAGGATATATTAGGCCTGCAAAAGCAAATGTGCTCATGCACACACTGTGTAAACAGCTCATAGTTGCAAACCATCTGCAAGGTTTTTGCATGTAAAGGCCTCGGAGTTAAAGGAAGCTTCACCAATGATGCAGGTACACTTTGATGCAAAAGTATTAATTTTCCACCCAACATATTTAGCTCTAGAAAAAATGAAAAGCCCACTGCTCATTTTCTTTTCTTTTTTTTTTCCTACAACCAATAAAGTATAACTTCACAAGATGCTCAACATTCATCAAATAATTTTTTTTATTTTATCAGATTTATCAGATTTCTCATAAAAATACGTCTTAATTTTCATATAACTATGACTTTATTTTCGTATTATTTGAAGTTAATTGAAAACCTCACGGTTATTGAAAAGCTTCAGGTTATTTCACCAAATATTGATTTCTGAACGCTTCCTGAATGAAAACATTAGTGTTGTTTTATCTAAATACGTTTAAACTTGTTTTCTTTGCATTATTTGAAGCACTGCATTGTTTTTATTATTTTGACCATTTCTCCTTTTCTGCCCGTAAATGCTACATTTTTGCTTAGGATTTCAGAGACGGGCTCTCAGTAGATCGTAGGATAAAAGAACGATGTTCATTTTATTCAAACATTTACCTACAAACTGTAAAATCAGAGAAACTGGTAATTTTCAGCGGTCTCTTAATTTTTTCCAGCAGCTTCCCTGTCCCGGCTGAGGAAAAATCATTCACACAGCATGACGCAGCCACCACCGTTTCAAGAGTCGACCTGGTTTTCCACAACACATATGGTTCTGCAAGCAGCCACCTCGGATGCTTCTCAGGTTTATTACTGATGAATTAATTGTGGGTCGAATGTCGGTTTTTGAGCTGTTCAATGTGTCGAGATATTTTCTCATAACTGCTTTAAAATTCTTCACAGCTGCTGTTTTCCTTGGTTCTCATGCTTTCGTTTATTCAATTTATTCTCAAACAATTGCTGAGCCCTCACTTTATTTACATACTTGCTATGGTAAATAAAGTGAGGCATGTCATACTTTTGAATTTTATTTTGGAAAAAAATGTTTTATTTAAATAAAACAATGTGATAATAAAATACATTGGTTGTATTTCATTATCACAATAGCACAACAGAACATAAAAGAAACGCTGAAGGAGCTTTTGCGAGGTTCTGTGTATCACTGACCACAATGTTAGTTTCGGCTTTTCGCAGGGAATAAAAACCAGGAAATTTGTCGTGGCTTTTCCACGAATCTATTTGCAGCATCGACTCTTCAAGCCAAACTGGTTATCAAGGCAAACATTTCCCAACCTTCCTAAACCATTTTGCCTGGTGCAAATGAGCACATCCTGTCAGAGACACTCAAGACGCTATTTGAGGCAGATAACACGCATGCTTCAGGAAACAGACCCCATTATGGATGTCAATGTTTTGCGACCCATTATTTTCCATCCACCAGTCCTCATTCTACGTATCTCTCTCGCTGCCTCACTCTTTTACACTGTCCCTGATTCGGTTGCAGTGCCGCAACATTGCACGTGGCAAGAGAGGAGGCATTGTGCAGACAGCTGACCCGCCAGAGACTGGAGAGAAACAATCGGCGTCTGAAGAAGTTCCAGGTTTCTACAGACGCGTTTGATGTGATTCGTAGTGATTAATGCTCAAACTCTTACAGAGGTCATAACTGGGTAGATAAAGTAGATTTATGGTGCAGTTTCAGTGCCAAAAATTAAGACTATTGTGAATTCATAAGGGGCAAACCAATCCATTATACTGTTAGCTCGTTGGTGCTAATGGGCAGCAGGAACATATTGTCTATTGAAACAGAAGCTGCATCAATCGAATGTAGGACAAAAAACCTTCCTCCAACATGAGTTCAGGGGAAATGTAGCGGACAGACGATGTGTCTGACTTCACAGGGAGTTTTTAAGAGCTTCAAAAAAAAAAACGGAGGTGTTTTTTCTTTCGGCCTATCAGCAGCTCATCACGCATGGAGCTTTTTTGCTGCTGAACGCCATACAATTACAGATAAGCAATTTTATCATCACCGAAGCTGAAGCACTTCCATGCATGCATTCATCTCTGAACTTTGAGAAAACGTGAAGCTTTTATTTACCTCTTTCTCCTTTTAATTTAGCAAAATCTGTATGAAAAATAACTTCATTAGGCATCCTGTATTTCAATCTTGAAAAGCAACTATGCAAAAACATACAGGTCAGGCGTTGTTTTAATTTTTCTTGTTTTGCTTTTAAATTTTTTTGCCATATGCAGACGGTGCAGCCGTAACACTTCAACATTTAAAAAACATGACTCGGAGGGGAATTTTCACAACCACAAAGAGAGTTGGAGATATTTATGCAGAGGGAAAAAACGCACAGACGAGTGGGTGTTGTCGGCACCCTTCTGAGTCGCGTTTTTTTCCCCTTTAAGATTGCCTTATCTGCTAATTTGCACCTATCACATTGCATGTATGCAGCCTAAAGGGGAGAGCAAATGCTTTTAAGACAGCCTGTGGTTATCTTCAGACGAGTTCCATCAGGGGAATGACACCATTTAAAAGTCCATTAGCGACTTTCCACCTCGAAGTCAGGCTCTAGTCTGCAGTGGGTTTGTTCTTTGGCTATTAGGTCGATTTGCAAAGAACATACCAAATGGATTTAAGGGACAACCACAGAGTTGTGGCCATTCAGTCCGATTAACTGACTGTAAAGATGAGCGAACCCGTTTCTGGATTATGTTTCACAGACCTAAACCAAGTTTTTATCAATTTCTGAAAAAGAAAAAGAAAAACAAAACAAAAAAAAAAAACAGGAAATGTTGTGCTCTTAATTAGAGCCAATGACTGGCAGCTTTTTGTTCTGGTTTTGTTCTTTTAAGAAGGGTAAAAAGTCGTAGGAGTTTGCTGTTCGCTGAGCAGCTGAAAACTGCTGACAAACATGAAAACAAAAACGAGAAGCTGTACGGAAAGAAAAAAAGGGGGAAGCGAATGTCGAAGAGCGAATGCCCTACTTTCGAAGGAGATGTGTGCCAATAGGTAGGTTGAAAAAATGGACATTTCACGAGTTGTAAAATCTTGCAAAAGAGCCTTAGTGTTGCTCATGGGTTGTGCTGAAATGTCGGCATCCAGGCTTCAAACTTAAAGATTAGGGACAGACGTGACGAAAGTCTTCGTTTCAAACACAAACCAAGACAAAAGAACGAGTCTTTCATGCTGGGTGTGCTGTTTGTTTAATATTCCTCCTGGAAATGACCAAAAAAATAATTACTCTTCTGGTTGAGATGCACATTCCCACAGAAACCCATGGACGTTTGCCATGTCTGCACTTTGTCTTCTTTGCCAAAAGCTGCACATATTTGAACATTATAAACTGTGTCCTTTGTTTTCACTGGCAATAATAACAAGCAACTACGCTGCACACTGCTCTTATTTCTGTACAAGTATCCATCATTTCCATCGCAGTTGCAAACAGCTGGCGAATTGTGAGGATAACATTTGTGCTATTTTTTGTGCTCAGCAAACGAATACCATCAGAAAAGCCGTTGTGTGAACTTCAGTCAGAACGCCACTGTGTTCACCAAGCTCAGGACAGTGCACATTATAATGCCTATTGACCCGTGTTTGAATATTCTCAATATTTTTTTAACTTTTCTTTTGGCATGCCTTCATACAATCTCACTAACTGTGTTACAAAATTAAATATTGGAGAGGAAAGTATCAAGAATCTGGTTGCAAAAGTGGACTCTTCTGCTAATACTAGAGCAGGGTTTTCATTAGTCTAATCACGGTTTGACTCTGTTTTTGTATTTCAGACTTGATGAATTACATGAAATGATTCTCTTTAACTTGTGGTGAGTGGGAGTCAAAAAGCGATGAAATGGACTTTGAAAGTGATCTAAGATCAGAGTGTTATTACCACTCTGATCCAACACTCCCTTCAAAAACAAACAGAGAAGTCCAAGAGTTAGACGACAGACCTGTAACTCCTGCAGACTCTCATGCAGATGCGTCGATTAAACAAATGCCAAACTTTCGGCTTCAAAAGGGGTTGTCTCCAGACCGGTGACGATGCTATAAGTGAAAGTTTCTTTTCATTTATAGCTGAAGTTATGCAAGTGAAAACCTCTCATTGTTGGTTCTGATCAGTGTTCTAGATTTTAATGTTTTGTTGGGCGTTGAAAAGATGTCATTTGAAACAACATTAAAAAAAAAAAAAGCTGAATGATATTTAACTCTAAATGTTCTGTTTTTTTTTTTCTTAAGTCAACTTGACTCAATAATCTCCAGTTTGACTTCAGGTTAGAATCTAATCGAGTTTTTCTGATCCACAGATTTGTGTCGCAGGCTCAGCTGGGGAGCAGCACCAAACAGCATCAGAAGCAAACAGCACACAATAACAACGATGGATCGCTCTAATAGCAACACATCTGTGCTCAAAAACAATAAGTCGACCAAACAGCATCAATGTTGCTCTTATCTAACAGAGTATTGATATATAAAGTTATGGAACAAAGCAATGGGGAAACAGTCGCCTTCTTCTTGCATCGTTTAGTTGCAACTTAAAATGAGACGTTTCCACTATTATTCTGAAGCTCCTCTGTTCATTATAGCATGTGATAATTGGTGTCAACAAATGAATAAAAAGGTCAAAGTTTTAAGCGATTCCAAAATCCTTTTGTAGTCTTTCAAACAGCTCCTGACAACAGTTCCCAGAGTTTCTCATGACTGTCTTTGTGCTTACACTGCTTGTTCGCAATTTGTTTTAAGGCGTGCACTGATTGCAGTTTTCTGGCCGATCGCCGATTGCAATCATTGAAAAAGCCTGACCTGCAGATTCCGATGTTGGCTGACAGATTTTTTTGTTTTGTTTGTGTGTTTGTATTCAACATGGCTAAAGATAGCAAGACCGGGTCGGTCTGGTAGTGATGTAAAGGAGAAGCAGGGCAAACAGTCGGTACCTGGTACCAGGTGGTACCAGGTGGTACCAGGTGGTGCCAGGTGGTACCAGGTGGTGCCAGGTGGTACCAGGTGGTGCCAGGTGGTACCAGGTGGTACCAGGTGGTACCGTGTCTTTATATCAGCATGTCTGATATAAAGACAAACATTCTTTCTATCTGTCGGTGGGACCGACCAAGACCGCCTGTGGCGAACCGGACCTTTAGCAGAATAATGAAGTTAAAGTTTCTCTGCAGCCAAAGCATTTCCGTGTTTAGGAGCGAGGCGGGTTTCTTCCCGCTATTGCTGGGACAATTATGAAAACATAAAAAAAAACAGTTTCTCTAACATCAACATCAGACCTACGTTTTTATTTTACAAACCAGTGCATGAAAAAGAAAATTCTTGCCCATAATTTGATAGTTAGAGGTGCAGTCAAAGGTCAAAGGTCTCTCAGAGCAATGGAAAGTCAGAGGAAACTTCTTCCCATCACTTCTAGTAAACATTTTGTGTGCACTGCTCCTTAAAATCCCAGAACGCGACGTTGCCTTTTCTGGCAGCAATTATCTTGCTAATGCTGTTAAATCCCTGTTGTCTACATGCTGCTTGGGCTCTTTGAAGGAAGAACGTGCTCCGTGTGCTGAGCGCAAACATTTTGGATAGAACTGCGCAGTTCTCCTCCCTCCCGCCAAAGAATAAATAAATATTGAACAACTACATCATTCAGATAAGACGCTTTCAAGGCTTTAAGTTCTTCCCTAACTCAACCCACTGAACTTGAAGAACGAGGGGCGATACTTACAGCTGGAATACAAACATCCTTCTTCCTTCTTCCTCTTTTTTTTAAACTGTTGCATCATCAGTTGTAAAGAAACAAAGATAGAAGACTTTTTCTGTATGCCATGTCTTTTTTCCCCCCATCTTTTTTCTAAAGATATACACAAAAATTAGTCACAGTGTGATCTCTCTGGAGTCTTTTTGATTTTTCTCTTAATATTTTCATTTCTTTAGCGAGTCGTTTGATTTCCTTTTTATTTGCTCTTCAGCACCCGGACAGACGATCACCACATATATGGTGTGTTTATTGGGAGGTATTGTATTTCACTGCTGTCTCTCAGCCAACTCATATAGGCTCATAAATCTTCTGCCGCTAAGGTGGAGCACTAAATTGCACATTTAGCTGTAACGCAATATCAAAAGTGTAACAATTACTGCTGACGGCAAAATGGATTGAACTTCCATTTTCATTCAGCAGCTTAAAAACCGTTTCAGATGTTTTACCCTCTATTCATTTTCACTTTTCAGGATGTGAAGCGATATGACCGCAAAAAACACAAAATCTTACCAAATATTTTTTAGTCTGTTTTCTGGTACAATTAAAAGAAGGCAAAACTAACTCACAAGTAATCTTTCGGTAAGCTATGGGAGCTTAAGTTAATAATTCCTCATTTTTACATTTTTTTTCATCTTAAAAAAAGAACGAGACCCACTGGCATTTTACTTCACTTATAAAAAAAAATTTTGGGGTCATAAGATGCTATTGGAACCTGAACGTTTCCATCAGTTTTAAGATATAACTTGCTGAGAAGTTAGTTTTTTTTTTCTTATTTCAAGTGTACTCAGATATTCTGCACAATAAACTATAGCAAGAATACTTGGTAAGATTTTGTATTTTTTTTGCAGAGTATCAAAAATGTTTGTCCAATACTGAGATTCTTTTTAAAATCATCATGTTCAAAGAGATGACTACTTGACGTTTAGTGGTTTCCCCCCTCAATTTTTTTATCCTGTTTGTTCGTAAAGTTGTTCCTAATCTATCATGTGATTTCTGTCGTGATTTTATGTAACACTCTCCAAGCACATAGGCGTTTAAATGTTCTGTTCTTTAAATCACTCCTGTGCACTTTGAATGTGCAATACGATCTCCTCCCCTTCGCTGCAGAGTGACACAACAAAAGGGTCGCAGCCCTTGGATGGAGACACTATCCTTGGGTGTGGAGCGCAATTAATGTAATGGTGTGCGAGCAAGGAAGCAGATGAATGACAGGATAAACAATACCTGGCACACATGACGGCAAACCGAAAATACAAACATAGAGGGCTGCAAATAACTTGCAGGTGAAGGGAGTGCATGGCTGCAAAAATATAGATATTTCTGCTGGATGCTTTGGCTGTAACTGTTTAGAGCTGCAGCTTGACGCAGTGAGCAGTTGTTGTCCTGTTGCAAATGGTTCTGTGTTTGAGTCTCTGCCGTTTTTGCAGGATTTCTTTTGTTTCCCACATGCAGGCGTGAGTTATCGCTGCTCTGACTTCCTCCCGCGGTTAAAAAAAATAAAACAACAACAAAAAACGTTTGCTATCTTAATGGGTTTCTCTAAATTGCCCTGAAGTCTGAAAATGCATTTGTGGTTGTTAGTGATGAGCTACAACCCTGCAAGGATCAAGGTAGTATAAAACTGGATGGCTATTTACAACGACCTTTATGGCATGCACACACCCACTGTAAAAGCATTTCTATTTCAATTAAAATTTAAAAGAGAATTTAACAAACAAAAAACGGAAATGTAATTGGAAGGGGGCCATTGAGGGGACTTCCCAGTCAGCCGTGAAGCTGTCAGCGCATCACCGTGTCGCCGTGAGTCATTCTTGTATAACTGAAAGCTAAAGTTGAGATAAGTGTGTTTTCACACCAGGGCGATGACACGAGAGATCAGATGAGCTTTGAAAACCACCCAAACAAAACAAGCATCCTTCATTATGTAACAGAACAAACTACAGTTCATTTAACCCCGTAAGATGATTACATCTTATGCTCGGTTGGGACCCGGTATGTTCAGACCGAGCATCTCTGCATTAAATATAGTTTATATAGTTTAAAAAGCGAATAACGTTGGTTTATTGTGTGCAGAAACTGTTTGTCCCCTTAATTCATGATGGAAAACATTTTGTTTACACCAGATTTTGATCAAAGAATCCGACTAATGATTAGTTTAACATCTGGATTTTAACATCTATTGTTTTCTTTCATGCAACTTTATGCTTTTACTGTTTCTTTCCGTCTTTCCTTTGATGCACTGTGAGGCGATTTGTCTTGTGTGTGAATGGTGCTGTATAAACTTGCCTTGCCTTGCACAGGTCTGTCAGCAGGTTACAGGCTACAGTCAGACATGAATGAATTTGTCTGTTTACCCAAATCTTTTTTTTAAAAAATCCGACTTACGTCGTGCAACTGTAGTTTAAACAAGAAGCAAATCTGAAGCAAACGGCTGAATATGAAGTACTAAGGCCCTGAAATGGCCTAGTTGAAGTCCCGAGCTAAACCTCACAGGCAAGCTTTGATCCAAAGAGCTGTGCAGAAACACCAAAATCAAAGTATTAGGATAATCAAAACAACATGTATGGTGGATGGCATGGTCTTTATATTCACAGAATGATGCATAATACATGAGTTTAATGGGACACCAAAATCAAAGTATTAAATCTCAGCCCATGCTGGTGTTTCATAAAATGCAGATCAAATGTAACTTAAGCCGTGTGTGAAAAACATTTGGAGTCTTCAAACTCTGTCTCGGTTGTTGAAATATCTCAATTTTCTTCTCAAATGTTTATTATCACCAGACATTAATAACCTGGCTCAAACCACCACTTCACAGAGTTTCTCTTTGGAATCATCGTGTAAACAGAAACATCAGAGTAGAAAGATTTAGTACGATCATTAAATAGCCTTGTGGCTTGTTCTGGAAAAAAACCTTTTTTTTTCTTTCCTGCAATCATTGATATTTTTTTTAAAGTGAAAAACTTCTGTTTCAGGGAGGGAAAAAAGATATTATTCTATTAATACTAATGAAAAGTATGAAAAACAACAAACCTCCTGCTCTCTCCACTGTAATCAGGGTTTTCACTAGAAATTACTCAAAAACTGGAAAATGACGCAAAGTTGCAAACTTACGAAGAAGCAAGATTAAAACTCACCATGTTCCAGAGCTTGAGCCTCGTTCATTTTTATGTATGTTTTGGGTTTGCTATGAAACATCTTGCATTTTATACAAGAGGCAACAAAACCACTGTCCTCTGGCACTTTGGACATTTAATAGAAATGACTCCAAGTCATTGGGATGGTACAGCAAAAATAAATAAATGTGGAACTGTAACTTTTTTCAAACTTTGGCGCCGCTTGACACCAGGATCATGTCACCTCACAGGAATCACTGCAACTTTATGTTTGAGAGAAATAAAAGAAAAGTAAATTATTTAAACTCAGGCTAAAAAAAGAATTGTTTTGTCATGCATGGCTTCAAGCAAATAAACTTAAAAGACAAACTAAATAGATTGTGAATAACAAAACTGCCAGGACTGTAACCCCGACGACAACCAAAACACTGAACAGGAACACATACACAAACATTTAGGATTATGCCTCTCTCCATTCAAAAAAATAAAAACAAAAAACAACTCTTATTGTTCCGCTTCACAAAGCCAGCTGCTGATTGCAGAGCATCATCTTTCCTGGGAAGCCTGGATGCAGCGCTTAAGCCTCAGCAGCACCTGCAGCACAAAACCAGACGGGAACACAAAGCAGTCACAGCCTGCGCCTTTCTATAACCACGCCACTCCCACGGCACGCAGAGACATCCGATACGTACGGCCCACGCAAAGGTCAAGGGATATTCTCCACCTCTGTGACTGGATTCGATTTCCATTGTGATTCCTCTTCTGCCAGCTAAAATTAGCTTGGCATCAATGAGGATGCTCCAGTATACTGCAGCTCCTATGGGGCCATTAAAGGAAATTATGACCCATAGCAGTACTGTAAAGACAACACACCATAGAATAGAATAGAATAGAATAGAATAGAATAGAATAGAATAGAATAGAATAGAATAGAATAGAAAAGAAAGTGACAGGCAATCAAAGAAAGTAAAATTGTACAGAATGAAAACTAAGAGTAAAATACTTTGCAGGATTAATGTTCCACAGTTACTAAAAAAGAAAAACTCACACTCCCATCCAAAGGAATATGCAACTGAGTGAGTTCATTAAAAAATGTTCAAAATGTGCATCATGGGCAGCATTAAAAGACAAATAAGTGACATTAAAAATAGTGCTGTCTCAGCGCCTGACTGGAAACCTCTGTATTTATGGAGCTTTCATTCAAAGTGGACAGTGTGTACCTGCC
Source organism: Poeciliopsis prolifica (assembly GCF_027474105.1). Taxonomy (NCBI): domain Eukaryota; kingdom Metazoa; phylum Chordata; class Actinopteri; order Cyprinodontiformes; family Poeciliidae; genus Poeciliopsis; species Poeciliopsis prolifica. The sequence continues at coordinate 8,431,013 of NW_026562397.1, read as the reverse complement.
TGTACTGGCTTTTATGTGATCCCTCAACGATGGCTGGTTCAATCAATCAATTAATCAATCAATCAAGTTTATTTGTATGTCGCACATTTCATCAACAAGGAGGTTCAAAGTGCTGTACCTCATAAAAACACAAAAGTACCAAGTCATACAACATGCAGCCTCACTGTGGGTTAATAGTGGACAAATTTTCAGCCACACCACAACACCACATCATCAAAACTCTAAAAGTGCGACTAAAAGAGGAACCTTCTGCATTATGTTGTAATGTTTTTCCCACCAACCTGAGCACATGTTTTTCTTGTCTTGGACAAGAACTGAAAGCGATACGGTATTGATATTATCGATATTTTGGATCGATCCGCCCATCTCTAATTTACAGGTTGCGCTTGTCTCCGTCTCTCTGCTAAAAGAAAAAACACACCACAGGCCAATCAGACAGGCATTGTCATATTTTAGTTTATATTTATTTTCTGTTACTTTTAAATGTGAACAGTGTTGCATGTATTAAGATCTACATGCCACATCTGTGGCCATAAAGAGAAAAAAAAAAAGAACTTGAGTCATTTTCACCGTCTTTTGGCAAGAGTCAGCCTGTTTTCAGTCTTGAATCATCTTTGACCTTTGCGGATCTGGATAGATTTCTTTCACTTGATCCGGATCCAGCTGGCTGTGGGCGCCGACATCCACGGACTCGACTCGGTCCCACTAGTGTTTGGGAGGGGATGTCCTTACTGAGGGACTTTTGTGGCTCATGGCCTTTTGTAATGAGGAATATATGCGCCCTGGCTAACAAGAAAACAAATGCTAATTTGTATAAACAAAGTAAAGTTGGCTCTAGCAAGTAGGTTGCAGTCAGGGTTTTGCATCTCTTGCTTTTTCTTTTCCCAGGCAGTTTTACTCTCCAGGTTTTTCTTGCCTTTTTCTCAGCGGACGTTTCCCCGGAGGTCTGAGACAGCAAACTATTGGATTTGGTTTCCTGTCTTCATTTTCTAACCCAAATTATTGGAAACCCCTTTTTCTTATCTGTATTTAGAAGGTAAAACGCAAACATCTATCACTGCTTACATTAAAGATATTTAACATCTGGAGTATAAAGATTATAACCAGGAGCTGGAGCAGGAAGCTGCACATCGGTTCCTATCAGAATAACAAACTAATGTGCTTAAAAACTGCATTTACATTAGTTGGTGGTAAAAAAAAAAAAGAGTTTAGGTTACAAATAAAAAAAGCTTCCTCAGAATCTCTATCGATTTTTCCATTTCCAGTTCTCAAAAATCTCTTCCAGGTTGACCACAGATGCCGTGTCCAGAGTTTTCTTAGAAGCCAGATCATTTTCGTATCTAAGTGAAACCTATATATAGTTGAAGTGATGTATTTCAGAAGTTGCTCTGTCTGTGAATCCTCATTCTGGATCATCAGTGCAGCATAATGGAGGTATTAAAGCTATTCTTATCCGTGTAATCCCTTTCCAGCCAGTGGAGTAGTTATTTAGTTGATGGATCAATATGAGCCTTCCTGACATTTTATCTGACGTACGCCGCGATCAATACAGTATGTCTGCTGAGTAAGTTAAGTACATATACACTAATGGAAACTTTTTATGAATTAAAGTTAAGGAAATAACAACTTTAAACATATGAAATGCTGCATTTCATATGTTTGTTTTTTTTCATTCAAAGATGCTAGAAAAAGAAAGATCTGGAGCCAATCTTCCCAAAAGGAAGTGATGACAGGGAACACTTCCTTGATCCTGGCATTGATTACTAATAAATGGTCTGATGGGAGCTTTATGGTTCTCATGGTAACATTTATTGGAAGTAATGGGAACAAGGAAGAGAGAATATTTTCTTTTTTGTTTAATCAACAAGCTCGTAACTTCTGATATTTGTTTTAATCTCAAATTAAGCTGAGAACTTTGCAATGTCTAAATTGGTCAGAGCGATCTTCCTTTAAAGATCCTCTTATGGGAAAAATGATCTATGATCTACTGCTTATTGATATTTACTTTTAAAGCATTACGTTGAAAACTTGAACACACATTAACCATATATAACCTCTGGCAATGCATTTTTAAATACGTCAATAACTCGACTACAAAAAAAAAGTTCTTTCGGGAACAAACACATCAAGTGCATTTTTCACAGATCCTCTCAAGTAATAAAATTCATCACATCAACTTTTACTGCTCAGTAACACTTTAGCGGAGCCACCTCCTGCAATGGCACATATTGCACTATAAATCAAACAGAAGTGGCAGGTCACACACAGAGACAAGCCTGAGAAGTTGAACAGATATACAGTAGCTGTAGCCGAGAGATAACGTTTATGCCAACCACCAGCTCCACAACTGTCTTCTACCACTTCCTCGAACACAACATCCCTCGATGTGAAGTTCGCCCTCAGAGGAAGTCTTCAGTCTTCCCCAACTGAAAAAGCTCAACAAGATGCCTCCTAGTTTCCACAAAGTAAACAAGGATCTGCTGAAACTCCAAGTATGAAATCCTCAAACACTGTTCACAGATGAGAACCAAAAACATCTGATGAGATAATTAGACACCTTTTCCTGTCTTGTCCCTGCTTTCATTCTTGACTACTCTGCGTCAGTACGGCGACAACACTGGCACAACTCGATATTGGCACATCGAGTTATAAGATATTGCTTTATGCATGCAAGGACAAACCAGAAACACACTTTTGTTTCATGGTTTTGTGGTTTGCTCTTGCTGTGTTCACTGAGAGCAACAAATCAGGATGCGGCGTTGAGCCTTCCTGTACATGTCAAGAGAAAAACTGGTTGTAATAAATTCAATGTGAGCAACACAATGAAAACATCCCACCTGAGTCAGACTTCTTTTTTTCTTTCCCTCCCTCTTCCCTTTCCAGCATCTGTTGCGCTGTGAGCCAGACCGACGGGTGTTAATCACCGACTCACATCTGGAAAAGGTTACGGCTGCTTGTACGTGTGCAGCATCAGGCTTCGCAGCGTGACTAGTACGACTGCAAAGATTCACGCGCACAAACAGGCACAGAAACCTCTAGAAATGTGTCCAGGCTCGGTGTTAGAGTTAATTATTGAAAACATTACAAAACATGTGCTGGAAATGCAACTCTACCCTCAATTTTCTGAAACAAGGACTTGTTGTGCCTGACAAGTCCCGAAATCTGTCTGTGATTTCGAAAAGACAACTTTGAACAATCACAACCTGCAAGCACAGCAAGCAAATCTGCACTAAAGGCTTTGCCCTTTCTTTTGTTAGTCAAATCCAGGTTGTCGCCAGAGACTTTAAGTATTTATTTATTTTTTTCGTCTGAATGATTTCACATTCAGACTGAGTGAGACGACATCATATCTAGTTGTGGCCCATCCGGCTTGCTGTCCTCAAACACCTTTCGCTGGGCAGAGAGCAGCTGCGAATCTCGATTGCTTCAAGCCTCTTAAAAGTGAGTCCTGAAATGATCAGAGTTTGACGAGAACAGGAAGGCAACAACAATGAAAGTGTTGTTAAAATCAGAGTGGCCAAAAATGTAATCAACGGTATATCGATGACATAAAACACTTGCACTCAAAAGACTGTGAGAGAAAATCACAGAAGAAAGCATCGAATGAAGCAGGAAGCCGCCCTGTTTTATCTGGACACCATTAATAAGAAACACTGAACTGCATCAAGAGTTGAAATATGAAAAAAAGAAAGGAAAAAGAGCTAGCACTCTAGCATAGCGTACGCTTAAATGTTCAGCTATAGAGTCCAGAGTTTATGGGTAAAGTCAAATACATATTAAGAAATAATTGTTAAAACGACCTTAGTCTTAGTTGAAGTGTTGTCAGAACATTTTAATATCAAATATAACTTGGAAAAACAACAACGACAAAAAAAAAAGGTACAAAAATGCTGAATCATTTCCAAACTATCCAGACTACGTTATTTTTACCCCTTTAGATCTTGAGCAAACAATGACAAACCAGAGTCTTTAGGAAAGCTACGCTTAGTTCTAGTTGCAACACTTGAGTGTAAGTGTTACTAATTAAGTCACGGACTCCAGGAGTTGCATTAACAGAACATGAAGCAGGCCAAAAGATCCCAAAAAGCAACAGATGATTTGGATCCAAAGTCATTCAAACAGAGCTCTGAAGGATGAGACGTTCAGAGAGTGTTGGTTCTCCAACGAGCTGCAAGGAGAGCCAATGTTAACATGTGGGAAAACAAAAACGTTGTGGATATTGTTTGATCAATTGAAACATATGAACACGAGAGCAAACGTGAAACAGCAAATAAGTGCAGCTGCTTTCTTCACCGAGTTAACCCCACCTCAGAGCAAAAATATCTGTCATTGTCAGGACGGCAGAGTTACGTGTGATATTGATGCTTTGCATTTTATATTTGCTGAAATTCGAATCAACATATGGCACAAAAACACCCGGGAAGTTTCCAGATCCAAATCTCTTTTGACACGAACGCCTCACCGCATTATTAAAATGCTTGCAGCCACCAAAGTTGGGGTTTCCTAACTCTTACTCAGACAGATGTGAAGAGGACTTTGTCATCACTGTTTATTTTGCCCTCTGGGTTTTTCGACAGTGATTTAGGTGAAATACCATCATGAACCAGAGCTGAGTCAAGCATCCAGGCACAGACCGCAAACGAGCACAGGGCAAAACCATGAACCGTTTTAACCGCTTTTCTGAAACTATTTTATCACTGAAAAGATGGCTCCCGTACAACAAAAACGAACTTTGTTTTACTACGAAACACACGTTTATGGAGCTCGCTACGCTCATTAGTTAGTGTGCCGAGTTGCTAATGTTTCGTGGACCCGATTTGACCTCAGATTCCGACAGAAAGGAGAGCGGCCTGTGGAGAGAGGCCGGACCAGTCCTCCAGGGTTTTCAGGTTCGGTCCACTCCCCTGGAGTAGGAGCAAATGTGAAGCTCACTCCTCAAAACAAACTCACACATTTGCGCCACACTCTCAGACACACCTAAACACAACACAGCCGTTAGAGAGGCTTAAACTGTGCCTACAAGCGCATTCCAAAACAGCTGCCGTGCCCCAAAAAGCTTTTTATTTTCTATATAAGTGCGACGATAAAAGAACAAGAGCCGACAACGACAGGAAGGAATATATGTGCAAACCTGCTCTGATGTCACCACTTACAGGAAGCATGATCCACGTGTTGGATTTTATGATGAAACATTTTTTTAACTTGTTCTCGAAAGTTATTTAAGTTTGGAGCGCTGGCCTTTACAGACGGCTGTGTCACTTTTCTTTAAATAACTTTCTAGTTTGGCAGTTGTGACAAATTGTGACTCTACGTTTGAACCAGACCAGCAGCAGCTTAGAGGGCCCCAAATTTTCATCTATAAGATAAATACATTTTATATTCATGGAGTCTTAGAGGTTCACGCAGTAACTTATATCACTGTGAGCGTCTTTAATTTGCTAGATTGTTGTGTAAATGACAAGTTGTCACATTTTTGAAAACAAAATATAAATATAGCAACCCTGTGCTATATTTAGATGTGACAACTGTGGGCTTTAGTTCACCCGGAGGGAGAGTTAATGTTCCCAAAGGACCATGTGAGTTAGTGGGACGTCTGTTGAGAGCTGGATCATTAAGGAAAATGAATAACGACAAAAATTTAATAACGCGGCTGGATATAATAATCCTTCCAACAGAACCATGTGACATAACAGGCCATCCTAATAAATTAGATTTTATCGCATCTTATTATGAATATCAGTAATTGGCAAAAACAGAAGAGCAATTGTCAAATTCCTACATTTCCCTATAGATTTAGTCAAGCCAGATCCACAAGCCCAAAGCAGAGCCAATCAATATTTACATGACCTTCGAGAAAAAGTTGCAATATCCAGCATTTTCTGTTACCTTTATCCTCCAGGGCCTATGTCAGGTATGAGTGATGGCTCTGCGACAAACTCGACATTCGTTTGGAAAGAAGACCTGGGCCCACTTAGCAACAGTTAAGTTCTTTTTCTTCCTAGCCCGGTAAAACACCCGCAGCCCACGTCTAGGATCTGTCTGGGAGTGTCGCTGTTGCTGGTGCAGATTCCCATACGACACCTTTTTCTTCCACTCATTTTTTCTACGAACGTCCTTGGATGCAGGACTCTGTGAACGACCAGCTACTTCAGCAACAACCATTTCTGCCTCTGGCCCCTCGAAGACGGGCCTGCTGCTCCAGACCACTAAGAGAAACCTCGTATACATCAGCTGCTCACAGACACGTCGCTCAGTTGCTGCAATGTGGGCAAACTGCAGAATGACGACCGACGACCATTGGGTTTAACGTATGCATGGCATATGAACACAAAAGGGACGCAATGCTTTGGTTCTAATTGTCAATGCTACAACGACGAGATTACAAAGTTGGCCAAAAGTTTTAATTCATAAAAAAAGCATCAAAAGAGAGGTGAGTAGGTCAGTTGTTTGACTTTGACAACCTTAACACGTGGATGTGATGCGGGATTCAGCATGTTTGGGTTCATTCAAACTACATAACAAGGAGGCGACCTTCACACTGACATCAGTAGAGCAGGTGCTTCACTGTGTTCGATTAGCCACTGCAGCTAATGTAGCTAATCTGCATCTACAGCCATTTTTATTAGAAAATAAAACAAGTAAATATTATAAAAATATTGATTTTTTTGTGATTTAAATTTTTTTTATGCACATTCATATGAAGGTACCCAAAAAACATTGTTTAGGTTTTTCCTCTCCCCTCTGATTTGCTCTCTTGTCTTGGGGGTCCAAAATCTTCTCTAACCCGGGGGCCCCACACCCCGCTACACCCGGCCCTGGATGGACCCGGGGGTGTTGGGTGATACTCACGGTTAGAGGCAGGGAGCACACCACGAAGATGACTGTGATGAGAGCCAGCAGCACCACGTGGTCCAACTCCTCCTCCCCGCGTCCGAACCAGGCCAAGCTCAGCTTTTTCCTCCGGGCCACCGACACGGAGCCGCGGCGCGTCAAGTGGCTGCGGTGCATCTTGCACAGGCTGACGATCACGGAGCCGTTGCAGGCGAACACGACGAAGATCAGCAGCGCATTGAGCGAGGAGTAGGACAGAGAGAAGAAGGCCAGGATCAACTCCCCGCGCTCCTGCCAGGTGCCGCGGGGCGTCCCCCATGTCCATGAAGCACCACGTCCCCGGGCAGTACTGCCTGAATTTGCCGTACCCGATGAACGGCAAGAGGCAGAAAGTCAAGGAGAAGAGGTAAACGAAGAGGAGGGCGACTTTGGCGAAAGCGGGGCGGATGTGCACCGAGTAAAAATACGGGTGGCTGATGGCCAGGCAGCGCCAGGGCCATGGCGCACAGGATGAGGGTGGACGCCAGTCCGAAGAAGTTCACCACAAAGCCGAACAGGTTGCAGAGCTTCTCCCCGCCGAGGCCGACCAGGACGCGTTGTGGGTAGCAGATGAACACGGGCGGGCTGAGGAGGCAGGTCCCCAGCAGGTCGGTGAGGACCAGACCGGTCACCAGGATGCAGAAGACCGAGGACCGGGAGCGGTTCTCCTTCTGGTGCACCAAGAGGATGAAGAGGGCCAGCAGGTTGCCCACCACTCCGAGCGAAAAGAAAGTGATGGTGATGGGCTTGTTGCCTTGGCCGGAAATCACAAGCTGGCCGTGGCATTTGACGCTGTCGTTCATGGTTGTCAGAGGAGGGTCTTCCAGCATGAGGAGGGTTTTTACTGCTAACGATCCGCCTGATTGCTGCTCTTTGGAGACGGTCATTTGGCAAAGGGCGCGATGCCGCCGCGTGTTGACGCCCTCACAGCCGCATCGCCCCTCAGCGCATGCAGACTCTGCGGAGCATGTGGAAGAAGTACTTTTAGATCAGGCAGAAAGTAACAGAAGAAGTCTCGCTTTCACTTTGTCACAACATGTCAAAAATTCACAAGGATATCGGCAATGAATTACAGCTACTTACCCTCTCACTGAAGCAGCAGTGCAATAGTAATAATATTAGTAATAAATCTATGAAGAAGTTTCAACTTCTTCCTTTCTCTAACTTTCTCATTTTGCTGGCTGTCCCTGTCCTTATTAATATTATTTCTTTTTTTACTCCGAGAAAAATGACAGCATAACCTGGGATAAAACTGGAGTTTGAGAGCAGCTCTGATCCGCGGTGACTCTCAGAAACAGACTGATCGGTTCTCGGCTTCTTCTCCCTTTCCCTTCTCCTCCTCTTTGAGTTTACTCCTCCCAGTCTGCCGGATCGATTCAAACCTCCCTCCCACTGTGCAACACGCGTGTCGCGGATGAAGGTGATGTTCATCGGGACAGTTCTGTCTGGTGATGATGATGATGATGATGATGATGATGGAGGTGGCGACGAAGATGAAGATAATGATGAGATGTGTATTTAAAATTAGGCCAGTGTAAATATTTGTAGATTGTAAATGTAAACCATCAGCAGTCCAAATAAATCGCAATTACTCAAGTTGTACACACACACAAAACAAGTGTAAACAAACAAGCTTTCCACACGTAGGCGTTTTTATTTGTCTTTTTTAAAATAATCACTAACATAAACAACGTAAATCAATAGAAAGACAGAAAAAAAACAAAGAATAGAACACCAAAATTACACCAAATATATAAATTCATGTAATTTTTCTTAAAGACACATTTGACACTGTGTGTCTGCACCGCTCCTTTAAAACTGAACAATTTTAATAACAGATACATTTTTGAAAGTGTAGAAATTGGGACAAAAATTAGATGCAAATGCCCAAAGTTCTTTGTTTTTTTTTTCTTTCTTTTTTTGACATGTTTTAAATGTATACATTTTGAATTTATCTCCATCGGCTCATGTTTAAAGCTTGTGGTTTCGGAGTGCTCTCGTCCCCGGGCCCCGACCAGCACCAAGAGCCACGACACCGACCCTGGACCCGTCTCACACGGCAGGACACACAATGTGCAAAGGAAATGTAAAATCAGTACTGCCAGTACTCCTCTAGTTTCTAAAAAAGATGCTCTGAACGACTCTTCGCCTGGTTCACGTGATGCTTTCCCCCTCTCCATCACCTCAGACCAAGAGAGAGACTTTCCACATTATTGACTACAAATGTAATTGAAGCAGCTAATCCTTGTTTGCTTTTGCTCCACTCTTTTTAATTAGCCCGTCATTGTCTGGGCTGTGGGAGTCTTAGCTTTGTGTTGTTTTTTTTTTGTTGTTTTTTTTTTATGTTTGGTTCACATTTTGTGAAAGCTCTACAGTCATGAAGTCTTATTTTTCTACTCCCAACTGTTGGGATAAATTACGATCTCTGTTAGCAGACAAAGGCCTTGAAGTAGCAGCGTATTGCCAAGAGGAGTGTGAGCAAAAAAACAAAAGACGTCTCAACACTTCAAAACGTATAGAAGGCCAGGATGATTTATGTTGGAGAGTTGCGCTATTTGTTTCTCCCTGTCTGGAAAGCATTATTCTAATTCACCTTTGACTACTACAGATGAGGATACCTCGGAGGGTGTTGGCAGATTCAGCGCCCGTAGAACAAACCGAGGCGACACTTTTAAATAAACAGCAGACGCAGAAGCTCAAAACAAATATTACCATTTGCACACAAACTCCTCACAGCAGTGGTCCTGTTTGTGAGCGCACCAAATGAGGGAAGGAGACCGTGACACGTGGAGCATTTTACACAAGCTCCTGTGATGATACATGGCTGGCTTGCTGCACAGCAAAACAATTCAATGGTTGTGCACGTGAAAGGCAGCGGTGTTTGTTTTGTGGCCTAAAGAACGCCTTCGGTATCAGTAGGCAAGAGGAATGCTCACTGAATGCCGATCCAGAACCGCACAGCATTCTGGGAGACGAAGGCAGCAGAAAAGGCTCTAGCTCAGCCTCTTCACGGCCTGCTGAGCTGGGTTCGTGGTATCGACTAAACTTGCTCGCTCTTTGGGTGCCTAGCAATGCCCCGTCGGGCAACTTGCGCAGCAGCGTTTTCAAGTTTGGCCGTTGTCCCGCAAAACTGCCGGAAAACAAACAAAGGCCTGGAGTGAGAACTGTGGATAAGCCAGGAAATATCACAGTGAGTTTCAGATTTTCAAAACCAAAACACTGATCGATAAATATCGATAACTGTCAATATCGACTGACATGAAACTTACAGTCCTACCAGAAAGTCATTTGAAAATAAATGAATTTCACTTGTGAAGCGCTTTTCACAGAAATGATGTCAAACAGCTTCAGTGTAAATAAATAAATTACAGTGAAGTTATCTACAGAATGTTAACAAGAGAGAATGAAAAGAGAGCATGACACTGAGGTGACATGTTTATGAGAAACAGCAACAGAAAAAAAACTCCAGCAAAGAGAAATGCATTGCAAAGTTACTACACTGTTTAACAAACCTGGGAAACGACGTTACTCTGCACCGAACAAGCAAAGTTATTGAATACGATCAACTATCTTTGAGGTCTGGGTGTGTAGAGGGAGGAGGAACGAGGCATGAGAAAAGATCAATATTACCTCTTTCAACATGAACACATGAATCTCATATAAAAATAACTTTGGTAGAACCAGTGGACTTTTATCTGCTTTTCTAAATGTGAAACAGGTGTGAAAATGTTCCAGCCGACAAACCAGATGGCCGGCCGACCGTCCATCTGCCAGATCCTTCCTAACTGAGCAGGAACCTGAAGTTATTCATTCCTCATTGAAGAACAACAGATCACATCTTGACTCAGACGTTGTAGCATCGGAAAGAAATGTGGAAGTTTTGTCAAGTTGATGTAGTTTGCTAATTACGCTTTAGTAAACACCACATTGGTGCTAAAGTCCCATTTTATTTCTTTTGTCAAAATGTTTGATATTTTTAATGGATTCAGTTGGAAAAAACAAAAAAACAAAAAACAACAAAGTCATGTTGTGTGGTTTGACAAAAAGCTCCCTTTTTATCCAAATTCATACTCTGAGTTTAAGAGCCTTATTAAAAATGTTTCCACCAAAACTACTGGAAAAGCAGACAGAAAAAGAAAACCCTGTCAACCTGGGCAGCTATGAATTAGATCATTCTTTAGAGCATAGGTGTCAAACTCTGGCCCGCGGGCCAAATTTGGCCCGCAGTGTTATTATATATTTGGCCCGCGAGGCAAATTTAAATTAATATTAATCTTTTACGTGAGAAAGGAGGCATTAAATGTTTATTTAAATTTAATTTAATATATTTAATATTTTATTTTATATATTAAATATGTTTTATTTAATATAATAATATGTTTTATTATTATTTTTTTTATTATTTTTTTCTTTTTTAGATAAGCTTTGCTTGTTCATATTTATTGTTATATTAGAACTTGTTTGGGTCCATATTAAAAGATTCATTTGTTCAACCTTGGCCCGCGACTTTGTTCAATTTAAAGTTTGGCCCACTGTGTATTTGAGTTTGACACCCTGCTTTAGAGAATAAAGCGTAACAAAGAATAGAAGTAAATCAGCCTCTGGGTGAAAACAAAAGGCGGATGGATCGATGGAGAGACGGTCATGGGGCGCATGAAGGAGAGTTTGTTTAATGGATGTCTTCATATTCTGCTCTGTTTGAAGTGGGAGAGACAGAACAGATGAAAGCTTGACAATTTCTTACCCTTCTGGTTCTCAGGGTTGCTGTGGTGTTCTTCCAACATTCTGCACTTCTGTGAAAGCGAAACATAATACGAGCGAAAAAGACAAAAACCAGGATTTTGATTTCCTCCCAAACCTTGACCTGAATATATTAGCTAAAAGCTTCAACGCCTTCAGCAAACACAGGAGCCTTTGATCCAAAAATGTATTGATTCATTTTGATTTTTTTTTCCACCGAGGCCGATAAATCGGCTCGTCAAGACGGATGGCGTTTGGAGTCCATTCCGCCTGTCAGGTTTCTCGCTTTTCAGATGCAGTTGCCACCGACCGCACAGTTACTTTAAGTGGATTCAAAAAACCGACCCGCCGTGAGTTGATCTGTCTCGTCACGTGATGGAAACGCTCGGTCTGGTGTGCATCATTTCTCTTTGATGTTAGTGTCAGAACAATCTGGGCTTCTGTCCATCGCCATTTTGAATCAGTCGCTTAAATCATTTGACTCAACGTCTGTGAGCAGTGAGAACCGGGGAGGGAGGAAAAACGTGCTGACGCAAAAAGGGGTCATTTTCGGAAGAGCCTCTGCATCGGGTATTACTTTATAAATCATAAGTTACTCGGTTGGGCCTCGGCATCTGCGTGTTACGCAACATGCTAAAGTCTCTTGCTCCTTATTGGAAGCAGAGAATTTGAGGTGAATATTGATCTGTGGAGAATTGAATTAGATTTACTGAAAGTCTGCGTTCTGACGTATGTTTGTTTTGCATGACTGCTTGCTTGCTCGGTCAAAGCCCTTGTGGTCTGAGGAGTTTGTCTATTATGCAACCAAAATACCATGTATTGCCTCCCAAGTCCTCCCAGCACTTCCTATGTTGTTTCTTCTGCTTGTGTTTCCACTTAGTTGTATATTGATCAAGTGCGGATAAAGTTTAGGAATGTTAATCACTAAATGATTTAATTACAGTGCATTTCTTCTCAGTCATGTGTAATATTCCTGGAAAATTGCTTTTTTGTCTTTTTCCTCGCCCACTCTTTGTTGATTTTTACTTCTTGCCAGACAAAAGCAGTTTTTTGTTTGTTTGTTTGTTTTGGTCGGTACGGATGACAGAAAATAAAACTCAATGAAGTGGAAAGGAGACAGACCTTGAATAGCTCAGCTGTAGCCAAAGCTGCATCTTAAACAAGCACAAGTTATTTTTTGATTTCATTTTTTTTTTTTTTTTTATGCTACAATTTCCAAAGGGAACATTTGTAAGTCGACCGAAAGTGGGAAATATGTTTGTTATGCCACCATTTTCCCAAAGGGAATATTCGTAAGTCAACTTAAGCTTGTTGCATTGGCTCAAAGTGAGTGCTGCTCCAACGGGATTTTAAATCGTTCAGTAAATGTGCGTTTGCTAAAAACACGAGGAGACTACGAGCCAGTCTAGAAACCTGTTTTACAAATGCTGAACAGGAAATCTACTAAAATCAGCTCAGCCAATAAAGAAAACTAATGTCAGGAAACACAAGTACTGAGAGTAGAGTGTGTGTTGTTGTAAGAAAAAAACCCTAAAGGTCCAGGATTACATTCTGTTGAAATAAAAAAAGAGAAACAAAGAGCATTTCAGAAGGTAATTGTAGAATTTTGTCCATTGATGAGTAAATGCGCAAACGTCTTACCCACCTGAAAAATTTGTGGTGAAATTCATAAATCATAGCTAATCCGAGCATTGGAAAGTCCTCTGCAGGAACATACAGGTGGAAACATATCCACAAACACAATGGTGCAGCGGAAAACAACACCACACACAAGCAAGGCCTTTGTAATCCTGGAGGAATCCAGTAGACAATGCGCAGGTATCTAAACTACCTATAATGAGCCAGAGCTGTGTTGTTTCCCCGTCTGATGTAATTCAAGCAGTAATAGATCCTGACATGTTTTTTTTTTTATTATTATTCTTTTTCTTGTTCTCAGTCAAGTAATTGTTTTTTCACAAGCTTCTCTTGTTTTCGTTTTGTCCAAACAGGCCTCAGCTGGAAAAAAGGTTTCTCTCTCTCTCTCTCTTTCTTCCTATTTCCCTTTCTCTCTCTCTCTCACCCACGCACATACACACACACACACACACACACACACACACACACACCCCACACACACACACACACACACACTCGACACATCCAGCAAGCAAAGCCAGAACCAACATGCCAAACAGAGCTAACGGTATTTACAGAATCGAGCAAAGTGTAATAGTTGTCTCTCGGTGAAAAAGTATTTTCCATCGTTGAAATGTTGCACATTTGTCACATAGCGGCCACAAACAATAATGTGCTGCGGTGGGATTTCATATGGTCGACCAACACAAAGCAATGCATAACTGTGAAAACCATTGTAAACCAGTCCTTTGTAGCTCTGGCTGTGAGTTTGGGTTCTTCGCGCTGCAGGAAGGAGGCCCTGCGCCGCGGCTAAAAGTGGCTCACGGCTCCTAAAAGCTCTCCTTCCAGGTTTTTCCTGCGATTTGCTCCGTCCATTTTTCTATTAAGTCTGACGACCGGCTTCTCTGTGTCTTCATAATGTGATATTGGAGATAAAAACCAGTCAAGATGCCTCGGTGAACGACGGCTGAGGCCATAACGTCTCTCTGATCAAATTTGGAGAGCCGTATCGCACAATGTCGAATTCTGGGGGAAGAGTCTCGAAAAGACATTTTCGAGTTTAACAGAAATGCGAGGTTTACCACACAATGCAAAGCGGCGCAGTTCTTGGCGCGCTGTTGACTCAAAACGTTCAGAACTGGCATCACGTTTCGGTCGCAAGTTGCAAAGATAAGCTCAGTGTTGATGAGAAAAAAGGAGTCGGAGGTCAAGAGCATTGCACAGGGTGGGGGGCAGAGGTGGTTTTCTAACACTGACTTAACATGGAGGCCAAAAAGGAAATAATAATTTTCTTTTCATTTTGTTCTGCTCACAGCTTCTTCTTCTACAGGATTTCTTGCCCTCGTGACTTTGCCCCGATAGACCAGATCAATGGAGTAAATAATAGTAAATATTATGCCGTCCACACGTTCATCCCCTTCATCTGTGAATCATTGCAGCTTCTGTTGCTGCGTCTCTGATTAATCCTCCCACCGCTGACCTCCGCTTTTAACTTCTCCACCGCTTCATCTGGGACGTGTCTGCCTGCCGGGCTTCTCGGTATTCATAGCGCTGGTGCTCTCTCTCACAGACCGCAGAGGGCTTCGCAGAACAGGCAGATTCAGACTGAGATTAAACTCAACAAAGGAAGACGGACGATGTTGACGACGACGATCAGATGAAGGCGGCTGGTTTCGCCAGGTTTCGTTGTGTGATGTCAGAGGTTGAAAAGAGACGCGTGCAACAGATACATTTCTTATGTGTTTGAAAAAATCACCAAGAATATATTCAAAGTTTGTGGGTGTGCGACAAACATCAAGGCTTTTAAATAATTTTATGCTGCATTTGAACTTAATATTTGCATAACTAAGTAAATTATATACTTCTAAATAGTTATTAGCTAATTTCCATATGAGATACAAGAAAATAGTGTTTCTAACATGCCGAAACAAGGATTTTAAAAAACGTACAATTTTAACCCGACTTGTCAGCGAGTTCTTGCAATAATGTCTGCCCTCTTTGTTTTGGATGTTTTGTTGTTTTGGTTTCGTTCCCCTCAAATGTTTCAGACATTTAAACACATCTTACTGCCAGACAGAGGAAACCTGAAGAAATACAAGAGGCAGTTTATCAAATTATGATTTTATTCATTGAAATGAAAACGTTTAAACTCACCATTCGTCATGTGTCATGGCGGCAGACGCGCAGCCTGGTTGTGACCCGATGCAGCGGTGGAGATAACGAGGACGGTCAGGGTTGCGCTCTCTTCTTCTTTTCTCCGTCAGTGCAGTCTCTTAATTGTTATATTTAATGCTGCAGACGATTTCCTTTGCATTCTGTTTCCGTAAAAGCGACTCAGGCTTTCTTTTCTCCTCCACCATTTGTTGCTCTTGACAAAACAAAGGCTACATTTTCATATCTCATCATCTGATTTTTGTGACTTTCACAACATGACACACACCAATTGTCAACCATTAGAGCTGCAATAGGTTCTATTTAGCTGGGTCTCTCGAAATAAGCAAACAGCTGCTTCTCTAGAAGAAATCGAAATCCCTCGTCAAACCCAAGGAAAGCAATTTTAGGATTAAGGTGCTATAAACACCCTGCAGACACCTGTTGTGTGAATGCACACTGCTTAAAGTGTCAATTTACAAAAGCTCTGGTATTTAACTAAACCCTGGTCGAATGTGACGTTTGTTTTGCGGAGGTATTTTGGATCTAAATCATCTGAAAGGCTGAAATGGTTACAGGTAAATAGGAACATTAAAATAAAAAAAATGCAGGAAGACCAAGAATAAGAAAGTTTGACTTGATGCGAAATTGTTTCGTCGTTTCACACGGAGAAACTGGGGACAGTTCCTCTATACGAAAGTTTCGACTCTCCAACTGATTTCATTTGGTGAGCTGAGGCATAAACGATGTCATTTAATTGCTGACACTCTTCTGTGGTACCAGTGTCATCCACGTAATCACATAATGATTGGGGTTTTTTTTATTTCTTTTGGGTTCATCCCAAATATATTCATATGCCTTCAGGTCTAGTCAAAGCAACGTTGTGACACAGACAAAAATACAATTCTGAATTTTCATTTTCCCTCATTTCACCATTGAAATGGATGATAATTCCAGATGTAATGCCATCAGGAGCATTAATGCCAGACCCTGTTGCTTAACGCAGTGGTTCTCAATTATTTTCTGTCATGCCCGCCGGTAAAGATCCTCATTTCCCTCCCCAGTAATTAAAAACTATTGCAAATCTGTTCGTATTTAATTCATATTTTATCGTACAGACCATTTGGCTCCAGCATTGCATGGTCATTTTATCGAAGCTGCTCTTTTACTGTTGTGAGCCTCAAAATAATTTCCAAGATGAGTTTATTGGGTGAATTGTGAGCATTTACTCTATTTGACAAAGAAAAAGTGCAAATGATTCACTGGGATTTGGATTTTTAGACTTAATACAATAAAACTTTTCACAACCATAAGCACTGGTCACTATCAGCTTCTTCCCTTTAGTTTTTCACACGTTTTTAACATTTATTGAGGAAAAATTTGCAGCAATATTGCTTATATTTCAGCTTGTCAGATGAGAGGAGATTAAAAGTGCTTAACATTCTGCATCAACAATAAAAAGATAGATTATTATGTCTATTTCCTGGCCTTTTTCCTGCAAGAAATGGTGGAGAATCAGGGCCAGGCTCCGAGTTTTTGATTTGGGTTTTAAATACGAGTAAAATTGGACAAGAATAAAGACCTCATGTCATAAAACTGATCATAATGACAAGGGATTCCTCGTATTTCACAGAAACACAGACTGTGAGGAAGTCGCGTTCACCTCTGGCGCCCGTGTGGGTTTTCTTCACGTGTTCTGGCTTCCGTCCACAAAACAAGAACACAGTTCAAAGGTCAATACGTGAGCGTAAGCCGAGAGGGGAGACGGCTGCTTCTCTTGCAGCTCTCATGAGGAGCGTAAAGCGGCTGATGGGATGGGAAGATAACTCGCCGTTAAAAAACTGGAACTAGACTGGCTGTAAAACTGGAGAAAGACGAGGCGACAGAAAAATCTCATGTTTGTCTTTCAGCAGTAGGTTTACACCTGAGCATCATGAGCCATTGTTTTATTGCAAATGTACACAAATATGGGTCGAGGGTGCAGCGCATCCAGTCAGTCTCTAACACACATCCAGTCGAGAGCTTCATCTGTTTCATAAATTATTGCGAGTTTTAGAAATGTTCGTTTTTTGTCTGTGCCTACTTCTACTTTCTAGTGTCTGATTTAAACAAAAACTGTTTGAAAGCAGTTTTTGTGTTCAACCGAAGCAGGGAAGTTTCCAATCGGTTACTTGATGAAACAGCGCCATCTTGTGTTGACCCTCCTGTGATGTTTCTACTTTCTTCACAGCTCATGAATGAGTCGGTGCTTGGCTACTCGTTTCCATCAAATCAGTCATTTCTTAAAATTTTATCTGTCAGAAATAAACTTCTTTACAGGTGAAAGTATAAATATAATTGCAAAAAATAAAGGACTGGAAAAAAAAGGTTCATTTTGTGCAATTTAATCCCTTCCTTCTGGAAAAAGCAGTTTTAAGAAGGGCAGAGGTATAATCACCGAATTAAAGCGATATTACTTGTGATATCCGAATGTATATAGCTGTTTTCATACCTTAATGTTCCCAAACTTTTGTTTTCAAAATGCAAATGGTGTTCAAGTAGACTTTAAAAACTAAAATATGTAATTAGACAATAATTAGTGCCTGTAGTTTTACTTTTAAAACCAAAAAAATCAGTTCATCGCCAGAATTAGGTCGGTACCCAACTGCAGCTGGTTTCCTGAGGTTGATTTAGAGAAGTTCTTGTTCTCATGAAGCCATAAAGTATTTTCTCTGAGAGGGGAAAACCCAAAGGGCTCAAACAATGGAAAACCATTAAAAATATCAGCGGTGAACCACAGACGTAAGGCTTGTTCGGGAACGTCTCATAAAACCCAAATGTTTTGTGGTGAAAACTTTAATGTGTCCACTTTGACGTCCGCCGGCCTCTGGAGAAAACGGAAAGCAACAAATCCAACCAGCATGTGAGTTTATACTTTGTTTTGTGCTGTCGAAAGAGCAAATGGTTAAAATTACCATTATGTTGAATTTAATCTGAAAGGATTAAACATGAAGTGGGATCCAAGAGGAGGATGTTCAAATCTTTGAAACTATTTCTTTCCTAAAGCAGCAGTTTTTATAAATCAAGTGAACATTTCTCCTCTTGTCGCAGTCAAAGAGATTTAAAGCCTTGCTTTTATCTCCACTGCTCAAGTCGTTTGTGTTGGCGTCGTTCCTCGCTGCAGGCTGCCATTACACAACCAGAGCCGGATGATCACACCTGCCGGTAATTCTGTTGTCTCGTAAGGCTGGATCCAATTTAATAAATCATTTGACTTATCGGATTAAGCACCTAATTAGCATGCGGGCTCCCATCCAATCAAAAGCGGCTGCTCCCGATAAACCCACCACCCATTGGCTCACCAACACAGCGGTCTTAGGACTGTGTGAGAGGTCGTGACCCCTGCTGACCTGGATTACTACGCGCTCCTGTAGCAATCTCTTGAGCCACTAAAAATAGCCTGAGCCCGAGTTTCTCTCGTGAAGCGCTGCAGTGACCGGGCCTGCCCTGACCCAGTCTGAGGCTGTCTGGATTAGAGCTCTGCTACAGAACAGCCAGAGACGCATTTCAGAGCAGCAAACAGTTCAACTTCATACACGGTGAAGGTCCAAGTTTGGTTTACATTTGAGCTTTGGAGATTTTTCATTCTTACTTTCTACATCATCCTGCTCTCTGTGCACAGTAGCAGAGCAGACTTTGATCCTCGTCCAACTCTATTAAGAGTTCAAATTTTGTCAAGTTTTTGAATTATTGCTTCAACTGTAAACATGGGCAAATTTAGGCAAGGAGCCAATTTCCTGTCAGGGTCATTTTGTGCAATTTAATCCCTTCCTACTTCCATTGCATGTCTGTACAGGCCCATTTATATTCATGATCTTAAGCCATTGTGGTTCAATTAACACGTTTTACTATATTTTTATGACTTACAAAGACAAAGTCATAAAAATTACTGAAATCTCAAGTGCCGACAAGTTTTGCGTGACTTTCCAGAAACTCATGTTAGCCAACTGACTCGTTAAATATGACTGACTCCTAATCAAGCCTCAATCTTTTAAAACAGTTTTAGCTTTGAGGATCCGATTACGCAACTGAAATAAGAGCCAAATTTATTTTCAGGCTCTTTGCACCATTCAAATTTGTGTCAGTGAACATAAAAGGATACTGAACCCATGTAACCATCAATTCGGATTAAATTATGGTTACCAAACACATGTAGGTGAAGTAAAGCTTAATTTATTGATTTATGGAAAATATATCACATTTTTTTATATTTGTGAGATACCTTCAGCTTTTAGTCCATTAAACATTTTATCCCAAACATGTCTCAAAAAACATCTCAAAGCTGCATTTAAAACTCGTTTTCAATTATTTTTAACCGAATCATTCCGAAGCCACCAGTTTGACGACGCTTTAACCAAAAGCACGTCTGCGTCTTCGCTACAAAACACCTTCCTGTCCCATCAAACGGTCCAAATTACATACAACAGCCCAGCCATAAGTATTATTTGTGAAAACACAATATATGAATTTTGGTGCAGTAAAACAACAAGCAGACTGGAGTTTGCTCACTGGACTACAAATTGAAGAGCCGACACAAATACAATAAATGAGTGAAACATACGCATTATTATAGCAGCAGCAACAGTGACATTTGGTTTGTTTTGCTTCTTTCAGAGCTTTTTTTGTTTTGTTTTGTTTTTTAAAACATCCACATGATTGATACCAAAGTGCAACTGCATGGAAAGGTTTACATTGTTATAGGTTGATTCATATTCTGATGAACTACGAGCCTTGCAAGGTTGAGATGCATTTAAAGAGTATTATGGCACATTTTAAAACCGAAGAGGAAACATGTCACAGATCTTTTTACTAGAACAATAGGCAATGCAAACTTCACAATACACTAATATATAGATATATTTCGTAACCAAAGTTTGTCGTCAGTACATTAACGTAACATTTAAAAAGCATCACATCAATGTATATATTTTTTTTCATATCCGTTTACGGAACAAATGTATTAACTGCAGTTATTACAGTGTTGATTTTTTTTTTCCCCCCCCCACAACAGTCATTGTGAAACGGCACAGAGCGCGGCCGTTTCCGATCTGCGCCGCAGGCCGCGTAAAGCCTGCGGCTCAAAACACCGCAACATCATATCCCACCGGGAAAAAGCCTTCTTTACGTCTCAGAGTTCTTCTTCTGTTGCTGAACTCCCGAGCCGCTCGCCTCCAGCTGAGCACAAACAAACACCCTACATCTCAACTAACTGCTCTTGCAATAATCAATAGTGACACGAATTGTACAGATATATAGCTATATGTTTATGTATATACCTCCAGTGTGTACACGAGCTGACCACTACCTCTGATGGGTTCAGAGCCTCCTTGTTATCACGAGAGACGGCCACGAAAGGGGTGCATGCAAGAAGAGTACTCGATTCATGGTTGTTGTTTTTTTTTTTGTTTTGTTTTGTTGTTTGTTTGTTTTTTTAAGTTAACACAAGTGCAAGACAGTTTTCCTTTGCTGAAGACTATCTGGAAAGAATTAAAAAGCCAACGTCCCTGTACAGATTCTAGCCTTAAGTTCTATCCTTCTACCAGTTCGGCGTTGCTCTTTCCTCTAAATTAATCAGCAGCTGGGTGACTCGGCAGATTCTTGGTGTAAAGTTGGAGGACTTTGGCCCTCTTAAAGCTTGGTCCTTTAACTTCTTTAGGGATCATTCTGTTGGTGTTTTTTTGTTTTTTGTTTGTTTGTTTTTCTTTTTTTAAACAGATACCTTTGAAGTATTATCTGGATGTATCTGAAGCACACATTGAGAAAATTCCTACAGGCGAGTGGTTTTTGAAGGGGGTGGTTGTTCGACATTTGATAACTGTTCCTGCTTTTGAAGTTTCTTAAGCGACGGTAATCTTAGTGGGACGAGCAACATTGAGAGAAACTTCATTGCTCTCTTCACTTGGCGGTCATCATCTGGACAAACTCTGGATGGAAGAAGACAGTGCAACATTTTTCAGATACACATGTTTAGAAATATTTCTTTTTTTTTAAAAGGGCTCCATGGGTTGGTAGTAAAGACAACTCACCCTCATAGTTGACCTGGCCATCGCCATCAATGTCAGCCTCCCGGATCATCTCATCCACTTCCTCGTCTGTGAGCTTTTCACCCAGGTTGGTCATAACGTGCCGTAGCTCCGCCGCGCTGATGTAGCCGTTACCGTCCTGCAACGAAAACTAAATCTTACTTTGGAACATGAAAATGATGTCTTGTAATATTCGGGCGTTTCTTCTCTGTGGTTTGGCTCTTCCATGTGAAAATGGATTAGCCTGGTGGCTGTACTTCCATTTTAGGAAAAATACCAGACCTTTTTGGCAATTATCCAACAAACTGGTGATTCAATGTTTAATACAAAACCATGACAGACGAAGAAATGATCAGGTTTTCAGGCTGATCACCGAAAGTAAAAAAAATGTTGACCTTCTTTTATCAATTTTAATTGGTCTGAGAAGTTGCTAGATACAGCCGGTGACAGTGGGGCGACTGTTGTTTACAGCAGATGTGATCTGGTGGGCGGGTTCATCTCTGACGGTGGAGGATAAGAGGACAGCGGATGTTTTTCAGACCTTTGCGGGGGCAGAAAATGTCAATGGACAAGATCAATTTCACCTGCAAGAATTGACCAATTATCCAAAATAAGAAAATTGATTATCAGTGGTCTCCTAGTTTCTGTCGACTAGTTCAAAATATTTATTATGAGTTACTTTACCCAACAAAAATTTTAAATCAAGATGATATTTCTCCTGTACCTCTGATTAAACGCCTCCAGAAATCTAACTAACTTTAAAAACAAATACTTTTTAATGCGTTTTTGACATTTAAATAAATTATACTGCAATACCAAAAAAAGCATCTAGAATAATTTGAGTAAAATGTCTTATTTTAGGACAACACAAAACGGACATTTTTCCACTTTGAAATAGTTTCAAACGCGTTTTTCTTGTCATCATTACAGTATCAAGTAAAAAAAACATTATCCAGTTTTGCTTGGGACTACTGATTCATTCATACCTTGTCAAATACCCTAAAGGCTTCCCTGATTTCCTCCTCGCTATCCGTATCTTTCATTTTTCTGGCCATCATAGTCAGGAACTCGGGAAAGTCAATCGTTCCATTACCTGCAATGTTAAACAAAGAGAAACAAGTTAGCATTCATTTGGATAACAGGGCAACTGTTACTGAAAAGCATCACATCAAAAACAACATAACTGTTTAATCTTAGCAACAGTATAGAATATGTTGAATTGTCTGTAGGCTGAGGTAGACACACACATCTGCCATGACTACCTAATATTTTGTGTGTAAAACTCAGACTGAAACGATTCCTCGAGTGATTTGACTACCTCGATTTTTTAAATTTCCACAGGAAAATTTATCTGCCTGGAAGCTTCGTTAAGTTAAATTTTATTATTTATTGAACAGCCGGGTTAATACTTGTGTTGCCCAGAGCTCTCACTTCCGCCTGAGTTGTTGACGAAAGCTAAGTGTTAGCAGCATATGGTCCAGTTTTCAAGTTCAGCCTGGGAAGATTTTATTGAGTCATAATAATGTCCAGGTCTTTGTCGTTTTTCGGGGGACCAATAAGTATTTAAATGCCTGGCGCGATGCCTTTTCCCTCCCAGAGCTGCAGCCTGGTTGCCGGTTCAGAGCGCTGCAGGTGCATTTATACAATTACGTACATAGACTGAACAATGCGGCCGGCTGCGTATTAGATGATTGACGTAAGTGTAGCTTTATGGACGAACCGGAAAATTTATTTCATTTCATCCCGGTCTCAAAAAATGGGTGACGGATCTCATCATGGCGGCTGGCAGCTGAGTTTCTGTGTGTGATGAACGAAGGTGTTAAATCCCGTCGCCAACATGAACACAAAAGCTATAAATGTCTGATGAGAGTTAATCTATTAAATTGATTGAAGATGAATACAGAAACAAAAAGCTGGAATATTAGCATTTTTTAAAAGTGTATTTGTGAGCCTGCCTTTTTGTTATTAAACTGAATATAATTTCAGATTTTGTATAACTTTTCTTCAGGTTAACATAGAATGTGAGCTATTATTGTGACAGATTAATTTTCTAAACTACATTAAAGTTACTGTTAGGGAAGCTCAACTGTGAAAAATTGGACTGATGTCGATATTCGATACTACTGTTACGTTAGATTTACCAATGTTGTACTTTTTTTTATCCGATTACTCGATTAATTGTAAGAATAATCGATAGAGTACTCACTAAAATATTTGTTTACAATTAGAAGATAAAGAAAAATCAGACAAGAGTGTCGCGTCTTATGCCTGCACACGGTTCTTTGTTTTATAGGACCAATATGATTGAGAAACTTTTTTTTGGTTTCTTTACCATCAGCATCAACCTCATTGATCATATCCTGCAGTTCAGCTTCGGTGGGATTCTGTCCCAGAGAGCGCATCACCGTGCCGAGCTCCTTGGTAGTGATCGTACCGTCGCCATCCTTGTCAAACAGTGAGAATGCCTCTTTGAACTCTGCACAATAACAGAAACAGAGGCTCCAGTGAGCTTCAGATTTTAACACAAAGTCTTAATAACAGTCAATAACTAAACTATGTGAAGCATTAACAACGTATCTGCAATGACATGCAATACAAAGAACCAAAACTTTGCTAATCATGACTAATAATCGAATGTGACCTTCTTCAGAACATGCATTATTGGAAAAAAGCTTTAAAAGTAAGAATAAATTGATAAAAAAAAATAATAAATTCTAATGAGCACATGTTTTCTCTAAATGTTTTGTCTTTCAAAGCTGCTGAAAACTTCACACACATAATCCTAAGAAAAACATTTAACTCTAATTCGCTGGTTCACAAGATCATAACCATACTTGTTCAGACAGAATGAACCGGTTCCTAAACGCAACCTTTGGCTCTTTTAATCTTTGCTTTTTCTAATTCGGTGATGAATTAAGGTGCTGCTAAAGATAAAACAGGCCAAACATGGTTGAGGTATGCGCTCACCAGCAATCTGCTCCTCTGTCAGCTGATCAGCCTGTAAACAAAAGCACAAGACAGGAGTGAAGTACAGGCAGACCTACTAGAAAATAATCACTTTTCACATTTCTGTTCAGTGTAGAATGTATTACAAGTTACGAGATTCTAAATTTATGTCAATAAAATGTGTTTGATTGCACAGATGTTCAAGGGTACCCATTTAGACAAGGCGATAAGTAGACAAGAAAAAAGTAAGACTGAATAAAAATGCCTCCAAGGACCATTTCCCTACCTATACTCAGTGAAAATAACATAAAATAAACTCAAAGTGTGCAAAAGATCTATTTGCTTTTTCAAATAAATTGACTATAATTCAAAATTTATCGCCTGCAACCAACTCCACTGAGTACAGTAATGCAAACTTGCTTCAGACAAACGAGTCAAAACACACTGCAACAGCTGAACCACAACTTATAACCTAAAATACATTTCCTACAGCAAGAGCTACCATATTTTAAAGAGTTTGCTTTTTATTGAAAGGTTCAACCTGCCAAATTTGTAACTTTGTGCATTTTAGTATATAAATTATCTTTCCACAAGAACTCAAGTGATTTGAAAAGCAAAAGCGACTCTGCTGTGGAAGGTCAGACAATGCATTTCTACACTGTGTGAAAGCAATCTCTCCATGCGATAAACTTATTCTCCCACCAGAACTAACACTTATCCAAGACATCACTCTCCCCTGCTTGTGAACTCTGAAGAGGCCTATCTAAATCAGCCGATGTGCTCACTTCAGGCTGAGAAAGTGTGATGAGGGACGGGTATAAATTCTCCGCAGCCCGAAATACACATGCCTGCTATAATTAGTGAGACACGAACAGGGTCGCCTATGTAGCACACTGAATATCACAGCAGCTAATCATCTTTGTAATATTCTTCACCGGGTAAATATTAAAGTTCAGGCCATAGAGTCCCAACGACCTCAAGGACGGATTGTTTGGCCGCGCTTTGAATCCTGCTTAGCGTATTTATGCAGCCTGAGGAAGACTACGAGGTTGAATAAACTGTATTCAGTGATGAAGATAGGCTCGTAACTATGTTGGCACAAAACTCAGCTCTGATAAATGGTTTGCATTTTGTGGCTCTCGCTCCAAAATGTAGGAAGCAAAATTTGCAGATTTCTTTCTTTCTTTCTTTTTTGTCGTCGTCGTTGTGCTTTCAAAACTAAAAAGATTAAAGCCAACATTTCTAGATCCTGAGGTGTTGGTAACGCCATGTGTTCTTTGAATCAAAATCAATGAGTCACCATGTTAGAGGAAATGAGGGGTGGGAGGGTAAGTGAAGGAGAGCAAGACTACCCACACTGTCAAGAATGGAAGTGTGTGTGTGTGTGTGTGTGTGTATATATAGATATTTGTTGTAAGAAATATAGTCAGCACAGCAGCTGTAAAGTGATGGTGAAACTGACAAATTATGAGCATACAAGTATAAATTCCCATAGTGAAAACACAAACTCCCCCCCCTGGTAACAGAGGCCGTCCAATATTCCCGATTTGGAGGATGCACTGCGGCTGCTGCACCAAGCATGTTTTGGTTCAATGCGGGGGGAAGGGAAGGGAAGGACGCGAGAGGAGGGGTGGCAAAGAGGATCATTCAGCAGAAGCAGAATGCGGTTCAACGTTGTGGCGCAATACGTAACCGAGAAGAATGGTGACATGGTGGTGCTGCTGCTGCCATGGCTGGAAGACTGAAATGTGGACACAACTGGAGCGAAACGCGTGCAGCCAGCTGCTACCTGCAAGCCGTATTGTTATGCAATTGCAGTCATCAGATATCATAACCCCACCACCACCACCCATCTGCTTGTTGCGCATGTCAAGCTGCATTTAAACCATCCTGCTGATGTGCTTTGCAGGAAGAGCTGCATGGACAGCTAACGTGGAGTGACAAAATGGTTGTTAGCATGCCATCTAACCCGAACGCCTTAGGCGTTTTTGTTAAATAAACAATACGAGTCTGAGGATTTCTGCTGTTATTGCCCGCAAAACCATTAAACGACGCTGCAGCCACGCCCACTGACGGGTCAAAAAAATAAATAAATAAACACGCTGCCAACCTTCGTGCATGCAGGCTACAACCACCTAAATGTTTGCTTGGTGTCGCATTTCAAGTCGTTTCCGTGACAAATCCTTCAACCTGTGGATAACAGATAATCAAAGCTCCAACGGGAGCTGCTGCTTGTAAATGGAAGCGAACTGCCAGGGTAAATATGTCAGCTCGGCTTCCCGCGCCGTCCTGGAAGATTACGGTGCAAGCCACGGGTCCTGCAGACTTTGCATATATTTGCAAATGCTCAAAACGAAATGTTCGCGTTCACACACGCATGGATTCAACAGCGACCACTTAAAGCCTCAGCATCGAGACGCCAGCGAAGCCTTGCTAACATGCTAAGCGTTAGCTTGATACTCACCATCGTTCCGTTGAGTTTTTAAGCTCTGCGAAGGAGACAAATGTTTTATTTGAGAGTCTTACTTTAAATTGCTGCAGGGAGTGTCACCCTGATACGACAGTCAGAACTAATGGAGTATAAATGTCTACAGTCTCGGAAATATGGTTAGCCTGCTCTCTGGTGTTGCCCGGAAACCTCAATCCAGCGACGCCGGCGTTGTGCTTCGGCTCCTTTAAAACAAAACAAAAAAGTATCCCTCCGCAGCTGCTCTACATGACGAGAACTGACCAGAATTACAAGTACATAACCCGCTGCTGTGCTCTTTTATTGCTGCTTTTTTGTTTTTAAAGCTTAATTATAATTTAACACTTAATAAAACACACAAAACTATTTGCCACTCTAAGCAAGAAATGTGCGCAAAGATACTGAAAAGAAAAGAATTCAGGATTGGGACTTTTTTCCCATTACACACACACAAAAAATATGCTTTAAGAAATTATTTTTAATTTTGTAACTTTACTTGTGCAGTAAAATATTATCAGCCTACAATATTTATAAGTAGTTAAAGTCATCCAGAGTGTGTACCCCTTTGGTGCAAGAAAAGCAATAAACAGAAGCAGAATATTATGAATTGCATAAGGTTTTGTTTTTGTGGTCCAAATATGGAGGAAAGCTGGCTGGACTGCTTTGAAATATTTGGAGATTATTGTTGCAAGAAAGGATATTTCAGTCCAGTTTTAGTTTTCAAAAAAATTTTGAAATAGTTCATTTAAACATAAAACTGAAATATTTGCCAATGAAACATAAATCATTAAAATGAAGATTAGTAACATGCTCTTTTGTTCTTGTATTTGTTTATTAGTTAAAAAAGAAGATTAGTTGAAGTGAGATGCTTTAACTGAGCTTATATAATAACTTACTATATTGATCAGGAAATCAACATGACATCGATTATTATCTTGATTTTCTGAACAATGACCAAATAGTGAACTTTTAGTTTGCATCACAAACTAAAAGCTTAGCTCGGGGGTCTTCAAATCCAGCCCTGAAAGATCTATATATCTATCTATATAAGGAGATATATAAGTATATATCTCTCAAATATATGTTGTTTTTAAAAAATGGCTTTTGTTGTAAACCTGGTTTCCAGGTGTCACAATATACGTCAAATATTTATATGTCAAGCCATTTGATACAGGGACACAACTAAAATTTGACCAAAGTAGTAAAAAGTAACAACATCCTGTTACAGCAGCGATCCCTCGGGACGGGAAATGAGGAACTGATTTGCAGTCACGTCTGAATAACCCGAAACAGACAGGAAAGAAGATAGTGTTGTAATTTCCAAAGAGAGTGAAAATCAGAAGAAACAAGTGAAATTGAGTTTTGACAAATAGCGTGGGCATTTTATCGTCGTGTTTCCTGCTTTTTAGTTTAAATAAGCAGAAAAAGCTGCAGGTTTTCTTAAAACGTGTGTCATCACATCAGTTTTATGACTAAGCCAGTAGGTGTTCAGTCAGATACGAACTCTTCTATTGTTAGCCACAACTTTAAGAGGGTAGCTGGTTGATCTGGAGAGAGCTTATATCCTTGTTCTTATCAGAAACCACAGGAGGTTGTTTAGCTATACAATTTTTATGCAATTAGCTGTTGTTGGGAATAAGTGGGATATTGTTTTCTGCATATTTTCTTTGAATTTTTGTTCTGTTGCATATATTTGCAAACATGACACTGAACTCATCCTCTTGTGAACTTTATCCCCGTGTTCAACTCATGTTGATTTTTAAAACAATACCCAGTTGGTGCTGCAGTGGGTTCCATGAATTGTGCTGCAAGTTGCTGCACATGGATGCCGCTGACATTTTCTCAACTATCACTGGTCCCTTGACTTCCTAACTCAACCTTTGTTTAAAATTCTGCTTGAACATATTCAGACAAAATGAAGAGAGGTTTCTTTAGTACCAGATGAGCGCTCTTGTCTTAAAAGCATCATTGTAAAAATGTTGTTTTGTTGTAAACCTGGTTTCCAGGTGTCACAAAATTGGGACACTCTGTTTACACAACTGCAGTCCTTTTTTTTTCACCAGTCAAGCAGAGACTTTCACAGTCCATCAGAGGGCAGTAAAAGATAGTACAAGTTTCAAAGATTTGTTCAGAAACTGTTTCCTTCTTTTTCTCAGACATAATGTTTTACTTTATGTCTGTCCATGTCTTTAATAATATAGCTACATCTATATATCTATGTATACTGTTCATGTCTATACATCTATCTATACCAGGAGATATATAAGTATATTTCTCTCTAAATATACATTTATATATCTTTTTATATGTGTATTGATTATCTATCCCTCTATATACATATGCATACATGTGTGGGTGTGTGGGTGTGTATGTCCTTGAGGTTGCAAAACTAACGTTAAAATCCAGAATCTTTTAATTAATAACTCATAATCTCATCACAATGAAAGTAACACGATGTGCAATCCTGTTTGTCGCTCTTCACTCTTGAAAAGGTAAATGAACCTCTGGTACCAGTGAGGTTGCTGTCGACACACATAAGCGCGGCTTTCATCACAGGAAAATGACTTCTCAACTGAATTAACCCGATCTACAGTCAGAGTAATAATGAACATTTTAAAAACCTGGAACTGTCATAAATGAGGCTGGAAGAGGATCCATGTTTTATTTTGCCAACGCAGGACAGTATGAGGTACCGAAATCTCCAACATACACTCCCGCTTCTACACACCTGTCGGCCTACGTGCGTGTTACTCCAATAAAATTATTATTTTTTTCAGGATTTTAAAACATTTTCACAATAAATGTGCTCACATATACGTGACCTGTCACTTAACAGAGAGGCACAATCTTGTGTTCTCTCTATCTAGTACCATCTTCTCCTCCTGTCAGGCATTGAGCTTTCATTTCTTCTTTGCATGTCTGTGATAGCCAGAGCATCTTCTGATGACTCTCACCTTCTCTGCTTTTTTTTTTTTTCTTTTTTTTTTTTTGTGGAAACGATTGAAATTAGGTTTCAATCGTTGAATACTGTTAAATAGGGCTGTTGAGAGTATTGTCTAAGATGGCTAATTTACAACTTTAAGAATGGCAGATGTAGAACTGAGGCACCCAGACGTTATATTGAATGGTAGCAAACAACCTCTCCCTTTATTTGAACATCAGGCAAACCTCCAAACCTCACCTAAATCCCTTTCACAGCTTTCTACCAAAGTTGTGACCTCTTTATCCTTTATTGACCTTCCTGACCTTCTGTCAAAATGCTTCATCTGCTTTGTACTACCCAAACACGTGCATCTGCTATGATGGCTGTTTCGACAAGTCTGAAGCCATGGATAAATGCATCATGTAACATGCTCATGTTGCTGTTATTGTCTTTTCTATATATATGTATATATTGATCTGATCAGCTCCCTGTGTCTGTGACTCTTGTTTTTATGTGAGGAAAGAACTTCTATATATTGCCACTGGGAGACACACAAATCCCACTTTAAGAAAAAAAGAAAACCGTACCGCTGCTTCATCCCAAGCTTGAAGCTCCTCCTTTTCATTTACCGAGGGCGTTCCGCTAATGATGGATAAAATCAAACGAGAGGCTGCATTGGCGCTAACCGCTTACGCGAAACTGTTACATTTATCTGGTAGGACTTTAAAAGTTTATTTTACAGGTTATTTGTGAAATGTGGCATTTAGTTACTGGGTGTTCATTTTTGCTGGACTACTACTCTTTCAGTGCTATGGAGAAGGGAACTCTGTACTGCCTGCGCAAGGACAAGTGAGGATGGAGAGGAGTGGTTGACAAGCAGAGTGCTTTACATGCACTTCAGGAAGAGTGTGTGCTTCTTAAATCGCTGGAAGGGATTCTACCTGCCCCACCAAACTATCGGCTTAAACGGACAAAGGCGAACGATCAAGCTGCTTTTTGTGATAATCAATGGATCGGTATTTTTGTAGAGTTCAGCATTGGAGTAGACTGTTTTCTGCAGAGAAGGAATCTGCTTTGGGGAAAAGATGGGGGAAAACACAGACAGGAGTGGTGAGAAAAATTCCTTGGTGGACCATTTTCCACAATGTCTGGGAGCCAGGAGTCAGGCTGGGTCCCTGTCTTGTTTTCCATTTCACATGCTGCAGATGGATCAAAACATCTGCAGCATGTGAATTTTTTATCTGCGTCAGTTTCTTAAATTCCTTCCATATTAAACATGTTCATGTGCACGTCTTTTCCTTGTGTTTGTGTGGTTGGGTGTGTTGATTTCAAAGATCAGTGTCTCTTGGAGTTTCACACCCACAAAAGTGAATGAGGAGCAGAATAATGTGACATGTTATTGTGAATTCCTAAATCAGTTTGATACACCCATGGCCTGCGTTCAATTCCAAGTAAATTCTCCCACAGATGACTTAAATATGTTTCAAATTTTACTTGAAACACAGAGGGTCAGAGAGAGAGAAAGAGGTTCACAAGGATCAATTTTAGGACCCATGCTGCTTACCATTTATATTAATAAGTTGTGCCACAGTCTTACAAGTGCAGTTGTGCATTTTATGCCGACAATTCAGTAATTGATTATTGACCAAAGTCAGTTGCCCGTACTTTTGAGCGGTTGCAGTTCTCTTTTGACAACTTTCAGTCTCAACTATTACAGCTACTGGATGCCAGTAAGACGAAGGGCATGTTGTTTTCCAACAAGAAGAAAGTGCCCACATTTCTCCCTGCTCTCACTACCAGACAAAGTGTGTCTATGGATTTTATACCATCTTAAAAATATGTTGGAATCACCCTTGATGCCAATATTTCAGCCACAACAAGACTTGTTTCTTCGTCACTACGAGCACAGCCCTCACTCACCACTGCACCTTATTTTCTTTAAACACTTGCAGATTCTCACACTGGTACACTTTCATATACAAATCCATTCTCCTGCCAACTGCATCATGACATGTTATATTTAATGCAAAAAAACTAAAGTACCAGACTATCAGGACTTTATTACATTCATTTTGGCAAGGTGGTTTGTCCAGGCATCAAGAACTGGCTGGAATCATTTAATGAGTGAACAGAAAGTTCATCCGCTGGATAGTCTGTGACTCCAGGGGATACTTAGGAAAGCATTTTTTAGCCTGTGGTCGGTTGTTTGACGCTCAGTAAATTCCCGGGCTCAGTTTTACATTTGTGTACATGCCCAATTAATCAATGTCAATCTCCACCCATCCTTTACTGGAAGCCTTATAAAAGTAACTAATGAGAGTCTTCCAGCTTTAACCGTTTTTGGCCCTGTGTTTAGACATTTACCCAAACAACCACAATAAACCAGTCGTTTTGATTTCCAACATCCTGTAAAGCTCCATTATTCACAGACTTCACTCTCATAATTAATGCCAATGTTTTGTCTGTTTCCAAAGTTCAGCAATGGGTGAGCCTTTCTGAAACCAGCGCATTTAAGTCAGAGCGCTGTGTAAAATACATTTACATTTTATTCAATGAACTAAATCATATTAGAAAAGTACACCTCAGTTCTAAAGATTTATCCATCACGAAACATTTAAAAACTCTAAATTGAGTTTGTGGAAATTTAAACATTACCAATTCAAGAGCTGTTGGAGAAGTTTCTTTGCAGCAAGAAGGTTATGGGTCCAAATCACAGCCTGGGTTCTTTCTGCATGAACTCTACACATTCACAAGTCTGTCCTTGTTGAAACTGATGGTTTCTGGTCCCTCTGATGGATCTGTACCCTGTTGACAGCAACCCTGCCTCTCTCCCAACGACCCCTGAAGATTGGCACAAGCCCAGTTTCACCCAATCGGTACAGATGACAGATGGATGGCTTTTTCCAAACTGTGATGCAATGGCTTACACAGTCGGGAAGAAGATTGTCAATTTCACAGTTGTCCAGTGGTCAAGACACTGACACACTCTAAAGCAAGGAAAGCTGCAAGAGACCAAAAGAAAAAAAGTCAGATCTTTCAGAATGCTGTATTTATGCACGTTGCTAGAAAGTTGAGTGGAAGGTAGAAATTTAGTAGTAAAATAAAAAAGTGTAGCAACACAACAGCTAAGGGAAGCCTTGGAGGGATTGAAGCAAAAGAGCCACCAACAGACACGTCAATATCAATTCAGTTCTACTGAATTTTTGTTTCTGATCAGCAGCCAAGAAAAGCTATTAGGTTTCCATGCTAGCAGCATGGAAGCCTAATGAGAAGGGTCAAAGGTCAATGGAGTGAGTGCTCAAGGGGAGGATGTAAGATGACATCATAGTGAAATATCAACTCCAAAAGGAAGGAGGAAAGTGGAACACGATAACAAAATAATATTTCACTATTGGACTGCAGATTCATGAAAAAACGACTCTACAAGAATTATAAGTGTTGCTTGAGATCACTGAGTCACAGTATCATTATTTCCCAGACATTGTTTGGTCAAAACACAAGTTTGTGCTGCACAAAATCATATACCCATAACTCACACACCCGACCAGGAAGACTGCTGTTAAATAAATAATTCAACATAAAAAATAAAAAAAAATAAATGCATTGTTTAGAAACACTGGGTTGTTCTCCAACTTTTCCTTATTGTTTCCAAAATTAATTGTAAGCGGTCTCAATGTACTGAATTGTTTGGCTGTGATGTGGCAGCTAAAGAGAAAGGCTGCCTCAGAAGCAGATCTTTCATCGTAGTAACTTTATTGGCTGCTAGAATCACTGTAATTAAGACAAGAAGAACATGACTCACAAATTGTGCACGTGTATACATGTCATGTTTGCTTGATGTTTCATCATTGATAAATGTCAATGTTGGGATTTATGTGACAACTTTTTTGCATTTCTTTTCTTCTCAGGAAAGCTAAAACAATGGTCTAATTTGAGGATCTGAAAGTATGTATACGTAATGTTTCCCTGCTCCATTCATCAGCCACCTGAATGTGAGCGTTGCCAATATTTGAACCTCTGCCGACGCTTCCAAGCATTGCCCGTTTGAATACAGTAGCTGCTTTCTTTGGCTGTACAGCCAAGAGTGATCTTTCCCATACCACACCTCTCAGGATAAGATGTATTTCGGATGCTTAATGTTTCCATTAAATACACAAAACGTCCTGTAGGAGGCAGCAGTGAGCTGAGATCTCGCAGCCATATTCAACAACAGCATTGTTTCCCAAAAGATGTGTTACGTAGTCTAGGACCAGCAATCCTAGACTGTATACAAGCAATCCAAATCCCTCAAAGCCATTTTATTTACATCATTTATTAAGTGCGTCACAATTACAATTCACATTAGCATTTGATTTTTTCATTGACAAATAAGACTTGATCAACTAAAGTTCTGTGCTTTCAGGAATTACACAAATATCCTAGTAGATGACACAATTATTTCACAGTTTCAAGAAAATAAAAGCACGACACTAGTTATCAATTTACTTCCGTTTTACCATGTCAGTAAAGGCATCTTTTCAATAGTTTTCCACCTTCAGTAAAATTTCTATGTAAAAGTTAATCTCGAGCCAAGTCCACCGTCAATCAAAATTAATTGTTCAGTTCCCTGTGACAATGTTTTCAACAGCCCAAAAGATGTGGGTCTCCTTATGACATCACTTCTGGTTATAATGGGGAGAGGTTATCTGCTGATGCAACTTAACTGGCTTTAGAGAAAGGCCCTCCATTTGCATTGCTGTGGGTGCATCTGCCGACCTTATAAACAACTGCTTTTCTCGTCCAACTTTCAACCCAAAGTTACACCCTCGCCTGCAAACTACGTGCAGAAACTCATGTAGCTCCAAGTGTTTCAGTGTGTGAGTGGGAAGGAATTCTTCCTATTCTGCTTTCTTGGACTGAATCTGAGAAAACAGGAGTTTCTCTTTTGGCAAGGACAACTGTGGGGAAATCCTTGAAATTTCATCTGACACTTTTTTTGAGTTTATTATTGCTGGATCATGCTGAGAAAAACGTGACCTCTGTGATAGTCTGGACACTGTTCATCTGTGCTCCAGCTGGGGAGTGCTGACGGTCATCATTTCCGACCTTGGCAGCTACCATGTTCTGTATGAGCGTTGAGCCAGGACTGCGGGAGAGTTTGATATCAATAACTTCACGTGGTCTTGAGTTAAATCAGATCAGTGCCTGCCTGCAAGCTACGTGCAGAAACCCATGTAGCTCCAACTCTTTCAATGTGTGTGGAATCAAATTCTTCACAGATGTCTGAAATTTGGCTGAAAGCAATTGTTTATGAGGTTGGAAGATGCACTGGAAATTTGGTACAAATAACAGGAACTCCTTCTTTGGCAAGAGACCTGCTGCATCCTATCTGAGTATTGAGCGAGAACTGTGGCAGGATTTGATATCAATACCTTTATCTTATCTTGAATTAATGTAGATCAGTGCATGTTTCTGTGGACACAGCAGAACTATAGAGTATCTACATCTACAGTAGTACTTGTAAGGAGAAAACACTTTGTTTCTCCCTCTTTTAAACATTTAAAAATGAAGATGAGCATGAGTGATGCTTCTATTGCTCGCTGTTGCATCACTTGACTAACTTGGCACCCCGCTGTCCAAACACTGAAGTGTTGAAACATGAGACAAATCCAGCTGCTGATCTGTTTTTTCAGGCGTTCTCTCGTATTTAACCTTTAACCTTTCTTATATCTCATCTCCCACACTCCTGAAAAGTCAAGCACAAAAATGCACAAAACTTTCCCTTTATTGTTATTTCTCCTGAGTTTCTGAAAAACTGATAGAAGCTGAAAAAAAATAATGATTCCTGTTAACTAAAAAGACATTTAAGACGTAAAAGATAAGAATCAGCTCCAGTTAATTTAAAGTTAACAATTTCTAACAACTTCCAAATAGGGGAGACTTCTGATCAGGATTTGGAGTCCAGATGAAGTAAATGAAGAGCTAAACAGCCAGGAATCCTTAACTCAGTACAAACGGTCTTTATGTTGATGCTCAAACACAAGCTGGTCATTTTTATTACTTCACGGATAATAAAATGACTGATTCAATGTACACATACATTTCTACTCTCGTAACAAATGTGCAAGAGTACAACATTAATAAAGTCATTTGATAATAATAATAAAGTCTTTTAATGAAGTCATTTCAATCCAACAGCTTTTCTGTTTTAGGATACAGTATAAAATACAACATTTCCTCACAATGATTTGATCTTCTGGCTTCTTTTCCTGTATTATGATTTATTTGCTTTCCCTCTCGGCTCCCACAAAAATCTAGTATAAAGTTTCTTCGTTTTACATTTTACACAGCCAACAGTGCAAAAATGTAAATTCAGCCAATTTTAAGACTTGTAGTCTTATAATACACTAATTATATTTACGCAACAAGGTATCAAAGAGCTCATTTGCTTTGTCAAACACACAACAAATGCAGCACATTTTATCATCAGAAATCGCTACCTATGGAGCAATTCAAGAGTGTCAGTTACAGCGTATTTACGCAGAAAACATGGACCGCATGAAGCCAGGCTCCAAATTCAGTGCTTCATTAAAGTCCCTCCATTTCTCCACAGCTTCTGTGGTTTGGCAGGAGAAGATGTACAGCCATTTCCCTCCATAACCCAACGAACGCTCTCTTGCCAGTTGTATGATCTTTTTTCTTGAGCCAAATGCACTCGTGCGATGACGCCGCACGTCTTTAAAACCCGCATGACGTCGATGACGACCCGCTTGTAGAAATGTTCCGTCATGAGTTGGAATAAAAAGAGAGACTAAGTCGGTGAGCATTCCTTTCTGTCTTGCTCTCAGCCATGCCAACTATTTTGCTGGTGTTGGTTTTCTATTCTTTCTGCACACATAATACTGAAAAGTGAAAGCAACACTTTATCAAAAGCATGAGGAGATAGGTTAATCACCCGAGGCCAGGCTTTTCTTATCTGGTTTTCTTTGAGTCACAACAAAGAGACTTTATTTATCTACCAACCACATAGCAGAAAACAGACAGGGAGCAACATAAGCAACCCACTACAGTAGCATCAAGAAGAATGACTATAAATTACTCTCGATTTCATTTCTTTGTGCTCTTGTCCAGGATGAAATTAAAGAAAACTCACCATGAATAGCATTGTAAAGTGATGTAATAATTGATGTTTAAAGTTTGTCAGACGTGTGGATTACACCCATGCTGCAGCTTGTTGTTTTATTCTGCCAGTTTCTGCCTGTAATTTCCAACACATAAAAACCATGTGATCTGGTCGCAGGCCAACATGCAAGACGATCAATTTCTCGTAAAGGGAATGTCCTGCATCAAAACCAATTAAGGACTTTTCTATGACCTCATTGTCTGGCACAGCTGCTGTCTCTTTGTAATTTTTATTTTGACCCTTGTGTCAACTGACAAAAACACCAGTTTGTCTCAAACACTGTCGCTTCCACCTCCTTCCTCTTGAGTTTATTTATTTTGCTTGTTAATGACCCTTCAGGTATTTCCATCTTTGTTCATTTTTTAAATCCATCGCCACCTATTTCTCCACAGCCTTCCTGCCATTTCATATCCTGTCCTAAGGTTAATGTCCGGAGCTTGTCTGGATGGATCAGTAACTCTATCCAGTCTCTTTATTTATTCAAGAAGTGACTCAAAGTTCAGACCGACAGTAAAGTGCTCTGATTTAACAGGATGTGGTATATTTGTTTATTCGCTTAATTTTTTTTTTTTTTTAATGAAATTCCTCATGTGGAAATGTGTGAATCCCATGCGATCACATGTGATTTTCATGGGATTTTTTTGTAAAGGTCTTTATGTGGCTCTGAAAGTTCAGGTCAGAGTCCATCACCACATCCAGATTTCGGGCCTGATCTCTAGTTTCTTGTTGTGATAACTTAAAGTGTGCCTTGACTCTATATTGTTTCTATTTAGGTCAAAGGTGATACCTTCAGTTTTTGTTTCTGTTCAGCTGGAGAAAGTTTTGGGACAAAGAATCGTGCATACAGAGGCTCAGCTTGAAGAGCAACTAAAGGGACAATATTATGAAAAGTCCATTTATTTGAGCTTTACATCATGTTATGATGTTATTCCCTCATTGAAAACATACGCTGAGTGTTGCTTTGATTCTTTCATCCATATTTGAGGAGTCCTTGAATCACCTGCAGCAACCGTTCAGCTGTGCAAAACGCCTGGGTGAACCCAGCTCCACCTCGGAGATGCAGTTTCCTTCCCCCGCGTCTCCTCCTTTCAGCTCCTTCAGACTAGCCAGCAGCAATTAGCAAACACTTGGTGGAATTACGTTTCTGCTGTGCTCTTTATATAGGCTGCTTTTCAGTGCAACACTGGTAAAAAAACATTGTTCAAAGGTCAATCAAGGAGCAATGTTGTGATGACTTTCTGAAGAAAGTTGGAAAGAAACGTGTGTGTTAACGACACACAGGCCCTATTTTAAGGCATCAAATTACTATGTCAAATTTCACCTGTCATATATATAAATTCCCTTCTCACCCACCACGGGTGGTTCTTATCCTCTGAGCTCGGGTCCTCTACCAGAGGCCTGGGAGCTTGAGGGTCCTGCAGTATCTTGGCTGTGTCAAGGACTGCACATTTCTGGACTGAGATGTCTGATGTTGTTCCTGGGATCTGTTGTAGCCACTGCTCCAGTTTGGGGGTTACTGCCCCGAGGGCCCCGATGACCACAGGCACCACTGTGGTCTTCACCTTCCAGGCCCTCTCCAGTTCTTCCCTGAGGCCCTGGTATTTCTCCAGTTTCTCGTGCTCCTTTTTCCTGATGTTGCAATCACTTGGTATTGCTACATCTACCACAATGACTTTCCTCTGTTGTATATATATATATATATATATATATATATATATATATATATATATATATTATATATATATATATATATATATATAATATATATATATATATATGTATATATATATATATATATGTATATATATATATATATATATATATATATATATATATATATATATATATATATATATATATATATAAGTGATGATATATGTATATCATCACTTTTATAACAACTGAAGTTTCTTGCTTGTGCTATAAAATGGCATTATGTGGCTGGAAAACAAATAATACTGTCTGTTTAATAAAGCCCACTGTGTAATAGACATAATTTTGGACCGTGGGAAGAAGAAAGCCTGAGGAAGGAAACAAACCAGACCACCAACTCAGAACAAAAGGAGACAACAAGAATCACGTGAAGTGCCAAACAACCATTTCCGGAAAAGATTT
Source organism: Poeciliopsis prolifica (assembly GCF_027474105.1). Classification (NCBI taxonomy): domain Eukaryota; kingdom Metazoa; phylum Chordata; class Actinopteri; order Cyprinodontiformes; family Poeciliidae; genus Poeciliopsis; species Poeciliopsis prolifica. The sequence continues at coordinate 8,391,963 of NW_026562397.1, read as the reverse complement.
ATTTCTCACAGCTCTTCCGTGTGCCATTATATATTGGGATGCTTAAGTTCAATACATAGAGACATTGCAGCGATGGAAATTAATCAGAGCTCAGGAAACCTTGACTTTCTGCTTCCTTCTGGTTGTTTAATATCACAGAAAGAACGGCAGTAAAGCTTTATCCCAGATGGAGTTGATTTAATTTTAACTTGAAAACTAAATTAGAAAAAAATGACTGGACAGGGCATTATCACTCAACACATCTGATCTAGTGTATTGAAATTTGGTATTTAATTGTTTGCCATTTGGTAAACTGCAGCGCAGGGCAATGCAAGTCGGTGTCCTGCTCTGATGAGTCAGGTTTGCATCAAATGGATGACCAAGGCCCTACGAGACACATATATGGGGAAACCTTGGCACCAAAATGCATTTTGGGATACCAACATGCGCATGTCTCAGGAGGAGCATTCACAGAAATTATACTTCCTGATGGCTTTGAACCCTTTTGGCAGGATAGAGCACCCTCCTGCAAAGCCCAAACGATTGATTTATAACTTTATGAGCATAGAAGTGAGCTTGAGGTGTTCACTCAATTGACAAATCTACTATTGGTGTCACCGATATTGACTTTTAAAAATACACCAGACAAAGACTGTTAAAAAAACCTTTCCATGTGTGAAGCACAACTTCAAATAATAAATAGTTTGCATTTATCAAGTCCAGAGGAACCCAAAGCACTTCACACTACATTCAGTCATTCACCCATTCATGCACTCACCCACACGCTGATGGTGGCAAGCTATTGGATAGTAGCTATCCTGAAGCAGTCTGACAGAAGTGAGGCTATCATGCACCAGCACCACAGGGCCCTCTGACCACCACCAGGAGGCAAGGCTGGTGAAGTGAGCTGCCCAAGGACACAATGACAGAGGCAGGTGGAGCGGGAATTGAACCAGCGAAAAGCTTTGGCACCGTCGTTCCTATTGTGTCAGGTGGCACTACAAGGATTCGGCTCGACTGTGTTAGGATTGGTAACGAATGGAGAGAACCCACGCGTTAACAGGGAGGACATGCAAATTCTGTGCAGGAAGAAACATTAATTTAAGCCAATTGTGAAATATGAGCCTCCGATTAAGTTACTTCACACCAAGAAATAAATAACCCTTCCATTTCGAAGCAACAATAGTAAACTTTCAAGATTACTTTACATCTAAAACTGTCAGGAATATGAATAATTTTGGGCTTAACCACGTAGTATAGTGAACTTAGAGCAATCCCAATATGGAAATAAGTTATGTAAATAAATAAATGTTAATAAATAAATTATGCCTCAACAGCAGAAACTGGCATAAAAGATAAAATGTTTCTGTTCCTCCAAACACAGCAAACATTTCATTCTGAGGAGAAGTCATCATTTCCACTGGACTTTCACTTAAAGCCCTCCTTGTCAAGGATGGCTTGCCAACGAAACAGCAATTATATATTTATGTGCAGCTCACAGTGCATCATTTGTGAGTTGGTGAGACGACAAGCTGACTACGCTAAAAGATCACCTACAGCAACGCTTCAGACCAAAATAGCAACAGGAAAATTGTCCAACATCCTGAGCAAGCAGAGGTTAGCAGGATGTGACGAAGACTATTGAACATAGAGCGGAAAAACAAATTGATGGTGACTCAGGAATATCACACATGAGCTACAGATGAAAGAGCTTCAAAGTCTGGGAGAAATTCTGCAGTCTATATTTGTACAAGGCAAACAGTGATGGAAGTTTGTCAGAGGAAACTGGCAGTGATCACCAAATGGAAAGTTGGCCAAGAGAAAGATGTTGCTGGAAGCTAAATGCTCGCATAATACAAGTCATTTTCTGATTCGCATTCAGATTATTTAAACTGGACACACTTAATTAAACATCTTCCAGACCCTTTGGCTCACAGCTTGGTTTCACATTTTAACAAGTCCTATAAATATATGTTTCTGTTCTTTCAGATATGGTAACGGTAATTTTTCAGGGCCCATATTGAAGATTTTTTTGTTTTTGTATGTAGTTGTGGAGGGTGCTGTGGTGGCGCCGGGGGTTAGTTTGAAGGAGTCAGTCCTCAAAGCAGACGTTGCGGGTTCGACTCCTGGTCCCGGCGACCTTTACCACATGTCTTTCGTGGCCCTCTTTCCTCTCTGCCTATTGTCAAAAATACGAGCCACTGACGCCGCAAAAACTCTTCGGAGGAAAAAAAAAAACAACTATATATTTAAAAAAAAAAATTTCCTTCTCACCCACCGCGGTGGTTCTTATCCTCTGAGCTCGGGTCCTCTACCAGAGGCCTGGGAGCTTGAGGGTTCTGCAGTATCTTGGCTGTGCCAAGGACTGCACATTTCTGGACTGAGATGTCTGATGTTGTTCCTGGGATCTGTTGTAGCCACTGCTCCAGTTTGGGGGTTACTGCCCCGAGGGCCCCGATGACCACAGGCACCACTGTGGTCTTCACCTTCCAGGCCCTCTCCAGTTCTTCCCTGAGGCCCTGGTATTTCTGCAGTTTCTCGTGCTCCTTTTTCCTGATGTTGCAATCACTTGGTATTGCTACATCAACCACAACGGCTTTCCTCTGATGTTTATCCACTATGACAATGTCTGGTTGGTTCGCCATTACCATTCTGTCTGTCTAGATCTGGAAGTCCCACAGGATCTTAGCTCTGGCGTTCTCCACCACCTTTGGGGGTGTTTCCCACTTTGATCTTGGGGTTTCCAGTTCATATTCTGCACAGATGTTTCTGTACACTATGCCTGCCACTTGGTTATGTCGCTCCATGTACGCTTTCCCTGCCAGTATCTTGCACCCTGCTGTGATGTGCTGGACTGTCTCAGGGGCCTCCTTGCACAACCTACACCTTGGGTCTTGTCTGGTGTGGTAGATCTGGGCCTCTATTGCTCTGGTGTTTAGGGCCTGTTCCTGGGCTGCCAGGATGAGGGCCTCTGTGCTGTCCTTGAGTCCAGCTTTTTCCAGCCATTGGTAGGATTTACTGATATCAGCCACTTGGGTTATTTGCTGGTGGTACATCCCATGTAGGGGCTTGTCCTCCCATGATGGTATCTCTGGCACCTCAACCTCCGTTCCCTGTTGTCTGAGACATTCACTGAGCACATTGTCTGTTGAGGCTTTGTCCCTGATGTATTTATGGATCTTAGTTGTTTCGTCCTGGACAGTGGTTCTCACACTCACTAGTCCTCTGCCTCCGTCCTTGCGGCTCGTGTACAGTCTCAGGGTGCTGGATTTGGGATGGAACCCTCCATGCATGGTTAGTAGCTTTCTAGTCTTAATATCTGTGGCTTTTATCTCCTCCTTTGGCCAGCTAATTATTCCAGCAGGGTATCTGATTACTGGCAGGGCATAGCTGTTTATCGCACGGATTTTGTTCTTGCCATTGAGCTGGCTTCTCAGGATTTGCCTTATTCGTTGGAGGTATTTAGCTGTGGCTCCTTTCCTTGTGGTCTCATCGAGGTTGCCATTTGCTTGTGGTATACCTAGGTACTTGTAACTGTCCTCTATGTCTGCTATTGTTCCTTGTGGGGGTGAGACTCCTTCTGTGCAGATCACCTTCCCCCTCTTTGTGATCAGCCGACCACACTTCTCTAGTCCGAATGACATCCCAATGTCAGTGCTGTAGATCCTGGTGGTGTGGATCAGTGAGTCGATGTCTCCCTCACTCTTGGCGTACAGCTTGATGTCCATGTAGAGGAGGAGACTGATGTTGGCCCCATTTTTGAGTCGGTATCCGTAGCCAGTCTTGTTGATAATTTGGCTGAGGGGGTTCAGGCCTATGCAGAACAGTAGCGGGGACAGAGCATCTATATATATATATATATATATATATATATATATATATATATATATATATATATATATATATATATATATATAAAGCCGTTGTGCCAGTAAAATGCTAACCACAGAGGAAATCCTTGCAGTCCTGATTATAAGAACACCAGAGCAATAGAGGCCCAGATCTACCACACCAGACAAGACCCAAGGTGTAGGTTGTGCAAGGAGGCCCCTGAGACAGTCCAGCACATCACAGCAGGGTGCAAGATACTGGCAGGAAAGCGTACATGGAGCGACATAACCAAGTGGCAGGCATAGTGTACAGAAACATCTGTGCAGAATATGGACTGGAAACCCCGAGATCAAAGTGGGAAACACCCCCAAAGGTGGTGGAGAACGCCAGAGCTAAGATCCTGTGGGACTTCCAGATCCAGACAGACAAAATGGTAATGGCGAACCAACCAGACATTGTCGTAGTGGATAAACATCAGAGGAAAGCCGTTGTGGTAGATGTAGCAATACCAAGTGATTGCAACATCAGGAAAAAGGAGCACGAGAAACTGGAGAAATACCAGGGCCTCAGGGAAGAACTGGAGAGGGCCTGGAAGGTGAAGACCACAGTGGTGCCTGTGGTCATCGGGGCCTCGGGGCAGTAACCCCCAAACTGGAGCAATGGCCACAACAGATCCCAGGAACAACATCAGACATCTCAGTCCAGAAATGTGCAGTCCTTGGCACAGCCAAGATACTGCAGGACCCTCAAGCTCCCAGGCCTCTGGTAGAGGACCCGAGCTCAGAGGATAAGAACCACCCGCGGTGGGTGAGAAGGGAATTTTTTTATATATATATATATATATATATATATATATATATATATATATATATATATATATATATATATATATATATATATATATATATATATATCGCCCCATTATAAAAACCTGATAGCATTTTTTCCTGCCAGTAAAATGCTAACCACAGAGGAAATCCTTGCAGTCCTGATTATAAAAAATATATATATACTTTTTTAAAATAAAATAAAAAATAAAACACGCAGAATCCAAACAACTTTGGAAATCCATTTCAGTCGCTCAGTTCAATACTCCCATTCCTCACTTCTGACATCCATCATGGTGCCTCAAATGATGAAGCGACGCCATTGAAAGGGTTAACAGTTTGGGTCATGCAGAACTTATCTGATTGTTTCCATAGCAACGAGCAGAAGTTGCTATGAGCTCATTGTGGCTATGACCTCATCTATGACATGCGGATCTAGATCAAAGAACATCTGAGGTTATGAATGCTTGTGTTTCAAAATATCTGTCCATATCCAACCAGCTCTTCAGACTTCAGCACTTTTTCATACATTTTCAGGATGTTAGATCTGTTAGTCGGTGTGGGTTTCCCGATCGGTTTAAGTGTTTGTTATTTAGTGAGTACGGTGATCAGTACAATTTGCGACAAGCTGATTCCAAGCACAGATGAAAAGGACGAAAGCTACCATTTTCTTCCCAGTCCTTCCCGACTTATTATGACAGCTTCGACTCCTTTCTTTTCAGTCCTTCCCCGCTGAGAAGGAAACCTCCCCGGCCGGGGAGGTTTCCTTCTCAGCAAAGACAGTTTACGATGAATTTGATTCGTTTTTGTTTGATCGTCCCCGGACTGCTTCTCAGTCCGGGGACTGCAGTAACATCATGTTTTATTCTTTTTTTTCAAATCTGTCCCCTGCTGAGATGCAAACCTCCCCGGCTGGGGAGGTTTCTGTTTTGAATACCACTGAAGAAAGCATTTTCCAAACTTCTCCAGTTGAAGAGACAGTTGAGTTTGAATCCTCAACCTCGATTTTAAACACATTTGACGATAGCACTGATGAAGAGACCACAGTTCCATTGTTGTTATTTTTTAACTTATGCTTTTCTTTCACTCTCTTGTTTGTATTTTTTGGAAGTGTTTTCGATTATTTCTGTGTTTTTTCCTTTGTCTGTGGTCTTCTTTTTTTTTTTGATTGCACAAATTTGAGTTTATTTTTTACTTTAATTTCATCCTCCCATGATTGAGAAGCAAACCTCCCCAGCTGTTGGATAATGCTTTATCCAACAGTAATGTTTTCAAACCAAAGCTTGGATGAAGCTGACCGGCGACTGCAGATGAACTCAGCTGACATCTTCCATTTTTTCTTCTTATTTTTTTTTAATCGGTGGTGGAGAAATCTAATAGAAATCTAATAGCTATGCCAAATTGATGGCAATCTGCCAGCAATGTGGCAGATTGCACACTTGGTTCAGACATGCAGGTAGTTTAAACTTTATGCAAGAAGGTCACTAAACCAATCACTATAAGCAAACAATCCATCAGAGTGAGTTAAAGTCTTTGATCGGGACGTTATCTGAGACCTGACAGCGATGCGTTGATGAGTTATGGACAAGAGGCTTTGGAGAAAGTCTAGCGCAGCTGAACCACGGGTGTGGGATTATTCTCCCTCAGAGGGGAATGTTTGCATCGTTCAGGTATTGTTCAGAGAATCTTGCCGACTTCTGATCAATTTAAAAGGTTTTCCTTTCAACCTTTGTGACTGTAGAGAAAACGTTAAATGGCCTGATGTAGATTATCTGTTCTGCTTGCTGAATATAAATCAGAGTGAAAATGATTGATTGGTAAAAATAGATTGACAGCTTTTTTTTCACTGCTCTGAATACAGACATTTTTGCCCTCTATCGCCATCTGACTTCTTCCTTCACATCTTCAGACAAAGTTCATGAGGTTTGGGTAGAAGGTGGAGTTAGGAACACCTTTGTACTGAAGAAGGTAGTTGGCGGACTTCTCAAAGTCTTTTCCAGCTTACGGGATTTTATTTTGTGGAGGTCGATGATGTACCAGGCGGCAGAATACCTTAAAGTGAGTTAAAGTTGGATTCTCTCCTGGCACTCCCTGGCGAGATGCTGCCCTGGGCGGTTGCCCCTGTCAGAAACTGTCCCTTCATGTGATTATTTGTTTCTTTCACCACTTTAAACTGTTAATGCAAAATTTGAAAATGAAAGCTTTTTGCAGAAAAATGTAACCTACTGTAAAATAGTGTAATCAGGGAATGAGGGACCCACTCATAGATAAAGCAGTTTTTATAAACAACCAAATGATGCTGTCACTTAGATTTACACTACACATCCTGCATGCACAGAAGTAAACAAAAAATTATGGTTCAATTCTATTCTGCTATTTAATTAGAAGACGTGCTGCCGCCTCACTGATTTTGCTGCTTCACTTGAATAAATAACAGAAATCATTAATGTCAATATGATGTTTCACAAATCATGACCCACTAAGCAGGAGACCTGATTTAAATGCTAAAGCTACTTGTACATTTCATTTAGAAATGTACAGATATTTTCTGTTTGTCGTGTTTTGCATTCAGAATTTAATGCAATTATTCACCAAAACCTATCTAAACTTCATAGAGACTGTCAAGTATATATCTTCCACAAAAATGTCAAAAAGCACAAATTGACATAATTTCATCTTATATCTTGTTGAAAAAAATAGTTTTTTTTATATATATTAGTTTAGGTTCTTCTGAACACATTGGTGAGATGTAGGACATTGCTCCATGCCTCCTTCCATGCTGCTGCTTTATATACATCCATTATCTAACACGCTTACCCTTCCAGCCGTCAATGGGCGAGAGGCGGGGTACAACCTGGATACGTCGCCAGTCCATAGCAGAGCAACACAGAGACAAGCATGACAAACAACAATCCACTCACACATTCACACCCGAGGAGAATTTAGAGAGAGTGTGGGAGGAAGCCGGAGGGAACCCAAACACGCACAGGAAGAACATGAAGAAAGAGCCCAGGGTTTTAGTCCTTCTTGCTCCATGGTAACAGTGCTATCAACCACACCACTGTGCAGCCACTGCTTCGTATATTAAAACCCTACTCAAATGCTGCAACCATCTAGTGCTTTGTGACACAAGTGTCAAAGGCACAGACGAAGCCAAACATTCTAACCTCATGTCATACTGTTGGCTCCATGTAGCTTTGAGGCAAAAAAGACTAATCATATCTGAATATTGTAGGAAGCAAACTTTGTTTTGAATGTGGCAGAAACAAGTGTACAGTCTCAGGGTGCTGGATTTGGGATGGAACCCTCCATGCATGGTTAGTAGCTTTCTAGTCTTAATATCTGTGGCTTTTATCTCCTCATTTGGCCAGCTAATTATTCCAGCAGGGTATCTGATTACTGGCAGGCATAGCTGTTTATCGCACGGATCTTGTTCTTGCCATTGAGCTGGCTTCTCAGGACTTGCCTTATTCGTTGGAGGTATTTAGCTGTGGCTCCTTTCCTTGTGGCCTCATCGAGGTTGCCATTTGCTTGTGGTATACCTAGGTACTTGTAACTGTCCTCTATGTCTGCTATTGTTCCTTGTGGGAGTGAGACTCCTTCTGTGTGGATGACCTTCCCCCTCTTTGTGATCAGCCGACCACACTTCTCTAGTCCGAATGACATCCCAATGTCAGTGCTGTAGATCCTGGTGGTGTGGATCAGTGAGTCGATGTCTCGCTCACTCTTGGCGTACAGCTTGATGTCATCCATGTAGAGGAGGTGACTGATGACTCACCACCTGCAGTGGGTGAGAAGGGAATTAATTATATATATATATATATATATATATATATATATATATATATATATATATATATATATATATATATATATATATATATATATATATGTTTGCCCATCCATCCAAATTATTGAATTTCTACAGATGTCTAATATGAAGCACCTGGACATGCCAATTGTTTTTTTCACAAACATCTGTAAACGTATAGGTCACTCTCAAAACCTCAGTGAATTTCAGAGTGTAACTGTGGCAAGATGCCACTTGTGCAACAAATCCAGTCATGAAATTTTTTTGCTCCAAAATATTCCAACTGTCGGTTACATTAAAAAAGAAATGGAAGTTTTTGGGAATGATGGTGACTCAGCCACAAAGTGGAAGGCCTCGTACACTGACAGTGTGGGGTCAGCAGAACGGTAAAGCACATAGTGCAAAGAGGTTGGCAACTTTCTGCAGTCAGTCATGCGGCCGTAACTATGACTCTCACAAGGTCACAAGGGCATTAAGTACCGCTCCCAAAGGACTGTGAATACATGGCGTCACTAACCCTGGTGGGTCATGAAACTGGGGAAGCAGTGGACAACTATTCCACAGGCCGAGGAGCAATGGTTTCCTGGTTGTACCTCCTCTTGGTCCTACTGGAAACGACTTGTCTGCTAAATCAACCAGCCCAAGGAAGGGTCAAGCTTGACCAGCTGGCCCCGGTAGATTGGTCACAGAAACGATGAAACTCCTCTCCGATATTTCTGGCCAGGATCTCCCTTCTGGCTCATCAAAATGCGTGCCGGTGCAGCTGGGATGGAGCTGTTACTGCATGAGAGAAGCTGTCTCTCCGACATGTTTGCCATTGGCACACCAACCTCCCCAGAGGCCGCTGTGAAGTTCTTGGCAGATTTTTATATTTATACTATAAAATATAGCTTCACTGCTACTTCTCACTGTTAGACTGCTAGTGGGAATAAAATGCTAAACATCAACTTTTCATGTGCCATACTAAAACATTTTGAATAGAAGTGACCCGACTGATGAATGCTTGTGTTGTCAGGGTCTTTCATTGTTTTGATGGGAGAAACACCAGAAATAACAACAAGGGTCCTGTCAACTTATGATAAATCCTGGACAGAAGTTTCTGCTCCCTATCAACCCTGCACAGATGGATGGAACAACAGAGTCGATTTGAAGTGTTTATCATTTAACATTTATTACAAAATGAAAAGCACCCACAGTACATTTAGCTTCGTTTTCAACATGCAACACAAAAACAAAGCCATTAATTAGTAATGATGAAAGTAGATAAAGACTGAGCTTCTCTTTGTTTGAGCTTTGTACTGTTGTTCACATTTATACAGCAGAAAGATATGAAATAGTGAATCAAATTTAAGGCATCTCTTCTCCTGAAGGTCACGTTTGTGGGAGATGCTACCATAATGACAATGAAATTGCTTGATGCAAACTGACACAAGTCAATTTTTCTTCGGATGACTGAGATCATGAAACAGCCCCGGGGCAGAATCACCACCCTTGACATTCTTTATTAAAAATCTCTTCAGCTTTATTGCGTAAGTTAAAATAAATCTTTTAAATATTTAAACATTCAATTGTCAAGAGTGCGGTACAAATCCAATCAGTGCATTAAAAAAAGAGAAAAAAATAGCATATATTTAAAATGGAAAAAAAAAAACATATTTCTAACAAACACATCAGCTGGCAGCACCTTAGCTTATAAAAACAAGCTTTAATGTTCTCTCAGAACACCGACTCTTTTTAAGGTAGCTTCTTTGTCTCCAAACCGTTACGACGTTTGGATCGACCCTCTCTTGGACTACTGTAGCCTTTTGTCAGACTACATTCAGAGGCACTTGGTGATGAGACTGTTAAAGTAAACTTTCTTTCTGGCATGGCAAGTTGAGCTTAAAGTAAAAGTTAGAGAAAATGCGTAGGACCAGATCCGCCAGCGGTGACCTACTGAGAACATTTGGACAGAATGAAATGCAGCGACTGCAGGACGGACTCGTGGTTGAAATCAGCGAAGACGTTGGCGTGGTTGAAGAAGTAGGTCTTTCCTGCAGTCAGTTTGAAGAACTTGCACTGATCCGGAGTTTCCAGGATGAAAACATCTGATTCCACTGTGACCACCTTCCCTTTGATTTTCAGCACGTTGCTGAACACGGTGCTGCTCCGAGACACGCTTTCCACGACCCCAATGAACACTTCACAGAGAGACACACGCACAAACGTGAACTGAAGAACACACTTTGTGCCATATTGTCAAGTATAGTTGCCTGCAAACACAGTTCAGTCAATCACATAGCAGCAACTCAATAGATTAGCTGTGGTGAAGACAACTTTAAAGCTGAGGTTTAAAGTGAAGAATTAATAAATTTAAAAGATTTTGAACATGATGTGGTTGCTGGTGTCAAAAAGACTAACCAGTCATTCTAGTCATTGCAACTGGCAAACCTGTAGCAACTCTGTGAAATTATCACCTCACCATGAAGCCGAACCTCTGAGGAATGTTTCCCACATATTGAATCGGTGCCCTTAATAACGAGAGCAGTAAAAGGACGTTTCAGCGTTGCCTTACCTTCATTGCAAAGTTGTGTTTTGTTCAGATTGTTCACCAGTTGAAGTTTGGATTCTGCAAAATGGTGAACAATCCCTTTCGGGGTGGGTTGTTTGTGGGTGGTGTCACGGTGTACTGGACTGAGCTTGCCCGAGCAGCACCACCACAGAGCAGAGTTGTAGTAGTGGTGACCGCAGCACTTAAATCCATCCTTTGATGGATACAACACGGACTGTTCCTCACTGCTGCAGCAAACGTCCTGGTTTATGAGCAGCATTTATGAAGTTTTCAGAGGACATGAATAACAAGATTGTGTTTTCCAGACTTATGACGTTTATTGGGTTAAATAAAGCCTACCGTTGAGTTCAGCAGCTCGGATCCACAGCACTTCAGGTCATTTTCTTCCCCAGTCGTCAAGTTGTGCAGAGTTCCTTGGCAGCACTTCTTTAGTGGGTTCGAAATGTTGTAGGCATGAATGCCGCAGCAGCGAATGTGCTTTCCTCGATTGTGTCTGTTTTGTCAAACAGAGAAAGACTAAGCAATGTGAGAAAAGGATAAAATGCTAAGTGAACATCAGTGCAGAAATACGAGCAGGTTGAACCTTTCCCCCATCACCGCTAATCTCAGGTTGAGATTTTGAGATCTTGGAAAAGTGTTTCACAAAAAAACAAAAACTAACTGAACCAAAGAAGGTTAACTATTTCATCTTCCATCAAAATCCTCTGGGTTCGTCAAATCTACATTCATCATGCAGTGAGGCAATTATCTCTCTATGCTTGTCCATCTTAGGGGGTGAGATACTCGAGGCAGGAGATAAATATTTCATTCTCAAAATGAATGTGTCAGAAGGTGGAAAGAGGCAACAAGAATTTGACTGATTTTAACAAAGAGCTGGTCTGAGCGTCCATGAGAGTGCAGCGTTGGTTTGTTCCCGGTGTGCAGAGGGCAATATTCATCAGAAGCAATTCAATGGAGGAACCGCAGTGAACTGCAAAAAGGTCCAGGCTTACTGATGCACGTGGGAAGTGAAGGAGGACCACTGTGGTCGGATCGAGTAGAACTAATGCAGCTCAATCTGCTGAAGATCTTTATGCTAATTCTGATTTTTTTTAAAAAACAGGTTTCACAGTAATAGTGCGCTGCAGCTTTATGAGCATTCAGACAAAGTCAGGTTTGACAAGAGTTTTTGGATTAAAGTTTCTTTTTTCTTTATGGGTGCAATTAGCACCAGATAAAACCAGTCTGCTCTGTGCTGGAGATCATTTGTTGAGAAAAAATAAATATACTACTGTTCTGAAGAATGAGGGTGTGAAAACTGGGTCTATGCACCTATAAAAGATTAAATAAATAGCTTTAAGATAAAAAGAATCTATGTGAGAACATCACATTCATTTGCTGTGAGAAGTCTTGGTAGGCATGTGAAGTTGTTACTGATTAATGCAGATGAAAAGAAGCAGGATTTACTCACTGGCAGCAGACTCTCTCTCTCTGTGTATTCATGCGTGTTCGTGTGTGTGTGTGTGTGTGTGTCCCACTCTTAGCTGCTTCAGCTAAGTTATTTCAAAGTCTCCATCACATTTTTGGCCTCTGGTAATTTTTCCTTGCATGAGGGCAATGCAGGATGTTGTGGGTGGTCCGGGAGCTGCAGTCGTTGCTGCATACTTCTCATATTGAGGAATAAATATTTCCCAGGTGGTGTGACTCATAGATTGGATATATCTAGCTGTCCTGGCATCATTTATCAACAGAGGTAAAGCACCCAACTGTGGCAGCTCTGCGCGCAGACAGATTTTAACATGGAAAGAATTTCAAGCATCAATTCAGACGTGGACAAAGCATGTTTGGCACCTTAGTTGTGTTTAAACACGACGAGAAAAGGGAGGGGGGAGAGCTGGAATGAGGCTAGAAGCTGAAAAGTCTGCCTTTTCTCAGACACTGTGGAATTTTCTCACCACTCCCGTCTGGAATTTTTACCACATTATCTCTTTTAATCCAAAAAAACAGCATTAACCTCTTCATGCACTTCCAGATGTCTTTTTTGTTTTACAGGAAAAAGAAAGACATCTGCACAAATCAACTCTTTGTGCATTCTCCCACCTCTCTTCGTGGTGGGAGAATCAGTTGATTCTTCAGCACCAATTGATTATTTCTTACCTTTGCCCTTTGCAGCAAACAGTTTTGTTGGGCTGGTAGAGTTCCTCCCCACAGCAGTGCCCTCCCGGTGAGTTGTGCCGCTTCTGAGCACACACGGTCTCTGCAGAGGGTTTGTAAGGTTCTCCGCTCTCCGAACACTCCTCTCCATCCTCTCTTTTATGGAACAGGCGGTTTTTACAGCAGAGGACTCCTCTCTGCGCTAAACCGTATGGTGTGTCTCCACAACACTGAGTCAAAGAGGAAAAAATGGAAACAAAAGCTGTAAGTCTTTCACATTGCAGCCTTCTTCTTTATCAATTTAAAAGTTTTTAAAAGACTGGTAACAAAAAAGGCACAAATTGGGGGAGGGAGAAAAATATCAGGTCAAATGTCTGTCTAATGTTTCACACAAAAAAATAAATAATAATAATAATAATAATAATAATAATAATAATAATAATAATAATAATAATAATAATAATAATAATAAAATAGTTTCAGCATATGAACCACAACCCTCTTAGTCTTACCGGAGCGTTTTTAACATGATCCTTTTACGGAGCCAGTTAGCCTTGAAAATGCGTTTGTCCCTCGGAAGGAGTGTAAATTTGAAAAGGGAGGAGCGAAGGGCTGCAAACTGCAAATCAGTTGTAAAGCTGGGCTAGCTGCACTGAACTATTCTGATTTGTTATCTGTCCACATAAATACTGTAAGTGCCAAAGGCCTGAAATCTGTCATAGGCCCGGGTGTTCGGTTGAAGCTCAGCAAAACAAAAATATTCGATAAGCAACCAAAAACAGTGACACGAGGAGATTACCTGATCCATCCATGGCTTCAGCTTTGTCAGACAGCCATCACAGCAGATGCGTGTCTCTGGGTTGTAAAGAGTTGGTGTAGGTTTCATACCTAATCAAAAGGAGAGGGAGGACACATAAAGGATGTCAAAGTTAAAGGGCTAATATTTATCTATTTTCAAGGCACAGAGTGTCATTTTATACCACAATCAAGTATCTATGTTACCTTCAGTTATTATAAAAATGATATGAGTACATGTGAAGCACAACTTAAAATAAATTTGCAGTTTGACTCCGTGAAATTAGGCCTCTGTCTCTTTAAGAAGCTCCTGCTCTTTCTGACACACCCTCTTCAGGAAGTTACCATTTCTCCGTTAAGCTGCTCACAATTTTTCTAGGAGCATTGGACTGAGAAATAGTTCGTATAATAAGCTCCACAGATGTGCGGTTCCACCTGGCTGGCGCTAGTCTGAAGGAGTGGAGTAGGGAAGCCTGAAACTCGGCTGGAAAGTGCAGCTGCAAGGAGGAGCTCTGTGGGACAGTGGTGGCAGCAAGCGTTTAGGCACCCCTGAATGGATGCCATGGGAGATTAAAGTATTTATCAAACTTGCATGAAAGAGTCAAAGTGACAACCTGCGTATGTTTTTTATGATGGGATAATATTATGACACAATGTGAAGCTGAAAAAAATTATTTTTGTCTTATTTTTTATAAAGCAACCAATTAAAGATGAGCTTTGAGGATTTGGAGGATTATCAGAAGCTGCAGCTTGAACTGAATATTATACAAACAAAACCATCTGTAGTTTGCCCAAAGGGTTTCAACACTGACAGTCCTTTAAAAAGAAAGTCTCCAAAGTTACTTCTCAGACACTTTATGACAAATGTCTGACTGGAAATGAAACTGGCCTGCTGGTAATGCAGAGTCCACAGGCTAACTTGACATTCGTGCTTTCAGTCTGGCATCTGTGGTTGTCTGGAGACTTTTAAAAGTAAGAATGATTTACTTCGCCTGCCTGTGATTTCAGATAGGAGAATGTTTCTTTGGAATATTCTCTTGCGTACTTCAGCTCCAGACTGTTTACAGTCCAAAACAAAAGTTTGACAGTTTCCCTTTTTCACATTTGAGTCCAGCTTCAGAGGTCCCTGCACTGTTTAAATTATTTAGGTATGTATATTTACAAGCTCAAAAATATCAATTCTTCGTGATTCCTCCCTCACATGTGTCGCAGTGCAAAAACCTTTTGTTTCAGCTTTATTGACTAAAGACATACTGTCATAAACTACTCTTCTTTGTCTTTGGGCATCTTGTTGGCAACTCCTACATGTGTATTTATGCACACTGATATCACAAGCGAACATGTTTGAAAAAACCTAAAATGCATCAATGTTTTGCTGCAACTGCGTAATCTAAAAAAAAGAACAAACTAAAAAAAAGGGATACATCTTAGAACTGAAAATGAACAAAGTTAAGGGAGATTGGCTGACGTTGCAGATCATTGCTGAAAGATAGAAAATGAAGAAACACTTTCTTTGTTTTCGAATCTTTAAATCAAAGTTTGTTCGGTTGCTAAGCCATTGTGGGACGGTCGGCGATAAACAACCTTGGCTTTCCTTGGAGGTGTTCGAGATAAATGTTTATCATGATCTTAATGCCATTCTAACAGAGGATGCATTGTAGCTCTTCTCTGCTCATGTAAAGTCCGGTAAGACGGCAAAAGTTGTATGCATGGCGGCCTGGTGTAAAAACAAGCATTTTAAGGCCATTTTACCTGAGGAGCACAGAGCGTTTATGTCTCCGTGTTTCCTCTGGCAGCAGCGTTCGGTCTTTGGATCGTAAGCCTTTAACCCACAAAAATGTTCCCTGTGGACAGACGAATAGTAGAAGCATTTTAAAAAGTATCATCTACACATTATCCTTTAGAATTATTGCATTTATGCAATAATTAATTATTTTGTGCGGACTTCAAGCTAGAATATTTTCTTGCCAAATTCACTGTTGTGTGTTTGTATAATGATAATGAAGAATCTATTCTATTACAATTATTTAAAAAAATATGTTAGTTCAAAACATTGTTTTTGTCACTCAACATGCGCTAACGAAGCAGAAATGAAGCAGTTCATACCCGTGGCGATTTGCAACAAGATTGGTAGGGGAAGTGTTTCCTGTAAGGCAAACATCAGCCACATAAATATGCAAGAATGGCAAAGTTTCTAACATATCAAAAGGTTTATGTATTAAAGTCCATTAACTCCAAGATGTAGATATTATTTTTTTTAAACATGGCCAACATGATATTAAAGGAATCTCTTTTTCTGGATCAAGCAAATCAACACCCTCCAAATGTTTAATTTAATCTCCCTTTAAGTTCTACATTCCTTTATGTTTTACATTAATAACAATGAATTCCTTGAAAAATATTGCTCTAAATATAATAATCTGGGTGTGGATTTCCAGACCTGTACTTTGGTTTTGAGCCTCTTGCAGCCCCCAGACTTCAGAGAAACATGATGAGAGCAGAAACCTCACAGCACTTCAGTGGGAATTTACTAATAAATATGTGAAAATGTGTGCTATCCGTTTGCATAAAGCCACTCCGGGTTCACATTCACTGAATACTAAATTATAATAATGTCCACACACAATATGTACTAATTAGGTAACCTCTGAAGATGATTGGTTCCTCTAGACTTTATCTAGTTTCAGTGGAGGGAGTTGAATGTATGAACGCTCCAAACATGTGACATTTTTATTCAGTGGTCTCAAAGCCACACAAGCTCTTCAAGAGACAAGCTGACCTGTCACAGTGGGTCTGTTGTCACCACAGCAGCCTGAGACTTTGTCTTGAATGCGCCCTCCGCTGCAGCAGCACTGAGTCTTGGTGTTGTACTGACCCGCGTGACAGCACTCGTGGTCCGGAGAACTTCTGTTCAAGATCGTCCTGTTTATACCGCAACACAGCTGAGTTTTGCTGTTGAAGGCCGCTGCAGAAATAAATAATTACAGGTCAGGAAATCTGCTCACGTGGTTCCGACAAATATTTTCCGGAAACAGCAAACACTTTATACTTCGAGGTCGTCTGGACCAAACGGGGCTCCGAATCGCAACCAACGACAACAAGATGGAGCATAAAATCTTAAGGGAACAATATCCAATATATTATAAATTGATTAGATCTCTTTTGTTTCCCTTTTTCACACCTGTTGCTAGTTCTCTCCTGATACACAGGAGGAAACCTTCTTTTAACTCATGAAACACTGTGAAAGTTGCAATGCTCCATTTGTGAACAGCTATTAGCCTTTTTTTGACCCAGTGACAACAATTTTGTGGAAATCAGCCAAACTTATTACAAATTGCTAATGCAACCGAAATCAGATTTGAGGCTCATGTTTGCAGCTTTAAATGAATCTATGGCTCCTTACACATCTGTAGACATATTGTGATCATTGCTTCACAGTTTAATAGGTTTTAACTTTACTTGAATTTGCTTGAATTAAACTTTTGACCCTGCTATAGTCTGGATGATTGAAAGTGATAAAACAGACTTTCATCTCTATAGAAACTTTTTGATTCTTTGACTTATCACTAGGCTCCTTAATCCCTCCTCGTATACTGTTTGCACAGGATTGCCAATATAAGAGCTTAAATCCCTTATTGTGGTCCCCTCCGTTGCTCTTTTTGATTTTTGTTATTTTCAAAGGTTCAGATATAAAACGGCTGCTTTGAATGTCAGTCAAGCAATTATAAAATTGGGATGTCCGCAGGGATTTTTGTCTCCATCTTTTGTGTGTTGCTATTGTCTGTCAGGACTTGAGTTTTTATGTGTTTTTTTAGGTTTCAGTGTCTTCTGAGTCCTCGTGTTGTCCCGTCTTCCCCCTGATTGTTCCCATCATGTCTCATTTCCTGATTACCTCCTGTGTATTTAATGTCACCTCTGTCCCTGTGTCTTCGGGTCCTTGTCTGATGTGTTCGCAGTCTGTTGTCAGCTGTCCAATCGTGTGCCAGTCGCTACCTGTGTTGAGCCCTTGTCTTCCGCTCAGCAGTGCTGGCTGGGTTTTGGAGTTTTCTTAGTTTTCTTGTGCCTGATTTTCATCATTAAATCTTCATCATTCTCTTCTACCTGGGCCTACAGCGTCCTGCCTCACCACCTACACCACAACTCACGACGTTGTCGATGGAGTGGAATATTTACATGATAAACTATGTGGGTTTTCAGATATTAGAGACACCAAAGATGAAGTCAAACTTAACTAAAATGCAAAGACACTTGCCTACTAGCATGTCAAAATATTGTGCATGTCACTGGTGCTTGTTTCTGATGAGATAAGGCAACATAAAGGTCAGGTCAAGGTCACAACCCCGTCGGTGGTAAGTTTCTTTCTTGCTTGCTTTATCTTTTCAAACGCAACTTTGGCAGCATAAACCAGCACTAACTCTCGCACAAATGTTTAACTCCATTTAATGTATACCTACCTTTTCCACAGCACTCCGCCATGGGAGAAGGTTTAGCTTGGAGAGTAAAGTCACAGCACATTTCATTGAGTGGGTTGTAAGCTTTGAGTCCGCAGCATTTTGACACCCTCTCACTCATTTTGTCTGTGAAAACAGCAAAAGAAAAAAAAAAAGGGTAATCAGCACAAGTGGCAATGCAATCGAAGGGAATGCTTTGTGCCGCCGTAGGTGTGACGTGTTGCTGAAGGGAAGCCCCAGAGTTAGAGGAGAGCCAAAGTTCAATAGTTTAATAACTCAAGAAGCAAACACCTAAGAGCAGCAGCTGAAATCTTTCCAGGACTATTTTTTCCCCCGTAATATGAACCACATCTGGGGGTTCATGTGGAGTTCATGTGGAGTTCCCCACCAGAACATGAACCAGACCTCAAGTTGTTTGCAGCTGGTTTTCTATAAAGTGCATTATTACCTCATCTCTCCTGTGCAAAGAGAACTTTATTTAAACTCTCTGGGTGAAATGAAAGCACCAACTGTGTCATTTTCATGTGACTATGAAAATATGTCACGTTTGCACACGCGCTTGTCAGAAACTTGGCACAAGCACGCTTCCAACTGAATAAATTGAAACAGTTCACTGCAGGGTACATCAACATCTTCCACTAAGGTTAAAGACATATTTTTACACCTTTCCCAGTTTGAGAAAAAGCATCCAGTTGAAATCAGAGCAAATCATGAACTTATAATTTGCTCACAGGGAGTGAACATTACACCAACACATTCTGAGAAGTGTGGTGTGTATTCAGCCTGCGTACCGCTTCAACTCTGCACAACAGGTTTTCTTTCAGAATTTACCCCTTTGATCTTCATCCAATTTGATCACCTGCACAATTCCTGTAAAAGAAACGTTTCCCCACAGCAAGATGCTGCCACCACAAGATAAAGCCAACTTTATGGCACTGTGAATGTATGAGTCTCTTTCAGAGCATCAGGTGTTGCCAGAGTGACATGAAGATAAATCTTTTAAGGGGAAAATAACAGGACATTCAACCTGGCTCATGGGAAAATATTACCTGTTTCTTTCTTTCCATTATCTTCGCAACAAGTGTCAGTTTCTGGACTGTAAGGCTTCCCACCGCAATAACGCATTCCAGGGTCCTCAGATTTGGCTCCTACATAGGATGTTCTGCAATGCAAGGATTATGATTAATTATAAATGTATTCTAGTCACGCTAAAATTAAAGTACACAATTAAAAATAAAAAATAAAGACAGATCAAAGGGAATGCTTTCTCTCTATGAGCCTTTAGAAGATTTTTATCTTCTGTTTTACTGCCCTCTGATGGATGCAAGAGAAAACACTCGTCAGCGTGAGTCATCCTGAACAGTAGCTACAAGGAAACACCAGCTGTTTGTTTCTACGATTATTGCTACTCAGCAGTAACAGTGAAAGTCTCCATGAAACATTGCTTGCATCCATTTATGGTTTTCTTTTTTGTTTTTTCCATGTTTTCACACTTAGGTGTTTCAGAACATAAAACCAACAAAAATATAAATCAAAGGCAATGCAAGTAAACGCAAAATACAATTTTTAAGGTAAGTTGGTTATCGAGTGCTGTTGCTGGTTGCTAAATGGTTTATCATCACAATACATTAAAGAGTTGCTGTTGTTGTATCAACCTTCCAGACCCCTCAGGTCTTCTGGTTTTGGTTCTGGTTCTGGTCTGCATCCCCAGAACCAGAACCACTATAAATGATAAGTGATAGTCTCACCGACTTTAAAGCGCAGAGCGCGTCATGAAGACCAAGGAACACACCAGGCAGGTTCGAGATACAGTTGTGGAGAAGTCTAAAGCCAGATTTGGATACAAAAAGATCATATCGAAATAGGAGTGTCAGACCACCGTCAATCTACCAAGACGCAGCCGTCCCTCTAAACTTTCATCTCGGACAAGGAGAAGACTGATCAGAGATGCAGCTGAGGCCCATGATCTACAACTGAGATGGGAGTCGTACACTGCACAAATCTGCCCTTTATGGAAGAGTGGCAAGAAGAAAGCCATTTCTCAAAGACATCTGTAAAAAGTCTTGTTCAAAGTTTGCCACAAGCCACCTGGGAGACGCACCAAACAAGTGGAAGAACGTACTCTGGTCAGATGAAAGCAAAATGAAACTATTTTGGCCACAATGGAAAATGATATGTTTGGCGTAAAAGCAACAGAGCTCATCACCCTGAACACGTCATCCCCACTGTCTAACATAGTGGTGGCAGCATCATGGTTTGGGCCTGCTTGTCTTCAGCAGGGACAGGGAAGATGGTAAAAATTTATGGGAAGATGGATGGAGCCAAATGCAGAACCATTCTGAAAGAAATCCTGCCAGAGTCAGCAAAAGACCTGAGACTGGAATGGTTCGCACATAAACGTATCCGGGTGTTAGGATGGCCAAGTCAAAGTCCAGACCTGAATCCAATCGAGAGTCTGTAGAAAGAGCTGAAAACTGCTGTTCACAAACACCTCTCCATCCAACCTCACTGAGCTCCAGCTGCTTTGCA
Organism: Poeciliopsis prolifica; assembly: GCF_027474105.1. Taxonomy (NCBI): domain Eukaryota; kingdom Metazoa; phylum Chordata; class Actinopteri; order Cyprinodontiformes; family Poeciliidae; genus Poeciliopsis; species Poeciliopsis prolifica. The sequence goes on along the minus strand of NW_026562397.1, from coordinate 8,371,056 downwards.
AGCAAGAGTGGGTAAGAATTTCAGTCTGTCGATGTGAAAAACTAGTAGAGACATATCCCCAGGGACCTGCAGCTGTAATTGCAGCAAAAGGTGGCGCAACAAAGTATTAACGCTAGGGGGGCCAAATATCACTGCACGCCCCACTTTGCAGTTTTTTGTTTAAAAAAAAATCTCCAACAAATGTCATTCCACCTCACGATTGTTGTTGTTGATTCTTCACAAAATAATATAAATTTTAGATCTTCATGCTTGAAGCCTGACAAGCAACAAAAGGGTGAAAAGTTCAAGGGGGCTGAACACTTTCGCAAGGCGCTATGTACATGCCTTACTGGAAGCTCAGCCACAGGGTGGGCGGATAATAAAGAGTCTTGTGAGTTTGATGCTGTGGATGCACATAGCCTCCTTCCTGGAATAAGACTCCTGCCAAAACTGTCATAGATATCCATCCTTGTACTCTAAAAAATAAAACGACGCCGATCATATCAGCAACTACATATCAACAATGTGTCATCAGTAACTAATACAATTATACAACACACTTGGCTACACGCCCACAAACACATACGCACACCCAGACACAGACAGATAAAACCATAGCCTGTTTGTTTTTTGTATGATTTTTTTTTGTAAGCAGTGGCTTGCCTGCAGGTCATCAAAGAGCATTTTGTTTAATACGCTTAACTCTCCTGTTCCTTTCTGAGGTACAGCAATGATGTTCGTGGGTCAATTTGACGCGGGGAGTGTTTGATCAAGCCCTGGTCTCAAAAATCAAAAAATATTCCTCCAAAACATTTTTGCATATGATTATTAACTCCAATATTGACCATTTCAGTCAACATTTGTGCAATGATGTTTTTTTTAAATGATTGATTTGTCTTGAAAATTTGCCTCAAGCAGAGAGTATTTGTGTTTATCCCCACTTCTGCTGAGTGTCCACTCAGAGTGGGTGGAGTTTTTCCACTGGGAACAGAAAAGATTTCCGTTAAATGTTATATGATTAATTTCCTGTAAGAGAATGGTGAGCATCTGGGCTTATGTCCGTGCACGTGTGCATGTCTGTGTGTTGTGTGTTGTGTGTTGTGTGTGTGTATGTGTGTATGGGAGGGGGTGCGTGTGTGAACGCGCGTGGGCGCGTGTGTAACATTGGGGGATAAAAGGAACCGCGATGTTTGTTTTTGACTTGGCGTTTTGTTTTGTTTTTTTTAATTATTCTCACGCCATTTATTTGTTCATGATGACATATTGTGACTTTTTTCGAGTGCATTTCTAGGTTTTTGGAGAAGTGCGTGCACTTCTTAATGCGGAAGGATACTATTAAAGAAAGCAAAACAAAACAAAAAAACAATACTAAAGGCATTAGTATATAAACATCCCCTCAGGTCAAATAGGAGACAAGAGGACATAGATAATTAACAATAATAATAATAATAATAATAATAATAATAATAATAATAATAATAATAATAATAATAATAATAATAAGTGATGACTGCATTTCTTTCTCTGTGGTTGCAGAACTCCATATCTGTGTGCACGCTGGTCTGGTTGATGTGAGATTGAAATCTGACTCGGCCCGGGAAGCATATGAAATTAAATAAATAAATAAAATAACTTCCTCTTTTTGGCCAAACTTCACTCACAGACAAAGGAGAGGAGACAGCTCACCTCCCACTCCTGTACCTTTGCGAGGCTTCGTTAGCGTCACTGCCTCCGGAGACAAAGCCTGCCAACGAGAATAAGACCAGGTTGAACTTGCAGTTGGACTCGATTCAACCACAAATGCAGAAACCGCAACAAACAAAAAACTTAAACACGCGACCGTATCAGGTGCGGAATAGAGCGCACCCTAAAATTCATTCATTTGCATTGTGAGTTGCGCGCGCCAACACTTTTGCGCTCTGCTGTGCGCAGCTCACGCGGAGTTGCGCACGGGCCGGCACGCGCTCCGGAACTTGACGCAAACGTCCGCCTGCGCTACAGCAACGGTAGCAGACACTGCAACCGCTGTGGCTACGCATCAGTTCCTGTGGAACAAGAAAGTTGGGTAGAGAGAGAGAAAAAAAAAAGTGAAACCTCGAGGGAGAGAAAACGCTGAGTAGGCGCTCATTGAACCAAGTCTATCACTCAGGATTTTTTTTCTCTTCAGCGATCCGTGACAAACAAACTGATGTTTAGACCATCCCACACAAATGTCTGGATCATCAACGTCTCTTTTTCCATGTCCCTCTCTCTGTTGGATCAACAGGTTTTCATCCGTTGTTAATCATTAGCGTGAGAAAATTACGTCATCATAACGCCGCCTCGGGAAATCCCGTCTCTGCCTCCCTGCTGCACTGATCTTTGCGCACATCGCTTTTTGGGGCCGGGGCTCTTGGAGTCTGGGGGTCTGGATTTCCCCAACAGCAACACTGCAAGACCGACAGTCCGCCGCCCTTTAGTTCGCCCCCCACATTAAAACAAACGAGCCATTACTTCAAATCACAGTGTTTCTGTGTTTTGTGTTTTTTCATTTGAAGTTTCTGTGTCCTGAGTTTCCCCGTGTTCTCCTGTCTCCCAGGTGTGTCTCGTTCCGCCCCCCTGTAAATTTAGCGTCGCCTATGTCTCAGTCGGGTTCTGGTCGTGTCTCGTCGAACGTGTTAGACCACTGTCTATAATTCCACTCTGTCTATTCGCCTCTCCAGCTGCTGCCGGTGTTGAGCCTCAGCTTCCGCCCAGCTGTGGGTCTTTGGGTTGTGTTTTTGCTTTCGTTCATCATTAAATCATCTTCATCTCATTTCAACACGGGTCTACTGGGTCTGCCTCGGCGCAACTCTCGACAGTTTCGGAAAAGTAACGAAAACAAAACAAAACAAACAAACAAACAAAAAAAAAACACAACGACCAAAAATATTGTTCACGGAACTTTCATAGCCAAACTTTCGTTTTCCACACCCCGCCCCCAGCGGTTGAAGGATGCTGCTCATGAATCAGACGCAGCGGCTCTGTTGGGTTTCTCCTTTAAAGCAAAGCTGCTGAATATGTTGCAAAGAAACGTTCTAAAAACTCGCCCTGATATTCACAAGAACTTTTATTTATTTATTTATTTATTTATTTATTTATTTATTTATTTATTTATTCTCGAAGTTTATCCAAACACATAACGCCAATTCGCATAAAAATCCGACAGCTTTTACGCAGAAAGAGAGAGAAAGCGCACAAGAACGAGACAGAAGGTCTGAGGTGTTCACATAAACCAGTTCGTTGTCTAGACTCAAAGGCACTTAGTGGCTCCCCTAATACAGCCGAAAGTGATGGTGATGATGATGCTGCTGCTGCTGCTGCATCATAATCTGAAGGCAAGACCAGGTTGTGTTTGTGTTTTTGGCTGACAGAAAGATGCAAACGCTCGTTTTTATTGCGCCTCCTCTTCTAAATGCGTAAAAGACCAAGTGTGGGTTTTAACATCCAAACTGAGAAAGGAATAAGGACACTTGCAAAAAATAAAAATAAAATTAAAAAAAGACAAAAAATACAAAAAGAAAAGAAATAAACGCCGATACCTCGAAACACAATGAAACAGAATGAAATCTAATTAAATGGTACCAGGGATGAAGCGCACTGCGTCTGCTACTAAGAACTGAGCAATTCAAATAATAAAGAAGAAAAGAGAGACAGGTACTTACTGTAAAAACTCACGAAGACGACGATAGAGATCAGGCAAGCTGAAACAGAAGACAGTTTTTATGATCAATCTTTTTCCTCATTCAGATAAAATAGTCTGCACAGATGCGCCTCATTTTACCCATCTTGGAAGCATGGAGCGTGTGCATCTTTACGCCTGTCTGACCGTCTGGGATTAAGGCTGAACTTCTGAGAGGCTTAAATATGATATTCTAATGAGTCCCACCTCTCACGTGATAGCACCTAAAAATATGGCATTTAAAAGCCAGGAGTGCGCTTCCACACGTCCAGGCGTGCGAAAACTACGTACCTTCACTAAGAATCTCCAAAGGCGTATCGCTTCTTAACGCCACACACTTACGGAATGTCGATGCACACGCTTGTTGCATCGTCATGAGGTTTTTAGTGATTTTTATTTATTTATTTATTGACAATGTTGATTAATTATTCATTTCAAAAAGTTAGTGAAATCAACTTTGAGACGTGGAGCCTTTTTGGCACCATCTTAACACACCACTCTGTCATTGAAAGAGGATTTTTGAGAGAAGGCGCTTTAAGCAATCAAAATCTGAACCTTCTTTGATGTTCTTGCGTTTGAAGATGGTCACTGGCTTGTGTCAAAACTTGCGTCCTAAAAATGCATGAGTAATCAAACTCTTTGTTCCGTTCATTGTTTTCTGTTGTTTTGGGTTTTTCTTTTCTAAATCTCGTCTGGCTGTAGGGAACACACAACCTTCCAATTCCAGTTTACGCATTTCTTCAAATCAGATATCTTCATCAGAACCGATGGCCACCTGGAGAAGCTGCCCGACGTCGGGATAGAACAAAATAAAATGTTTATAAACCGCAGAGGAGCTCATATCTCTTAAAAAACCTGATCTCACTGTGAGTCAGCCGGAGCATCATCTTGCCCGTCCTCAGCGGTTGCTGCGTTTTAGTCTGTGGATGTTTTATCAGTTTGCATTTGTTTTCTTAAGTCCATGCGGGCACTGAACATGGTGAAAGGCTCTTGTTCAACATCTTACCCAGCAGTGTGTCATTTCTTTATTTATTTATTTTTGTGATATCATCTTATGTTTTCCTTCTCATCCAAATGTTGGTACTTATGGTTTACAGACGACTCTTTGACGCACGAAGAAGGTTTTGAATTTGGTGCGAAGGATTTATGATCTCACCTGGAAGTCTGTAGTCTTTCAATATACAAGCAACGTGTGCATAGGTCTGTCATAAAAGCTTCACATTAGAAGACATCTGGTCTTGCCGAGGGTTTCTTCCTCATTTGTCCTGCGCAAGGAAAAAGGGAATCTCTGAAGATGCGCCTCGGGTTGTCATTTTTGCGTTCAAAGTGTGTTTGTGAAATTGTGGCAAGGCAGACAGCGTTTCGTGCTTCACCGTCTCGTGCGTTTACTGTTGTGTAGTTTGCTCGTTGAAACAGTGAACACAGCAGTTTCTTCGTTAAGCCAGAATTTAACGTGATGACAAAATGGCCATCCTTTCGCTGCGCTGCGCCCTTTTCCCTCCGTGCAACACCACAGAATCAAACATCCGTAACGCTTTCATATTTCCATCGTGATTTCTAACACAGTGCGCTGTGGAGACGACAGGGTTTGTCATGTTTGTGTTGCTGCAGATGGTCTTCCAGTACAGAAAAAGTAAAGTGCTCTGTTCAGATTTTTCAGATGTCACACAAAGCCCTGTAAAGAGGAACTCAAACCACAAAAAATATTTATGAATTACTGTGAGCAATAGGAGTGAATTCAACTTTTAAGTCACACTTAAGTATTTACACACTGCATGAACTAGGAGCATGAGCTACCATGAGCTCCCAGTTCATGCTCCCAAATGAACTAGGAGCAGTTCATTTGTGGATCTGCTCCCAGTTCCACAAATGAACTGGGAGCAGATTACATTATCATTGAAAACTCACATGTCTTGTCTGCATTTGTAGCTCAGTTAACGCCACAAGAATCTATTACACCTGCAGAAATGTTTCCAACCTTTCAACAACAGTAGTTTACAACTGGTGTGATTCTGCTGAGTGGATGACAAATTATGTACAGTTTCTCCTTTTTTCACAAACAACACTCATGATGTCGGCCACTCAGCAGCCTGAAACATCCGCCTGTGTCGTTGGATTCAAGTGAGCGAGCAGCACATGTCTCCCTGACAATAGACATGTCAGGGAGTTCAGGGGAAGTCTGAAGCAGAATTAGCTACACAATGTGCCAACCCTTGAACCTTTGTCACAGCCCCACTGTTAGGTTCAGGCAACAGCTACTGCTGCCGACACAGATATCTGAGTTGCCTCAGGAGAAATCTTCAGATGGGAAAAAGACGGAGCTGCATGACCGAGATGTAAAGAAGTATATTTGGAATCATTCAAATCACATTTTATTTGTATAGCACATTTCAGCAGCAAGGCATTCACCTTTCTGCCCCCCCCCCTCCCCACACACACACACCTGCATATTTTTTTCCAGGGGGCATTGGGTGTTTGAATTAGGCTCTATTTATTAAGATCCAGATGTTGTAAGAGGGGCAGGAGGGGATACTGCAGAGAGTGGGAGGGGGCTGTCATGCTTCCCCCCACAAGATGTCGCCCTGGGCGGTTGCCCATGTCGCTCGTGCCAGAAAACACCACTGTTAATAGTTAATGTATGTATATGAGATTCTTCCTTTCTCAATGGAATTTTTTTCATTACTACTTGCTTCTCTTCTACGACTTAAAATTGTTAAACATCAATAATTCACGAACTTACAAAATGTCTGAAACTCACAAATCTTGGCAGAGTTTTGTTCTTTCACACGGCATGATAAACTGTCATGTGACATTAACAATAGTATCTACTGCAGACTACGTAAAAATATGAAGCAGGAATGTGAAAAATCACAAGCGACCAAATACCAAAAATGCAAAGTAAGCTTCTATTTCTGAGAAATCACCAAACTCACATGTCTCTAAAAACTGTACTTCCCATATTTTTTCCTGACTTGTGTTGTTTGACAAAACATTCGAAAGGCTTGTTATTGATTCTTTTCACTGAATGAATACCTGACCTGTGTGGGACACTATTCATAGATCTTGCATGTCTGCAAAATTCTCAGTTTGGAGTGTAACAGTGGTACCTTATGGTGCAGCTGTCTTTATTCTGAATGTGACTTTAACCAATTGCAGCAATTATTCTTCTCATCTTACAACAGAAATCTGAAACTTTTATGCCCTTAGAGAATTAGAGGCAGCACACATGAAGCAAACTTCTATTTCTGCCCCCCTCAAAAAAAGCATTCAGGACAACTAGTGGATTGGAGAAGGACAAACATGAAATCATAAAATGCTTCAGTTCGATGTGTTTTAACTGGATTTTATGTTCAAGAGTAATACAAAGGGCTGCACAGTGGTAGCACTGTTGCCTTGCAGCAAGAAGGTCCTGGGTTCGATTCCCGGCCTGGGACCTTTCTGCATGGAGTTTGCATGTTCTCCCTGTGCATGGTGGGTTCTCCCCGGCTACTCCGGCTTCCTCCCACAGTCCAAAAACATTGATTGTCAGATTAATGCCACCTTGGGGTGCATGGTTGTTTGTCCTGTCTGTCTCTGTGTTGCCTTGCGACAGACTGGCGTTAGCTGGAGATAGGCACCAGCAACCCCGGCTCCATTAGAGACAAGGGTGAACAGGAAATGGATGGACTAATACAAAGTGATGCAAGTTTAAAAAAAAAAAAAGAATATACCATTTTCAAGGTTTTTAGGAACGATGCATAAAAAAGAAAATCCAGTCCCACCAAGTGACATACACAGACTAGATAGCTGTTGTCACCTTAGCCTGACCTTTTAAAGAAGTGTCATTGTGAGAAATCTGTTGTGTTGGTTTGTCTCTGTTCTGTAATAAAGTAAATGTGGTTTTTTGCGACTGACCAAATATACTCACTGGCTCGCCACTGTTCACAAATAAAACTTTACAAAAGCTGGAATAATGCACTACACCTGTTCACCCACTGTACTCCAACCAAAGGACTGCTGGAGGTACCAGAGGCCACCTGTGTGTAATTTGGCCTCGTTTAAATAGTCTTGTGGGTTTGTCAAAGCACATCAGTTGAACAAGCAGAGATCAAGGCAAATCTCTATTACAAAGACAATTATAGCTGCTTACATCTTACAGTGCAATATTGAAACCATCCGCTCATGATTTGACATAACTATCCACCTGTGACTTTTACACTGCATCCAAAAAGTCTGTTCTTCAGTTCATTTTGTCCATAACTTATGATGAAGACTATGTGTAATTCTATTAAATAATCTCTTTCCTCAAAATTAAACATACAAATATCTTATGAGAATGAGGTTTGATGTGATTTAAAAAATAAATAAATAAATAAATAAAATTATACATATATTAATAAAAAAAAAAAAATCCCTTCTCACCCACCGCGGGTGGTTCTTATCCTCTGAGCTCGGGTCCTCTACCAGAGGCCTGGGAGCTTGAGGGTCCTGCAGTATCTTGGCTGTGCCAAGGACTGCACATTTCTGGACTGAGATGTCTGATGTTGTTCCTGGGATCTGTTGTAGCCACTGCTCCAGTTTGGGGGTTACTGCCCCGAGGGCCCCGATGACCACAGGCACCACTGTGGTCTTCACCTTCCAGGCCCTCTCCAGTTCTTCCCTGAGGCCCTGGTATTTCTCCAGTTTCTCCTTTTTCCTGACGTTGCAATCACTTGGTATTGCTACATCTACCACAACGGCTTTCCTCTGTTGTTTATCCACTACGACAATGTCTGGTTGGTTCGCCATTACCATTTTGTCTGTCTGGATCTGGAAGTCCCACAGGATCTTAGCTCTGGCGTTCTCCACCACCTTTGGGGGTGTTTCCCACTTTGATCTTGGGGTTTCCAGTTCAAATTCTGCACAGATGTTTCTGTACACTATGCCTGCCACTTGGTTATGTCGCTCCATGTACGCTTTCCCTGCCAGTATCTTGCACCCTGCTGTGATGTGCTGGACTGTCTCAGGGGCCTCCTTGCACAACCTACACCTTGGGTCTTGTCTGGTGTGGTAGATCTGGGCCTCTATTGCTCTGGTGTTTAGGGCCTGTTCCTGGGCGGCCAGGATGAGGGCCTCTGTGCTGTCCTTGAGTCCAGCTTTTTCCAGCCATTGGTAGGATTTACTGATATCAGCCACTTGGGTTATTTGCTGGTGGTACATCCCATGTAGGGGCTTGTCCTCCCATGATGGTATCTCTGGCACCTCAACCTCCGTTCCTGTTGTCTGAGACATTCACTGAGCACATTGTCTGTTGAGGCTTTGTCCCTGATGTATTTATGGATCTTAGTTGTTTCGTCCTGGACAGTGGTTCTCACACTCACTAGTCCTCTGCCTCCGTCCTTGCGGCTCGTGTACAGTCTCAGGGTGCTGGATTTGGATGGAACCCTCCAGCATTGTTAGTAGCTTTCTGGTCTTAATATCTGTGGCTTTTATCTCCTCCTTTGGCCAGCTAATTATTCCAGCAGGGTATCTGATTACTGGCAGGGCATAGCTGTTTATCGCACGGATTTTGTTCTTGCCATTGAGCTGGCTTCTCAGGACTTGCCTTATTCGTTGAGGTATTTAGCTGTGGCTCCTTTCCTTGTGGCCTCATCGAGGTTGCCATTTGCTTGTGGTATACCTAGGTACTTGTAACTGTCCTCTATGTCTGCTATTGTTCCTTGTGGGAGTGAGACTCCTTCTGTGCGGATCACCTTCCCCCTCTTTGTGATCAGCCGACCACACTTCTCTAGTCCGAATGACATCCCAATGTCAGTGCTGTAGATCCTGGTGGTGTGGATCAGTGAGTCGATGTCTCGCTCACTCTTGGTGTACAGCTTGATGTCATCCATGTAGAGGAGGTGACTGATGTTGGCCCCATTTTTGAGTCGGTATCCGTAGCCAGTCTTGTTGATAATTTGGCTGAGGGGGTTCAGGGCCTATGCAGAACAGTAGCGGGGACAGAGCATCTCCTTGGTATATGCCACATTTGATGGACACTTGTGCAAGTGGTTTTCAGTTGGCTTCAAGGGTGGTTTTCCACAGCCTCATCGAGTTTGCAATGAAGGCTCTCAGAGCCCTGTTGATGTTATACACCTCTAAGCATTCAATGATCCAATTATGCAGCATTGAGCCTTAGGCTTTTTTGTGATCAATCCAAGCCATGCACAGGTTGGTGTATCGGGTTTTGCAGTGTCTAGCAACTGTGTGGTCTACGAGAAGTTGGTGTTTGACTTCTCTGCTATTTACACCGATACCCTTCTGTGCCGTGCTCATGTGTTTATCCATGTGTTTGCTTACTTTGCTTACTTTGCAAAGTAATGGTTGACAGTGGCCATCTTGCTGGAGGTCGGATCTCAAGCCCTGAATTAAAAAATTGATTATGAGTGTACTGTGGTATGTTTTTCTGGGAACAGATAACTGTAAAAAAATATTCTCTCTTGACAAACATTCACCGGGTAAGCATTTCTGTAAGCACATTCAAAAAGTCAGACCATGTTTCAGAGAGCATGATGATTATGTTTACATATCCAATATTTTGGTTGGGTTGTGTGGACAGTGATCCCGGCTACGTTTATGTCATTATGCTTTCTGTTGCATCGTAAAACAAATTATTTCGTGATGTTTGGCCAAATAAAAATGTTAATCGAGGCGGAGAAAACTTGTTGATCTTTACTGGAGGGTTTTTTCACATTTACTTTTATTTGCTTTTGGAATAAAATTCACTGCATTTACTGACATCAACGCAACAGAACTGACTCCTGGACTCTGACCATCCTTATCCTAAACAATCTTGATTCATTTTCTTTGGGTAATTTTATCAAGACACCTAAACTAAACTAAACAAAATGACAAACAATGATTGTAAGCACAAAAAACACCATAAAGCACACTTTACTTTAATCATTAAAAGAAAAAAATAATTCGTATTTGTTATTTTTCATATTTTAAGTGAGAGCAAAGCAAAACCAAAGTCAAATCTGTTGTTTGTGTGAAAGCTTGATGAATAAAGTTGATTCTGATGAAGTCCTATTTATATTTAATGTGTGGATTTCTATCAAAAATGTCTGCGTCGCTATGATTGATTCTACATGCATAATTTGTCTTTAGACTATATTAAAGCGACAAAAACCAGGTCAGAAATACCGACCTTTTACACAACAGTATTTCAACCCTTTCAATCACAGTATACGCCAATACAGTTTCTCTTGATTGTTTTCATGCAGTTCAGACTCTGCATTTCCAAAACAGTTGACACATTTTGCTTTCAAAAGGCTCTAACCATCCCATAATTTTGAAAACATGAAGCAAAAGTAAATATTACCTTCAAACAGCTCAACTTCCAGTACAAACCCTTTCGATCATTCATTACATATTGCTGGCATTGTTTTGTGAGACCAAAGGAAGTGGTAAAAGCCACCCAAGAAGAACTGCACTTGTACAGCAGTTCTTCTTTGTGAAGAACTGCTGTACAAGTGCAGTTCTTCACAAAGCCAAGCCAACATCACAGTCATTGTTACCCTCACAGTTGTTTGAAAAGAAAGATGTTTATGCATGTTGCTGCTGGTGGAAGCAAGTGCACTGTATGTCAGATGTGTTGTGAGTGAATTTCAACAGCACCAGAAGTGGACTGCTACAAGAAGAAACTGTTGTAAGACATCTTGTGGTTCTAGTGGATCCCACAATAATGACATGCAAATCAAACTGAAACCACTTGCTTAGACTGGACGACGACTAAAATCTGCATTGTTCAGGAAGCAGACGGGCAGTGAAAACTCTTGGATTAGTTGCACGTGCACATACATTTGAATGGTTTTGTTTTTACATTTTTATTTTTTTTTACATTTTTATGGACTTTGAAAGATGAATAGTTCAGTTTGTATTCCAGTTGTCTGTTCATTCTTTATGGGTGATCATGGCAGTGAATTATTTCTATTACAGGAATCATATATTGCTTATTTTTCCTCTCTTTCTGAAAGCTTACTTTACCACAACGCCCGTCATACCTGGGCGTTGTGGTGTGCGGTTTGTGGGCAGTACAGTAGAGGTGTTATTAGTGCAGGTTCATCGAGAGGACCTGGATCTTGTGGTGGACAACTTTCTGTTATTTATTTAACCCTGATGGAAATACCATTGCACTGTGAGGTGTTATGCAACCATTAAAGTAAGTTAATGTCTTCTCAAACTTATGGAAATGGAGAAATTAAAGTACACACACAGCAATGATCTGAAGCATTTTATCCTGCTGTGGGGTTTGGTGAGATATGCAAATTATAGATACAGCTTTACTTACATTTAAGAAAATGGACGCCAGTGCATTCTGAAAAATCCTTGTGTAAACAGAAAGGTTAACAAAATTGAATGTGGTGAAAGGAGAAACAGGATGTTCCTCAGAATCTTGAGCTTCATACAATGTCAGGAAAAAATGGAACCGTCACAATTAGACCCGGAGGTTTTGCAGGTGCAACAGGAACAAAAGTGTCTGTGGCGCTGATTAGACTGTTTGTTGTTAAGCCGTCTATTGTATATTAAAAGGAAAATGTCCTAGCAAAGATGTAATCAAGTTTGTCCAATTGCCCATGCGTTATTGTTTTATTCTTCCTGTTCATGACTTTTACCATTGTGGCTCTTGTGCTGGCTGATCTCCAGAGTTAGGAGACAAATTACTTGGAAATACCAAATACCTCAAAGTCTGTGTTCATTGAGCCATAGAAGTCAATCATAGAAAACCTATAACTCCTATTATAGGAAGATCTGGCCATGTTGCTTTCATTAGCTATCAGCTATTTCTGTCTATCTGCATCATTGCCTGCACTCTACTGCTGCTCCTACTTTTTGGAAGAAAACAAAACAAAACAAAAATAACAGCTGCCAAGTCTTTATGCACTCTTTCACCCTGCAGTTGCTGCGATAAAATAACAATGACTTTACAATTTTCTTGCAGTGTTGCATCATTATATCAAACCATCTGTTTGAAATTTGTTAGTCACTTTTGTTTACTGACCAGCAGAAAGCAGCTCTGGGCTGAAAGTTTCCATCGTATGTTTCTTTATTCCACACCTTCAGAGTCATAGCTAAAGAATTCCTCTACAAATATTTTGCTATTGCATTTTTCCCTATTCAGATTTGTTGCACTTAAAAAGTCGGGAACTTTGCTGTTTAATTGGCATTTTGAAGAACCCTCCTGAAAGTCTGCAAGTTCATTATTGTTTTCTCTGTAAGCCGCAGAGCATCAGTTACAAGTGTGGCTATTGTTGGTAGCCTTTTTCAGCTTTGCACTTGTGTGAGTTATTTTGTAAGATGGAGTATTAGGGCTAGGAACATAATTTTTGTTCATTTCTCAAATAAATTTATGACATAATGTTATGGTCACCTGCGACAGACTGGCGACTTGGAACGTCAACAGGAGACAGACACCAGCACCTCCAGACCCGACTAGGGACAGGGGTGTTAGAAGATGGATGGATGGATGGATGGATGGATGGATGGATGGATGGATGGATGGATGGATGGATGGATGGATGGATGGATGGATGGATGGATGGATGGATGGATGGATGGATGGATGGATGGATGGATGGATGGATGGATGGATGGATGGATGGATGGATGGATGGGTGTTAAGGTCACTGACCTCTCTTCATGAGAGAGCTCTCTCTCTGTGTTTCAGTTCAACCTGGCTGCCACAGACGGTGTGTTGGAGCTGCACGTTTTGTTTATTGTTTTGGCCTTTGAGACCCCGAAGCTTAAAGCTTCTCTGTGTTTTCTGCCTCCTGTGATGGATGTTTTACCCAAACTGTAAGATAAATTATCTTTTTCTACTGACATCAGCTGTTTAGATTACTGATTTTTGTGTTACACCCAGTTCCAGAATTTGCCCTCAGTGGTCTTAGGGAGGGGTTGAAAGACATGACCATAAAGTCATGACAATAAGGAGGGGAAAGGGCATACCAGAATGAAATCATAATATTACAAGAATAAAGTTGTACAACAATAATACGGGAGTAAAGTCACAATGATGCAACAGTACAGTCAGTCTATTACCTAATAAAGTAACAATATAATGAGAATACAGTTGTACATTAGGAGAGCGAGGTAGTAGTTTTATGAGAATTCCTCCATAAAAAAAATTGTGACTGTTTTGAACCTCACACCTAAAAGCTGCCACAAGTTCCAGGACGATGTTGTTTTCTACCTCTTGTGAACTTGCCCCCAAAATGTCTGTTCATGCCAGTTTGCATGCCTTTAGGTTAAACTGCCTCATGTTTGTTCCAGTCCTGCCTGTCTACTCCCACCGTTCTGAGGAGAAAGGCTTCTTTGTTTTGTACTTGTGATCTGGGCATCCGTAAGTGTGACTCAAAGGGCTTCGTGCCAATTTTTTCAAGCCTACCGTTGAATTATTGCTTCTGCAATTGTAGTAAAAACAACTGATTCATTAGAGGCGTTTCATCGGTAAGCATGTTCAAAAGTGAATTTGTTTTTTTTTAGCAAATGATTGTACTCCATGTTGAAGCATGTTCAATTTTAGCATCATGCTCTGACTGGAAGTAAATTAAAGGGTTTCAAATATATGATGTCGTCAATCATTTTAAATGTGCAATAATGGTTTGTTAAATGAGAAACAAAGAAATGATAATGAGCGCATTATAAGACGTAAGTAATCATCTGACATTAACACAGTACTCTGTGCAGAGATGTGATTTAATGAAGCCTCCAGACAGATAATTTGTCTGTGAAATGTTTCAGCTCTGCTGCCTCCCATCACTTGAATGCCTCCCGGCTCTTACAAACAGCAGATTATCATGACACATAAGTTTCTGTGGTTTCTTTTTTTTTCAATACTTACCCCCCCCCAAAAAAAAATAAACTATGCTATACAATGTATGACTTGTATTCTGCAATCTATTGGATTATCATTGCACTGCAGGCAGAAAAACAGCAGGTTTTTTTTCTCTCTCTCTTTTCAAAATGTCGTCTTGCATGAGACGCCTTCTCCAGGAAAAATAATACATACACTATTATTAAATTTTTTTTAAAGTAATGTTTCATGTTTTGAAATTATGCCCAATTACTTAGAAATTGTCATGTTACATTTAAATCGTGTCTCATATTTGATACTGCAAGTATTTAAGGTTCTTTATGACTGGACAGTAATGTAATATTTTTATAATGTAACCAATGTCACACCAGCCACAATTCAGCCACAAACTTTTGTTTACTCAATAATCATCATTACATTTAATTTCAAAATCACTCATTTGTATATTTCTCACAATAGCAGCTATTCTAAAACCATATCCATATCGACTCGTCATTTATATATATTTTACATTTTAAAAAAGAGCAGAGGAAGAAGAGAGCGAAAGAAAATACTTTGAATAGTCATCAACACGATAATGTGCGACAATTCAAGCCAGAAGATGATGAGGATCATGATGAGGACTGGACTCCCCTGGCCATGCATGATGAAGGATAATCAGATACCAACTATGATGAACAGAATAATGATCAAAGTGTAACCCAGACCAATATGGCAATTGAGGCCCAAACTACCCTGGACTATCTGGACACAATCAATGAAGACTGAGGTGAAAGACAAATAATACAAATGGAAGAAATGCTGTCATGTTTCATACGTTGCTGTCATTGCCAGGGTTGAGAAAGGCTCAGAGCTTATATATCACTCCACTCACTGCAGGAGATTGCAGAACATTTTCCACTGGCTCAATGCCAACAAATAAACTACTGGTTTCACTACCTGTCATACTGGATCACAATTAGGTTGTTTTCCAGGTTCACTCTGAGTCCATCCACTCTCTCCCACTCTTCAATTCATTTCTATTCCTCATGAAGCAGTTTTCCATCCACTCCAAAACTCATATAATGGTTTTCAAGCCAGCTATTGCTGAATCACATAAGTTCATGGGTGGTGTTTCTCTTCTTGATATATTATCAGTATTTTTTAAATTCGACTTTAAATCCCAAAGATGGTGCATGTACATCTAGTGGCACAGTTACCATCATCAGCGCTTGAAACTCGTTTGGTGGCTTCCGTGATGTGACATAAATGACTGGAAAAAGTTGTTGGTGGAAAAAGAAACTAAGAGAAAAACTTCCAAAAGTGTTCCATATTTTCTAAATATTACAGGCATCATTTGTTTTTGCATCTAAAACTCACATTGTTGTGAGCCAAAAGTTCTAAGAAAAGCCTGCCGTATCAAATGTGATACAAAAGATATATCATAAAATAAATGGCAAGCTATTTATATATATATATATATATATTTTTTTTTTTTTTTTTTGCTTCAAAGGCTTCATGAAGATCCTAGTTCTAAAAAAAAGGGAATTTTCTCACTATTTTTTGATGAGTCAGGCTTTAAAGTGCTAAGAGGCCTTAAGCAAGCTGTGTCACACCTGGGATGCTTTCAAAAGTTGCTGCTTCTTTGAAGACCTCTGTGTCAAATGCCATGTGTGGATGAAAACGAACACCGCACCTCATCCTGACGATGCACCACAGAGGGGGCATCGTCATGCTTTCAGGACGATTATTTTGAACAGAAAACATTAAGCAACAAAAAAAAAAAAAAAAAAAAAACGGAGGGCTAAACTTCAAAGAAGAACCATCAGGGCTGACCTTTCCCCAGTCCAGGAAATATACAGTCAAAGGGTTGCAAGAAGGGCTGCTAACCTCACACATCCTGGACATGATCTGTTAAGACTTTCACTTACAGCTTCACTCTGCAAAGCACATTTTGGAAACACGAACCACCACAAAATCAGTTTCTTCCCCCAGGCTAATGAGCTCAATGAACACGTTACAGCCTGAGCTATAAGGATATAGAAATGTTGCAACCTGCCTTGTTGTTTTTAGATTTGATTGGAGCTAGTAAACTGAACAGCATACAGGTGGAAAGACTGTATGTATGCAGTTCATCTGGTAAATGCCGCAAGTATGCACACATACTGGCATATCACATATGTATGTGTTCATCTGGTTCGTCCATTTTAATCTTTTTTTTTATGACCTTTTTTATGAAGTTGATATATTGATGTCTGTAAGGTATGAAAATATAAAACAAAGTCACATTTTTGTGTTTGTGCACACAAACAAGCCTGTCAAAGCTTGACCAGTGATAATAATCACTTGTTCATCATGAATGCATTGTGTTCTAGCTCTATGCTTTCATGAGAGCCTTGGGGTTCTTTGGTCCAGTTTATAGAGTTGTGAAAAATATATTACTTTCATGTGCAGAGGTTTTTTGGGGGTTTTTTTTTGCAGAGTGAGACATGATTTTTCTTCCCCTCATCTCACCTGATGTCGTCATTCTTGTGTAACAAAAGGTTGGTAATTCCCAGGGCTGCAACCTCGGGCACCCAGTTGCTCATCTCCGTTTTGCGTTTGTTTGTTTTTTTTATTTCTTTGAAGGGCTGTACGGAAATGTAAATTTCTACTTCGGGGACTAATAAATAATATCCATTCATTCATTCATTGGAATCAGTGCAATGTGTTGAACTTCAATGTTTTGTGTAGAAAACCTTGCTCCAACTTGTTGCCGGACCCTCCCAGCAACTGCACTGGACGTGAAGAAATTAACAATGATGTTTGCAAGTCCTTAAAACCACAAGTGAGCCACTTCCCCTTGCTGGAGGTAACGCTTCCACCACATTTTCTCGCAAAAGAAAATGCAAGCCGCAACCCTTGCTGTCTCGCTGGTTACGGCTTTCCAGTATATGTTTTTGAGGTTACGGTATGTGTGATCCTCATGATTAGTGAATTATTATATTTTGTGCTTTGTCAACATCTTTTTTTTTTCTTTTGAGAGAAAGGTAGACAAAGCAACAACCCTTAAATTAATCAGTGTGTTAAAACATTGCCAGGTTGCTGCTGGTTGAATCTTGTAACTTTGACAGTAACTTTTTCTAAAAATATTTCATATTTCTGAGAATTTCAGTGTGTTTTACTGATATTTTGAGGACTCAGCAAACATGTGGAAGAAGATTGAGCAAGAATCTGTAGAAATAAACTGATGATGCATCCAAATTGACTGACTGAGTTCCTTTGCTTTTTTTTTTTCCTGGAAATATATTAAGACTGTGACAGACCGGAGACCTGTCCAGGGTGAACCCCGCCTCTTGCCCGGAAAGCAGCTGGAGATCAGCACCAGCAACTCCACGCCCCCGTTAGGGAGAAGGTGATCTCTTTTTTGGATGGATGAGTGAATATAGTAAGATTTTCATTCCTCTTCACAGTCACTGTGTGCAAAAGCTTGTCAAGAATCTCTATCTGCCATGACTACATCAGTCGGTTTATACAAGAAGTGGTAATTTAAGTAGGTAGTATACATATACAGTGGGGCAAAAAAGTATTTAGTCAGCCACCAATTGTGCAAGTTCTCCCACTTAAAAAGATGAGAGGCCTGTAATTGTCATCCTAGATATACCTCAACTATGAGAGACAAATGGAGAAAAAGAAATTCAGAAATCACATTGTCTGATTTTTAAAGAATTTATTTGCAAAATATGGTGGAATAAGTATTTGGTCGATAACAAAATTAATCTCAGTACTTTGTTATATACCCTTTGTTGGTAATGACAGATCAAACGTTTCCTGTAAGTCTTCACAAGGTTTTCACACTGTTGCTGGTATTTTGGCCCATTCCTCCATGCAGATCTCCTCTAGAGCAGTGATGTTCTGGGGCTGTCGCTGGGCAACTCGGACTTGCAACTCCCTCCAAAGATTTTCTATGGGGTTGAGATCTGGAGACTGGCTAGGCCACTCCAGGACCTTGAAATGCTTCTGACGAAGCCACTCCTTTGTTAACCGGGCGGTGTGTTTGGGATCATTGTCATGCTGAAAGAGCCAGCCACTTTTCATCTTCAATGCCCTTACTGATGGAAGGAGGCTTTCTCTCAAAATGTGACAATACATGGCCCCATTCGTTCTTTCCTTTACACGGATCAGTCGTCCTGGTCCCTTAGCAGAAAAACAGCCCCAAAGCATGATGTTTCCACTCCCATGCTTCACAGTGGGTATGGTGTTCTTTGGATGGAACGCAGCATTCTTTCTCCTCCAAACATGACGAGTAGAGTTTTTACCAAAAAGTTCTATTTTGGTTTCATCTGACCATATGATATTCTCCCAGTCATCTTCTGGATCATCCAAATGCTCTCTAGCAAACTTGAGACGGGCCTTGACATGTACTGGCTTAAGAAGGGGGACACGTCTGGCACTGCAGAATTTGAGTCCCCTGGCGGCGTAGTGTGTTACTGATGTTAGCCTTTGTTACTTTGGTCCCAGCTCTCTGCAGGTCATTCACCAGGTTCCCCCGTGAGCTTCTGGGATTTTTACTCACCGTTCTTGTGATCATGTTGAGCCCACGGGGTGAGATCTTGCGTGGAGCCCCAGATCGAGGGAGATTATCAGTGGTCTTGTATGTCTTCCATTTTCTAATAATTGATCCCACAGTTGATTTCTTCACACCAAGCTGTTTACCTATTGCAGATTCAGTCTTCCCAGCCTGGTGCAGGTCTACAATTTTGTTTCGGGTGTCCTTTGACAGCTCTCTAGTTTTGGCCATGGTGGAGGTTAGAGTGTGACTGTTTGAGGTTGTGGACAGGTGTCTTTTATACTGATAACGAGTTCAAACAAGTGCCATTAATACAGGTAACGAGTGGACAACAGAGGGGCCTCTTCCAGAAGAAGTTACAGGTCTGTGAGAGCCAGAAATCTTGCTTTTTTATAGCTGACCAAATACTTATTTTCCACCATATTTTGCAAAGAAATTCTTTAAAAATCAGACAATGTGATTTTCTGAATTTCTTTTCCTCCGTTTGTCTCTCATAGTTGAGGTTTATCTATGATGACAATTACAGGCCTCTCTCATCTTTTTAAGTGGGAGAACT
This sequence comes from Poeciliopsis prolifica, assembly GCF_027474105.1. Taxonomy (NCBI): domain Eukaryota; kingdom Metazoa; phylum Chordata; class Actinopteri; order Cyprinodontiformes; family Poeciliidae; genus Poeciliopsis; species Poeciliopsis prolifica. The sequence goes on along the minus strand of NW_026562397.1, from coordinate 8,351,477 downwards.
TGCACAATTGGTGGATGACTAAATACTTTTTTGCCCCACTGTATGAATAAAAAAATCATAACACAATCATCTCAGAAGCATTTACTATTTTCCCACACATTCCTCTGAGTCTCAACCAGCCTCTTTGCAGGTAGACCATTGGATGAACTCACTTTTACACCAACTGGACATGGTGGTCCACTGCCAGCTTACTAGTCACTCTTCGGCTTATTTTTATTTTATCTTTTTAGAAACTGTGGAGTACTCACTGTTTAGATCAACATTAGATTATTATGCAGAGAGTCTCCCATTAGCGCAGCCTGGAAAAGGAATTAGAACAAACATAGGATCCAGAAAAACTTCTTCCAGAACAGGAAGATTTAGTTTTTAGTATTATTTAGAAAATGTGGAGTACTCATTCCTCTTACAAATTCAGAGAACACTCAGAAAGTCCAGAGGATACTTACCTACTTACACTTAGCAACCCAGAACAAGGATTAGAACCGACAATCCAGAAAAACTACCTTAGCAACTACTTTTTAGACCATATGATACTGACTCGTCTACCAACCCTGAATAGGAGTATCGGGTGTATTTACTTTAGACCAACATTATTAGCTTTTTTCTTCTTTTACTCTTTCTTTTGGGTTGTTATTTTGTCTGTATGTCCTTTTAATTCCTGTAAAGCACTTTGAGTTGCCTTGTCATTGAAAATGTGCTGTATTAGTAAAATTACCTTTACCTTTTGCCACTGAACTGTCTTTATAATTGAAAAGGAATATACTCAAGATTGAACACGTGCATCATCTGCTTGCCAACCAGTTTTGTGAGAGAAATTGTTGAAAGTATGGAGCACACTTATCTATTCTTGTTCTGATAATGTCTTTGGAAACTTCTAGTGATGAAAAGAAGACGCTAAGGAACCTGTGAATTACTGTCTAAATGAAAACTCAAGGCTGCTTATGTGAATCGATCTGCTCACATACAAAAAAAAGCATTTGACCACGCCTGGCGACACGATCCATTACCATTTCCTCTGTCTTTTTTTGTGTGTTCTTGTGCAGTTGATAAGCAGCAATAAAACCATTTCCAAATTATTTGGAATCTGCCACTTCATTTTGTCTCTTTATACTCGAGTTTTCGCTTGATTGTGGGTGCTGCAATCGCTTGCTGTCCTGTTGCAATGCCTGCGGAGGAGTGTGACATGATGTCTGGAGTGTTTTTTAGAGCAAGTCACCTGACATTCCTTTCTCTTCCTGTTTGGGCTGCTGAGGAGCATAGAATCCATTCCTCTGTCAAAGGCCTAACATTTTCTTTCGTCATAGTGCTGCTTTTTTATTATTATTATTATTCTCATCTCCTCTGCACCCACTTTAACTGATCATTTTATATGACTTCTCTAAGCAGCTGTACATCCAGTCTTATGGATGGAGATGCAGTTGTAAACAGCAAGATCAGCTGGTTGTCAGAAGCTCCTTTATGTGTGCTTGTGGTACGGTGAACAAGATGGAGTTAACTTCAAGCCATTAAAAAGTGTCATCTTGATTTGACACAATAAAGAGGTCAAAAGTAGATCATTCTCTAACCTCAAATTAGAGGGTGCTTTTGCATCTGATGACAGATGCAAATAAAGTAAAACATCTTGATCGTGCCTTGATCTGTGTTTTATAAACCCTTCCTGTCAGCCTTGTACGTTTTATCCTCAAGCCACATTCTCTAGCTTGGAAATGTGGATTTTATTCTGACAACGGTAGAAAAACTTGTTCTACAACTGAACTTGTAGATCATGTTGCACCTCACAGTATAGAGCGCACTTATCTATTCTTGTTCTAATATTCAGTGTTGTCTGATCCTTTCTGTCATTTTGGACTTTGAGTCTGTAGTAGGATGTATCTATGTCTCACTGCAAGACTGTCGGCATTGAAATGCGACTTGTTTTATTTTGTTGTTGCAGATTTCTGCCTTCATAAAATGTTTTTAGAGACACAATATTTGGAAAACCTCCACATTGTTTATGTCGCTCTACAGATATCCATTATGTGAATGTGCTTGGACATTTTTAAACGATGACTTTTGAACAGAAAAGTGTCTCTCTTTGTAAACATATTCAGCCTTGTGGAGATCCTAAGCTAAAAATAAAAATAAAAAAGTTAAACATAACCTTTGCAAAATTTGTTTGGTGTCATCATATACTGGAAGAGGGCAGGATTTCAGACTGGCTCCAGTTCCTCTTTGTTATATTTTACTGTCAATATTTTTGTTTTCTTCAATTGTCTGTAAAACCCACAATATTTTTTGACAAGCTCATGTCTTTTGAGTCTGCACATGTGTGATAGAAATATGTTCAGAAAGCAGAAATGTTTTTAACACCTTATTTAAAAAACTCTCTAACCCCATGGAAGGAAAATAGTTTTGTTCGTTTTTTAATGGAGATGATGTAAAATTTTGCACATATAAGCTTTAAGGGAAAAAAAAACATGCATGAAAGAACACAGGAAAAGTTGTTTACTGAGTAACTGCATGTAAATATGTGAATGCAAATGAAGCTATTTAAAATGACCAGCACAATCAGGTATTTCAGTGCATTGAATTTATAATATCTGCTTGAACAATGGGAGAGAAAAAAAATCAACTTTTACAAGAATCCAATCAGTGAATTCCGCTCCTGTTTATCTCACATTACACAATCAGTAAGATTAGCTGCCATAAACACACAGATGATACACACAGATGATTCACACAGATGATACACACGTTATGATGTCACCAGGTGACTCCGAACGCGTCCATGCACTGCTTAGAACAAGTCAACAAAACAAATGTGAAGTCATAATCTCTGGACCTAAAGATTTAAAGTGGTGCGCATGTTCAGCGATTAGAACTAGAAACTAGAGGCACAAGATATTTATATAATGATGAACTCTGACCTGAACATTCAGAGCCACATAAAGACAATTAGCAAATTGGCCTTCTATCACCTGAAGAACATTTCCAGATTTAGAGGACTAGTGTCTCGGCAAGATCTATAGAGAAACTCATCCATGAGTTTATCTTTCGTCGCATTGGTTACTGCAACAGTCTCTTCAAGGTCTGCCTAAAAGCCAATCAGAATGCAATTGCTGCTTTTGAATAAGCAAGGTAGCCATCTTTCCCATAATTGGCTTTACCAAAGACTTCAATAAAAGTTTAACAGATTACTGAGTTTTTTCCTTTTGTGGTTTTTTGAGGCGTGAGTGAGAGGGCTGCAGGAAAAACAAATCTGTGTATCACAGATCTTGTTTACTGGTGTGTTGAGTACCTCAGCAGTCGCTGTACCAGCATTGGCTAAACACTTGTTGATCCTTGTTTCAGATGTGTGTTTATTACTTCCTGACCCCTATCCTACTGCGTTTGTGATTATATCAGCATGCCTGTCCTCATCTCTGCATATGAGTGCAGAGAAACAGTTTCCAAAGCAACCTCATCAACCAAATTTTGCTAACAATGCTCCTTTGCCCACTTCTTATCAGATGGGGTTTTCAGAACGGTTGAAATCACCAGAAATGCATCCCAAGATAATAATCTAGAGTTTTTCAATGAAGGTTATTGTCTTCCAACCAAATCCCAATTGTTACTCTCTTTAATATAATTTTTGAAATCCAAATAAAAAGTACCCTTCTATCATCTCGTCAAAGTCTACTATAAAGAACCATCTAATCGTGGAAGAGATACACGTTTTTTCTTCACTGATTTCTGGTAAATCAGATAAAACTTCTCTTATTTAAGGTTAAATTATTTGTATTTGCTGAACGGCAGAAAACATAGCAAAAACGTTTTTTTAGACATTTTTTGTAAATTACTTCATATTCAGAAAGTTCACAAATATTTGATTAGCGTCAGCGATCATTGTAGCATATAAGCTGTTTGTGTCAAAGATTTTGGGCTTCCTCCCTCTTGCTTCTCATCATTTTTGACACATTCTTCTCGATCCAGAACCAGCATATCTCAGACATGTTTGCAGGCAACGTCACCGTCCCACGCACATTTTCATAATTCCCACATCTTCTCCGCTGGGCTGAAATCTGGGCTTTGTGATGGTAGCGCCAACACATTAAATTGTGCTCCTTTCGCCTCCGTCATTTGGCTGCCATCATCAAATGATCTGCAAATCAATGATCAAATGATGTCTCCAAAGATGAAAGCCTTTATTGAATGCTTGGAAAGGTTGTTGTATCTTGCCCTGTACATTGGAAAAAAATGAAAAGTTGGACGCAAGCAACTTTTTTCTCTTGCTTACGCGTAAAAACGGGGGCGTCACGTGGCCTGGAGTGATGTAATATAAATCCTCACTTATAGTGGAAAAATGAAATGCTGCAAGAATAGAAATTGTCTCAAAAGAAATCGTAGTCTAAGTCATTTATTTTCCCAATAATAGTGTCAATGTTTCATCCCCAATTTGGGGATGAAATATGTTATCATGCACATATTCTGTGTATTCTTTAACATTCAAAATAGTCAAAGTACATAAGCCAGCTGACACATGAACTCCATGATTAAAAGTCGTTTTCCACAACTCAGATTTATCCTGATACGACGAAGACAGATATCACTACATTAATCACACTACTACAACTCGTTGTTTTGACATCAGTCTGTTGTCACACCTGCAGGTCATGCTGGCATATGTTGGTGAAACAGTAGGCATAATCAAAACAGGGGTTATGTATTAAAGACTTTTCTGTTTCAATAACCTTAATGAGGTAATGGGTAAAGATCAAATCTGAGTCAAGCAGGAATTTAAGGAATCAACTAGACCAAGTCTTAAAACAAATATCTACAATTACAATGGGACATTGGAGCAGACACTGTGGTTTCTTATTCTCTTTTAATATTTCAATGTCATTAAAGTACCTGTTATTACTACATTGTATTGCCTTGTATAATCTATTATTCTGGGATCGTCCTGTTTCCAGTCAAGCCGTTAAAAAGCAAAAACTAGCGATAAGGTTTTAGATAAAACTGCTTCCAAGAGTCTATTTTCAGTAATAAATAAATAAATAGGAAAAGTCCCAGCAGTCTGAGAATGAAAGAGATTACACTGACTAAAAAGAAGTTAGCTATTTGTACTCACTTCAGCTAAATTGTAAAAATTGAACAGAGTAGATCGAAGACGAACAGCTTGACGTACAAACTCATTTACAATGAGCACACATGAATCATTTCATTCGGTCTGAGTCTGTCATAAACAATTCAAAGCAACAATACTCCAAGAAATAAAACCTCTGGCTGAAGTCAACACTGAGCTTGGCACCCGATGCCGAGTTGTTTTGCCCGGACTTGTCGCCTATTAGAGGAAAGTTCCAACACAGAAGAGTCGTATAACCTGCGATATGAAAATTACAGGGGAGGTGTTTTGTCCTTCATCATTGTGTTTACACAGAGCTTGCAAGTGAAATTATGAAATGATTTTGCCGACATACAAAAAAACCCCCCCAAAAAACTGGACCTGCTAGCAAGTTCCTGGAGCCTGCTAGCACAACTCCCGCCGAGTGTCATTTCAAGTCAACTTGCATGAATTTAAAATGTAGCGGTCGGCGGCATATTTGATTGAAATAGTTAACTTATTAATTCAAATCTACAGAGCACACAACTTCTCGATGAAATACAGTCTAATCTTTCTAACTACAGTTTTTATCGTCCAAATGTATGAACAGAATTTGTCGAAATAGTAAATTTTTTATGAGGAACTGCTCATGGCATGAACGTTAAGGAGTGCGTTTGCTCTGCCACATCCTCAATCCCTGTCAAATAAAATTAGGATGGAGCAAGAACGCTGGAATTCATTATTTTGTAAAATCAAAGCTTAATCTTTATGTCTTTGAAAATGTTTGCTGTTCAACTTTTGCATTTTTGGGTGCACTTTAATTCTTGTGTTCTAATTCCTTTTCCAGGCTGCGATAATGGGAGACTCTCTGCATAATAATCTAAAAACATTATCTAATATTGATCTAAACAGTGAGTACGCTACAATGTCTAAAAAGAAAATAAGCCGAAGAGTGACTAATAAGCTGGCAGTCCAACGGTAAGCACCCTGTTGTTGCATCATACAAGACCTTAACTGTGAGTTTGAAGGCCGACAAAGAATCCCACGTAGACGATAGAGAAAGAGTGAAAGCACTGAGTTGGCAAAACTGAACACCTGAAGTCACTTTGTTTAGGCTTGCTTTGTTTTGCGTGGTGGTGCAAAATCATCTATTTTGTCATGGGAAGAAAAACCACGTCTCTCATATAAAATGCAAACAGTTCATCTGGCAACGTGTGAAGAGGATTCCCGACTGTGCCCTGCCAATACACACTTTGACACCATCAGGAAAATACATGCACCTCAAGTTGGCAAAATCTTCTTCAATTGTCCATTAAAAAATACAGTGACTTGAAAGTATTCATACTCCTTGAACCTTTCCATATTTTGTCACATTACAACCACGAACAGAAATATATTTAATCAGAATTTTATGCGACAGACCAACACAAAATGGTGTGTTGGTTCCAAGGAACTCCTAATGCATTCAGCGAGTCATAAAGTTGCAGAAAAGTTTAAGGCAGGCTCAGACTATAAAGATATTTTCCAAGCTTTGAACTTTTCAAAGAGTGCCATTGAAGCTACATGAAACACGGCACAACTGTAGACCTTCCAAGACAAACGTCACAACTAAATTTACAGGCTGAGCAAGGAGAACGCTGATCACAGACCTAAACCCAATCTAGAATCTGTGGTATGGTCTGAAAACACCTGCTCACAAATGTCCTCCAGCTGATCAGTCTTGCGCTTCAGTCATTTTGCAAAAAAAGAATGGGCAAACGTTTCAGTCTCTAGATGTTCGAATCAGGTCGAGACAAACCCTAAAACTCTTGCAGCTGGAGTTGCAGCAAAAGGTGGTTCTACAAAGTATAGCCTCGTGGGGGGCTGAATACTTTTACACACCAAACATTTCAGTTTTTTATTTGTAAAAAAAATGTTTTGATTCCAGTGTTATTTTCTCTGCACATCACAATTGTATTCTATTCTGTGTTGGGCTTTTACATAACTATATTTATGTTTGTGGCTGACAAAATATGAAACGACTCAAAAGGTATGAATACTTTTGCAAGCCACTGTTTGACTTCTGATATTAAGTTTGTCTCAATGATAACAAGATTACAATTAGCATTTAAAGAGTGACATGTTGCATTTAGTCCAACGATTAAGAGCCCGGAAAAAAAAACAAAAAACAAATAAATCTTCCAGCCACAACCAGGACGTGCATCCGGCCTATTAATGAGTATTTGTGGCTTTCTGTATCGTCAGACCATTCTGACTCACTCTAGCAAAAACCATCTGCAGGATGGCTAACCTCTGAGGCAGCAATACTTGATGCCTGCAGCAATTTGTTTACTGGTTGTTAAAGATGAATGTGTTTTTTTTTTGTTTTTTTTTTTTTTTTTTTTTGTCTTTGCTCCCTTTAGCTTGTGTATTTGTGTGTCAAATACATTGTTTCCAGATTCCTACACAGAGTAAAAGAAGCGTACCGAGCGATGTCAATTGTGAGAGATCAAGCCATCAATGATAAGAACTTAATTCCTCTAATGGTCTGAAAGGTTTTAATGCTCAGTCATTCATCTAACTTAACCCTTGAGTTGTCTTCCACTATGATGCCAAAGAGATTGTGGATTTAAAATTCACTTAGTCTTCTTTATTTTGGGGCTTTGGTACAGTGGATCACTTCTGAGTAAATGGAGTAAACAGACTGTTAAGATCCCACAAAAGTCTTTAATCTTTTGCAAACTGCACAGAGTCTGCCTACAACCTGTCAGGTGACTTGAACTGGTTTTGAGAGGTGTGTATGGTTTGGCCCTTGAAGTGTTTTCCAATGTTCCCAGACAGATACATGCTTTGATACCATCACCTTGATATGATATCGCACGTCACGCTTCAGTGAACAGAAGTTGTCTGCGTCAACAGATTCAAAGAAAATATTGTTCTTTTCCTTTTCTTTTTATGAGGTTCAGCAGTGAGACGCTCTTGAGAGGAGGTATTGTTTACCTGGAGTAGACAGCAGTCATAACAGCTGTCACTTTGGAGAACCATTGGTGGTTTAGTTTAGATAAAAAGTTGATTTATGCTAGGACTAAAGGTCCAGCTGGGAGAAATTGTTACCCTTTAAACATGTTTCTTTTAAGACTGTTTACATTTTGCATAGGGTTTAAATATATTTGAAGAAGATACAAGTTACAACATATACTGAACAAAAATATGAACGGACCATGCCAAAATACAAGTTTTGTGAACATTTGGGTTATGCAATATATAGAGAGACTCAAATTATATTTTCAGCAGAGGAGGGCGTCAGGTGTTTGAGGCCCTAGTGCCCTTTTTGAGTTTGCTTGTTTTGGGGTTTTTTTCAGAAAAATTGTTTTTCAACTATTATTTTATTTTAATCTGTGTGTCAGAAGGCCTGCTTGTGTCCCTCAGTGATAGTATTTATCTAAGTATAATGATTTATCAAAATAAACTAGTCTGGCTGCCCTCAGTCTAATAATGACTCTCAGTTTTTCTGCCTCCATGTTGTTCAGACTCCGGGTCCATGGTGAGGAGCAGGGGCTGATCTGTGCCTCTATCAAATTATGGGCAGGAATATTTATTCACGCACTGGTTTGTAAATAAAACGTAGGTCTGACGTTGATGTTAGAAAAACTGTTTCTATTTCTATTTTTGTAATTGTCCTCGCAATACTGGTAAAAAAAAAACCCGCCAGTTCACTACAGGCAGTCTGGGTCGGTCCCACTGACAGATAGAAAGTATGTCTGTCTTTATATCAGAAATCCTGATAGAAAGATTCGATACCGACTGTCACCGCGAGTCGCAACGCACCTCAAAGCCCCGGTACCACTTGGTACCACCTGGCCAAGGACATTGTGGCTGTGATGCATCTGATAAGAGACATACAACATATCAATCTGTAAAAAGCAGTTGCATTTGTCTGTGTTTAATTCAGTTTCAAACGTCGTTCCCCTGTCTGGTACCGTATTATTCGTACAAACGCCTCTGTATTTAAAATATTTCACAACAGGTAGGATCTTCTAGTAAAAGGATTAGTGCATCTACAGCTATTCATTTTGAACAGGCAGGACAATCAGATGAAGGAAGTGATCTTCTTGTGGTTTCGTCATGGATATAAATTGTTCCAATGCTAAGCTAAGCATAAATCCTACCTTCCGGACACTCAAATAATATTATCCAATATATTTAACATTAACACAACCCGCTGAAGTTTTCTGTTTGTAAACATGACAGTAGCAGTTTTGGATGTTCAAGTGTTTTTGGATCCTGATCAATATCTCCAGAAAGATTTCCACCTTTCAAAGGATTCGATGAATAGTTTGATTAATCTTTGTGAATCTTCTGCATATTCTCAAACCATTTTCTAAGGAACTCTCCTCCACTCTTTTGATATTTAAAAATCGGACTGTCGGATGTAATTTCTGGGCATGGAAGAAAAAACTGGGTATTTTTCATTTATTTAAGTGCACAACGTGTTTTAGCTGTAACATAATAAACAAGCACACTTGTTACTAGATCTGTTCTATGAACTTTGAACAGTAAATGGCAGCAAAACCATAATGAATATAATTTCAAAAACTTTTCTTGGACACAGATGGGGAAGGATCATCCATTCTTGAAAATCAAACTTACATTTGCAACTAGAGCAAGTGAGATTCAAGCACTTGTGAAGAAAAGCTTCTCCGAACCACTTCCCATGGCAAACAGCTTCATAAACTACAAACCCACCTGTTCAGAGATGTGCAAACAGCATAAAAAGTCTGCACACAACCTCACACTGTAAGAGCTGTGTGCCACCACTAAACAAACAGCTATTAATATCTGTGTGCTGACCCATTTTGTTTGTTTTTAATCCATTTTGGATTAAATGTTTGCAACGTCAATAAGCAACTCATCACGTCATAGGTCATGAGGTGCAAAAATATGTTGTTTTAGAAACTTTCCTGGACAATTGCCTCTGATAAGCTAAAGTGCCTTTTATGGAAGTTGGTCCACATGGGAGGGCGAGCTCACAAAGGTGGAATGTTTTTCTAACAGAGAATGGTTGGAACGAGCATACTGGACACAGACTTTAGGCATTTTGATGCTGGACCAACAGAAGTCACTGGGCTGGGTTTACTTCCTTTCCTCCATCTGCACCGGGTGACGACGATGCAACGTCATCTGAAACCCAGCAATACCCGTCTTCAGGATTTCACAGTACTCCATCCATTTTAGGGTGATGCGAAGCACTAATTCTGCTCCACAAAGTGAACTTTGAAACTTTTGTGACGTTTAAAAGTATAAATGTTGCCTCGTGGCTTGTTCTCTGCTCAATAGTCTCCTGTTAATAGGTGACTGATCTTGTCTGGGCATGTTTTGCACTCGTGCCATACTTTTCTTGGTTCTCATTAATTTCCTGTGATTTAGTTTCATGGACACTTCATAATTATATGACACCATTTTGGTGAAGTCAGTTCAAAATGTTTTCTAATCCCCAGAGAAAAACCTCGGTGATCCACTCTGCAATTATGGGGCGTCACTTGTTGAACTTTGACTTAATCTCACATAACTGGAAATCGCTGAAGCATTTTTCAACATCCTTTCCACATTCGATGTCATCACTTGCATGCCGCATGACTCCAAACCACCAATAAATGCTTGTTCCTTTCAAACAAAAACAAAGGCATACTTTTTCAAGTTTAGGAAATTACCAAATTTAGTTATGGGGGATGCCGGAAAGTTTCTGCAGCTGACATCATTGACATCAAAAAATTCCTTAGATCATTCAAAACAAATGACTTCAGGTTAGTGTTTATATTTAGCTCTGGGTGTATGCTTAGTGTCATTTGATCAATCTAGACTGATTGGTTGATTTAACTAATTATTTTTGTAACACTGTTTTTTATATATCTTGCTTCTTTTCACAATATCCTCCTTTGAAACGTTGCCAGATCTTCTCAGTGCAAAAATAAGTAAGATGTATGTTCTTTTTAAATTGTCAGCTAATGTCGTAGTTTTCTTTGCAAATTTGATGTGAAGATGCATGAAGTGTAAATCCAAGCTCAGGATGGTTGTAAATGGCATAATGGAGTGGCATTGTTATGATGGCGTGCTGTCACGCTCTGCCTCTTTAAGAATTTCAAGGCATGAAACTGCAAAGTCAAATTTATTTATTTTTATTTAAGTCATAGCACAAAGTAAAAATTCTTAACGTCATCATAATATAATCATACCTCCAGAGGAAATTCAATTGGCTCTCTCCTTTCTTGTAAAGACTATCAATATTGTGTCTATAGTCTAGTCTGTTATTTATAAGAATTTATTCTCATTTTTTGACAATTTCCATTTCCTCTCTCTTCTGTGATTTCTGCTTCTCCTACGATCCAGTCAGGTCCTTTGTCTTGCTTACAGTCAGGATGAGATGAGTGGCTCACAAGCTTTCTGTGCTCACAGAAAGCACAAGTTTTCTGGTAGCTTGATATCAGACACATATCAAGTCATATCTGTCTGATGGTCTGCAGACGATCATTTTATGATTTGAATATGATCAATCAATCAATCAATCAATCAAATTTTATTTGTATAGCACATTTCAGCTACAAGGCATTTCAAAGTGCTTTACATCATAAACACAAAACACAAAGGCATGCAATATAGAATAAAATACCAAGTTTTTTTTTTCTTCCCCCTTCTTCCCCTCTTTCTTCCCCCTTCCCTTTGACACGGAATTTAAGCGCCTGTTACCGCCGGACTCCGCCGTCTGTTTAACCACGGGTATTCGCCGGGCCCCGTTGCCCACAACAGGAAAAAAAAATAAAAAAATTACATACATATTGCATTTCAAATACAACTCTAAACAGGTGCGTTTTTACTTGAGATTTGAAGGAAGTCAGGGTTTCCGCTCTTTTACAGTTTTCTGGAAGTTTGTTCCAAATTTTTGGTGCATAGATGCTGAAAGTTGCTTCTCCTCTTTTGGTTCTGGTTCTGGGGATGCAGAGCAGACCAGAACCAGAAGACCTGAGAGGTCTGGAAGGTTGATACAACAACAGCAGATCTTTGATGTATTGTGGTGCTAAACCGTTCAGTGATTTATAAACTAACAACAGTATTTTAAAATCTATTCTTTGAGCTACAGGGAGCCAGTGGAGGGACTTTAAACCTGGAGTTATGTCTCTATCTTCCTGGTTCTAGTGAGAACACGAGCAGCAGCTTCTGGATCAGCTGCAGCTGTTTGATTGATTTGTTGGACAGGCCTGTGAAGACGCTGTTGCAATAATCAATGCGACTAAAGATAAACGTATGAATGAGTTTCTCTAGATCTGGCTGAGACATTAGTCCTCTAAGAGTATCAAGAGTCTTTGCTCTTGGAGGACCAGTTTCCAAAATGTCTATGTTTCGGTCCAACACATGTAACACCAGTTATTAACATAAACTCCCTCTTATTTTGTGGACATGTCAAAAAAGTTCTGCTATACAAACTCAACAACTCACACAAATAACTCAGCAATTCACACAAGTGGATAATGTCACTGTGGTTTTGCGTATGTTCTTGTGTTTTTCAACTTGTAGTTGTATTTGTTGAAGTGGTTTTCACTTCAGGGCTACCACAGAGAAGCAGAGAGTGAGACCTGTGTTTAACACCAAACAAAGGGCGTGTGTACTTTCACTGCTCATCAGGAGACTTAATGAAGTAAATACAAGTGCATTAGTGAACCTTTCATATGTTGGTTTCTTTAGATTTAAAGGATCAGGTTGAAAAGCCTGGTTACAGCTGTATGAAAAACACAGAGACTTGTGTCAGCCAGCTTCTCTAAAAACCATAAACGCTGCAGCTCTGCAGAAAATGAACGGCTTATTATTAGCCTGTCGTTTCCGCTTTCAGGGCCTCTTAAACATATCACTTACATTTTAGTTTATACCAATAAACTAATCAAAACTTGATTAGCTTTGGTCAACATTGCCTTGCAATGAGGCCTTTTTTTTTTTTTTAAAGTTACTAACAAAAGGCAGATTAAATGGTCAGAAAAAGTCCACACAATTGTTTTGCAATGGCAGAGTTCTGTGGTGTAAATAAATGAGGTTCCAAAAAACATCTATGGTGTTAGCTCCTCAGCTTTAAATGAAATGATCCATCTATTTTGTTAATTGTTGTCTCTTTTTCAAAGTTCCAGCATGGTGACGCAGGAGGCTCCAGTTCTTCTGCTTCTGGGTTTGACTCTGTCAAAGATATACGGTTGTCCAGCTGTGCACTGCACACATTAAACTACACTGAGGATCAACGGGTGTGTAATATTTTTGCAAGAACTGTAGAACCGATAAAAGCCGACCCATCAATACAATAGATATTTTAGGCTGTCAAGTTACCCAAAACCTCAACTCCATCATAAATCATTCTATTGAGAACCAACCCAGTCAACTGCGAATGGCCAAAATCTTTATTTGAAAGACACCAGTCAATGCAAACATACAGTGTATTGATAAAAAAAAAACATTGTGAATAAACATTGAGTATATTTTTTATTTAAAAAAACTCATTCAAATACATGCAGTAAAAAGGAAAGGTTCAGAGTCACCATGTTTTCCATAACTACTGCACATGTTACAGTACAGAATTCACATTCATAAGAACTGATCGAAGTTGTTAGAAAGAAGCATAAGTCACAAAAATCTATGTTTATTTTTTTCGACAACTGATGCATTAACAATATGGGATTACAATGTTTATGTCTGAACTTGTTAGACATAAATATATATGTAAACGTATATATATTATCAAAGGCCACATTATATGACATCTATTAAGCTTATATATAAACAGTGTAGCTTTTGTCATAAACATGAGCAATAGTTCCCTGGGCAAAAATCTGCAGGAAAAAAAAATCCAGCAGCCTATGCAGACCCTGCTATGACAATGGATCTCCCCCCAAGACAAGGAGAAAATATATGGCGAAATGATGGGATAGCTTTTTTTCACTGATCGAGCTTCATTTTAACCATTGTAGACAGCAACATTGTAAAAATATATTATGATTTCAAAATGCAATCTGTCTCTTTAACAACTCTTACTCTTTCTGACACTCTTGGCTTTTGGGAGAGTCGAATGCACAGTTCCACTCGTAACTCTGCATTTGAAAGAGCAGAGCACACACTTCTTGGATTATGCCCGTCTGGCTAGTCTGAAGGAGTTTAGACGAGCTGCTGCTCTGTAACATGGAAGCTCAGAAGCTTAAACACTGAGCTTTGTTGTCGAGGACGGCACTCGGTTCTGATGTACATGACGTAAAGCTCAAAAAAGTCAATTTTCGATAATATTTCCCCCCCCTTTAAGATAAATATGGCGTGCAGATGAGATTACATTTCTACATATTTAGTGGCAGTAATTTCGGTTTTAAAAAAAATCACATCAGAATTTTGATATAGTAAAAACAGAGAAACTTTCCAGTTAATATAGTATAATGTGTACAGTAATTAAGAAGTTGCATGCATTGTATAAATGCAGCAACAAATGTTATTGCTAAAGTTAAAAGCTCTATAAATCCTATAGATTGTACGTATAGACTGTATTTGCTCACTTTGTTTTTTTAACCCATGAATAAATTTTTTGTGCTAATCTTTGCTTGTGGCCAAGTCTGTTTACACCACTCAAAGAGTCGACTCTTTGTGGCACCAATTCACAGCTGACACAGAGGAAAGAAAGAAATGTGTTCAAAAGGTAAAGGCAGTGATGTTATAAGGAGTAAGTGTTGCTTTTTAGTTATTTTACATTTTAAAGTGCCTCAAATTGGACAAAAACTCATTAAATAATGACAAGTCAGGTCAAGAATTTTTTAATTTAAGTTGTTTGAAGAGTCATTTGTACAGCTGAGCTCAAATATTCTCTTAAAAAGATGAGTCTATTTAACATTGATTATTTAATTTCCCAACAAATGTCAGAGTTTTTATTTGAACTAGGCGGAGTTACTGTTGATTCATTTTGTTTATATGCAAACATTTCCTGAGTCCCAGCCTGAAAAAGCAACAAAAACAGCCCTGAAGTTGCTAATACGGCTTGGCGCTTATTGCCGAGGCGATTCGGTTTTCCATAAGCACTTCTAACATTGTGTGCCTGGATAAACAGTGGCACCACTAGTGCTATAAATATTTATTTGTAAACATATTCTTGTCTTTGAATATAGTTATGTTGTTGTATTCCTGAAAGCAGTTAGCACCAAATCACATAACAAATCCCACTGTATTCTGACTTGCAAAAACAGCACCATCAACCCACTCCCAGTTCACAATGAGACCGTCGTAAAGATCCAGCTCGCATTGTAAAGTGTGTTCAAAACCACTGACTGTTAAAACCGCAATCATAACTGGGCTGTCTACATGGATCAGAGACAAGAACAGTCATTTGGGTCCTATAAGCTATCGCCCTCTACCGCAATCCTGAGACAAAAATATTGAGTATAGTTTAAAGGCATGATGTAGAACTGGTTCTTTGAATGTGGAAAGACAGACTGGTTCTTAGCTAAGTTGTGATCACACTGGTTTACCACAGCAAAAATGAGACGTAATACAGTAACAACAAGCATGTCAGACCAGCCACTGGCAACCTACTGAGAATACATACAGTGGACTGGAGAAGTGACATTGTGGTTAGTCAGTCAATACATCATTAAACAAGTGCATATTTTACACAGCTTAATTTGTGAAGCATATGGAATAGGTGTTCTTATGATATCAGGATGTTGAAGTACGGCAGCAGCCATTTTTCTCTTCACTCAATTTTAGGGCACAGCTGTTCAGAGCCGTGACATCCAGAATAGCCAATTAAATTAAAAAAAGAGGAATATACACAAGACTTTGCTTTTGGTGATTAAAAGGAAAGATCTTCCTAATACTTACTTGAGTATTCTCTCACTGATGTTTAGACTGCACACAAAAAAAAAAATCCACTACATAAATCTCATAAAAATGCAGAAACTAGTCGGGTTGAAACAACAAATTAGTGTCATTTTGGATTTTCCCATGCAGTTTTCTTTTCTCGCAAGACCAGAGGGTATGGTTGAAATAGTAGTGACCACAGCATTCAAAACCTTCCTTCTTATGGTACACCTCCTTTTCATTCCCGTCCTCACAAACCTGCTGGATGAAGCATTTTCATGAAAGAAAAAACACAAACAGAAATATAAAGTTAAATTTATTACTGCACCAGTGTCTTCAAAGAGCTCCATACAAGACAGCTGATCCAAAACGCTGCTGCTCGCATTCTCACTAAAACCAGGTAGCTGGAGCCACCAGCTCCATGTGTGCCATAGGATGGACTTTAAAATAGTGTTGTTAGTTTATAAATTGTCTGTTTCCATGCTAAATTATGTCTGAAAACTCATCTGCTTTGTTTCGTAATAACTGGAACTTCGATCAATTTACTTGATGTACATTTTGATAATGGCAATTGATAGGATGTTACGTGTGTTGGCTGTTGTATTATGTTTTTGTTCTGTAAAAACATAATACATTTATGTAATATATTCATTTCAGCAACAAATGATTTATTGAATCAGGCGCTGCACTTCGGTGTAGTCATCAGCATTTGGTTTTGTTTACAACCGCCTCGCTGATATAGGTCTGGTCCTGTCTTCTTGGATTATGCCACCTACTTGTTTGGCTTTTCTGAAGACATTTTGATTTGCCTCAGCAGTCAAACACACACTCAGTGAGCTGAGTGGAGACGCCTAAGTTTGCTCAGATTTACTGTATTTCTCATGTATCTTAGAAAGCTGACATTTCCCCGCTCCTCTATAAAAATGTTGATAAAATTCACCAAAAGGACATAATGAATGAATAGCAGTCAGCCAGGAAATGGGAATGTGGATTGAAAAAGCTTTAACTCTACTTTGACCTGCGCTGGATCTACAAACACAAAGGGTAGTGAAATTTCAATGTCAGAATGATCCTTTTAAACTTTACCTCGTCTGATTTGTTGATCTCATTGGTTTGGTTGTCAGCACTGAAGTTCTTACTGGAGTTGGGGAAAAAAAAAAAGAATTAGTATCAAATGGAGAAAAATACTACAAAACCAAATGGCAACATGTATTTTTAATTTTTATTGTTGATATGTAACGCCTTCACTTTCTATCTTACAGAAGCAATTCAAACTGTGTGGCAGTCTATTGGGAAAGTAGATAAAGAATTTCATTTGCTGACAAATGTATCTGAAATAATGCATTGTGAAATAGTTATTGACTTAATGCATATTAAAAATTCATCAAAACTGTTTTGGTTACTTTTATTGTCAAAACAGTCCTTATTTAAAAAAAAAAAAAAGAGCAGAGAGAACAAGAATGCATGTAGGATGGACAAAACAGAAATGTAAAAAAATTAAAGGCAAAATATGAACATAGACAAATGTGAATGTCATGCATTAGCGTTTGGTATATTTACTAGACAAGGTGACAAAATGTTATTTCATACCAGTGATTATTTCCAGAAAATGTGGGATCACATGTTAAGTTTTTCTCTGTAAAAGTAAACATAAGTACATTTGCAATTACTTGACGTAAAACAAATATCATTTCACTTTGTGTTTTAATAATTATCAGCATAAATGTACATTTTCAGTGTTGGCCTATTAAAAATGATTCCAACATAAACAGTCCTGCAAGCACTAATTGCCTGCTGTTGTGGAGCAATAGATTTTTTTTTTCTCTTGCAGCCTTTTGTAAGGAAGAAGATTAAAATTACCTTTAAATAGAATAAAACTAAATCCAAATAATTTTCACTTAGAGGTCAGAGTGTATTTGTCATCTATTCTAATGGAGCCACAGCAGTTCAACTTTGAGGAATGTAGTCAATTTTAAAAATGCTATTTTTTTTCACTGACACGTATTATGCCCATGTTTAATGTGATTTTACTTTTCTGTTATTTGTGTTAATTAATTTACATAAATGTTGTGATCTTATGTCAATACTAAATGGGAACTGAAAAGTTTTGTCTTGTTCCTCTGGGACATAGTTTTGCAGTTGCATGCTACTCTGCAAGTGCGTATTCACTTGCTCAACAGTTGCTCGTGGACCAACTGTCCTCATGGACAGTTGGTGTCCAAGTGTCCACATGAGGAGCCAGTTAGCACTCCGGCTAGCTACAAGATGAGACTGGGTTTGAAGTTGCAAACTTGAAATGCATACCTAAGGTTTCTTGCCTACCATCAGGCAAAATCAAGAATAATCTTTTTTACAAATTAAAAAAAAATAAAATGAAAGAAAGGAAAGTGGAGACAGGGCCTAGTCACTTACCACAGACGTTGGAATTATTGATTTTCAGCTGAATCCGAGGAAACACAAACTGGCAACAATTCTCAATAGAAGAGTCAAACAGTTTCCCGTAGCAGCACAGATGGTCAGGAGAACGGTTCTCCAGCACTTTGCCAGTGCAGCAGATGTTCTTCTTTTTATCATAAGGCACTGTTGAAAAGATAAATCCGTGAAACACTTCATTGGTAAATGACCTGTATCTGAATAGACCAGAGGGATACAAAACGCTTCACACTACATTCAGTCATTCATCCAATTCACACACACATTCTCACGCTAGTGATGGAAAGCTACTGGATGGTAGCCACAGCTGCCCACTGACAAAGACGAGGCAGTCATGTACTAGGCCCTCTGACCACCACCAGCAGGCAAGGTGGGTGAAGTGTCTTACCCAAGGACGCAAGGAGACAGGGTTCGAACTGGCAACCCTCCAATCACAGGACAGACTCCTACCACCATCACCCCACAAATTTTACCTGAACTTTAACCCAGTTCAACTACAAAATCTCTATGTAGTGGTATGTACATATGGCCAAGTGGAATGTTTTCTGAGTGTGAAAAACTTTGCAATACCTCTAACTTTACTACGTACCTTCACCACAGCATTTGGCATCATGTGAAGGTTTGGGTTTCACAGTTCGGTTACAGCATATTTCATTAAGTGGGTTGTACGCCACCTCTCCACAGCATTGAGACATCCTTTCACTAAGGCCTTTTGTCAGGTTACCTGAAACACCAAAGGTTCAATGAAAATGTACTCACACAACGATAAAAGAATAAACTGTCCTAAAGAATCCTCTTGGGAAACCTTTGTTAGTATTTAGTCTGGCTATGTTGACTTTACAATTTCTCCTTTCGAAAGTGTATAACTTGTCTTCATGATTGGATCGAAGCGCCTATGTTTACATATCGTAACGCATTTTTTGTTTTTTGTTTTTTTAGCACAGAAGGAAGCAATGACATTCTAAAACCTCACAATCCTATCCCAAAGTTTTTCAAAAACACTTCCCAGGGGATGGTTTTCATAAAGGGGACAAGAGGGCAAGGAAAAGAAGCTGGCCCCCATTTTATCTCAATTTTAAACTTAATTTTTGAGGAAACCATGTAAAATATCTGCACAGGTCATTTTCATTATCAAGCTTATATCAAGATTTTTTGTGGTTTAGCATCATTGTCAACTGGAAAGACTTAATTGAAGAGCTCTCATGTTTCGGACTTTTATGGTCTCACGTGAAATCATTACCTTTTCCATTTTCATGGGGTTTACAGCAAGTGTCTTTTTGAGGATTATAAGGTTTCCCTCCACAGACGAGCTGTAAAGGAAACCCCCATCCCGTGGTTGTTGATCTGCAAAACATAAATAAGAGTAACAAATGTTACAACTGATTGTTTCGTAGCCAATGTTACGGACATTTCAATAAAAATTGTGAAGTTGGTGAAAAATGTATGATTTCAGTTGGTGTTTTAAACAATGGGCTCTTTGATGGGCTTGGATAAAAACAGTTTGGCACAATTAGCACTGAGGGTAACAATTATAGGTCACAAAGAGCACCTCCATTCTGCGATAGCTATGAATAAGCAGTTCTGAAAATTAGCCATTAAAATGTGTATCATACAACTGTAAAGGCAAAAGTAAATAACATTTACTTACTTACTTGTTATGATCACAGGGAAAGATTTTTACACTGACTTTTGTTCTAATTTTCCCCTTCCAATGATGTCCCAATTATAGAGATGGCTGTAAAAATAACCTTAAGATGTAACTCTGCTGTTTCACAACAGAGTTATAAAACAACAGTACGTAACTTCTATAATTAGCATTTATTTAATTTTTTATTCATTTCAGATATTTGTTAAACTGTCACCATGTTGTTGCGGTATAGTACCAGACATATAACTTGTGAAAAGCACTGTCAATCATCCTTGTGTATTCGCTTCTAAATGTGCTAATTGTTCCCAGAAAAACATTTATCCTCCGGTTAACATTAGCTGCCATCATCGGTTTTTCTCAGATTATCTGTCTCATATCATACTATCACAATATATTCATTAACCACATATTTTGTAAATGTTATGCACTGCTGCTTTAAGGGGGCTCTGATCCACTCAGAACGATGTCGGGACCACTCAGATCTAAAATCAGGGATATTCCACACGTTGGATTGTGTTGTGTTGCCCCAAGGATGAATGAAAATGTTGAATGTGGCATGTAGCCAGTCAGAAAGCGAGGAGACAGAAATACAAAGGGGGATTGGAAAAAAAAAAGACTGCCAAGAAAATACAGAAAATCTGGAGGATGTCAGAAATGCTTTCTCTTTTTTTCTCTCTGTTCAAGGCAGTCCACAAACTATCTTCATTGTTCTCGCCCATGCTGCCATGTCGGCTGACTCTGAACTCCCGCTTTGTACGGAGAGGTTTTGCATTTGCTGTGCACTATGCACTCCAGATTGGTCCCTCTGGGCTGTTTGGCACTCTCCACTAATTCCTTACTAAATATAGTTCGTGTTCCTCATTTTTCTCCAGTGGCTCCTTCCGTTTCACTTCATGGTTACCTAATTACTAATTCAGTTCTTCCCCATTGATGTTCTGTTATCTCGGGGGTACTTGGAATATTTGTTTGATTTCATTATTTAAAACATTCTAAACTAAATGGTACCAGTTGTACCAAGGGTTCTATCAACTGTACATATCCCTATGCAAATGTCATGCTTTTGTAATGTCAATTTATTTTTGAAAACTAAACAAATTGATAAGAAATTAACTCACCCTTTCTCATGCGTCCGTGTTTTCACAGGATCTGCAGGAAGCAAATGGTTCAGGTGAACTTATAGTCTAAATGGCTTTCGAGCTGCATAACTTCAAACAATACAACATACTGCAAACGTGAAGTTGCGCACTTATTACATTTTTTATTTTTTATTTATTTATTTATTTATTTTTTTGGGAGGGGGGAATTTCCAAGAACGCGTCAAGTCAAAAGATCGCCATTGTGCTGCAGTTTACTGATCACAGGCAACACAAACTGTCCCTCGGCTCAGACACACACGGGGAACCGATCAGAAAGCAATTCGGTTTCCAAATAAACCTCCGAAGTGAATCTCAGTATGTTTGTTTGTTTTTTGTTTTTTTTTTTCAATTTCTGCGCCTTGGATCCTTTTCGAAGCGCGAACAGTACGCAGCGGGGGTCACCTTCTACAAAGCTGGCACGCACACGATTTGCAAATCAACCTGCGTCTCCGTCCCGATCGCCTCTCCATCTCTTCTCCGAGAGCGGCGGCTCCAACAGAACAGGAGCGCAAAGCTCCTCCAGCAGCACAGCCAAGAGTATTTCCATTAAATGATCACAGGCTAAAGTGCATGTTGTCCCTCCCGTTTTGCCTCTGACGCGCCTAAATAAGTGGCTCCTGCAGAGGCGCGAATTGGACTCGCGTCAGTCTGCGAGACGCGCCGCTTGAGCTCCTGCCGTGCGCGCCTCCCAAAGAACAAGCCGGCCAAGGGAGCAATTTACTCTATTTGATGTGATGGAATAGAGGTTCAGACTCCGGGCATCCCACAGTCACACGTTTCTAAAATCTACTGTCAATTCTGCTTGCATGCACAGACACCGTCAGATATCCAGTTAAAAAAAAAATTAGGTCAGAAGTTTCTCATCATAGAAAATAAGCTCAATATAAATATATACTCACCCCAAAAAGTGAAGAAACCACACACCAGGAGTACTGCCAGGGGACAAAACAGCCACAATAATGTCACTCCACATTTTCTCGCCCGTTTGTGCAAAGTGCGCAGCAGCGGTGACCCCACAGCCCCAAAAAAAGTCTTACCCAGTCTGAGTCTGTTCACAGAAATCATCTTTACCGCATCTGACCTGATAATGATGACTGATGAGATCAGGATCTTAAGGAGCCTTTAATAGGTTCCCGTGAGAAGTCCCACCTCCAATGATATATGCCATTTATAAGCAGTGCCTGGTAACCCAATCCCACGATTACAAAGGTGTTGGATCTGGGAGGAGGGTGGGGGATTCAGCTTTAAGTGAGTTCATCTAGTGTTTTTCATTCGTTTCTTTTATTAATTAATTTGGTAGGGCTTTTAAAATCATCATTTTTAAGGACAATCTACATTTTTTCCACATTTCTCTTTCTCGTTACTTTTACATTTCATGTTGGATCTCCCAAATTTGACAAACTCTCAGTGGACTGATGTTGGGTGATATGTGGATATTTCGTTTCTTTATCTTCCCTGGCATTAGGCGAGGCATATCACAATCACGAACTGAAATTAAAAGCTTCATCCCATCACCAGTGTCTCACCAGTGTTGTTTTTTTTTTTAACAAGAGGATAACATCATTCAATTCATCACAGAGTCCTATCCTGACACTTTCTTGCCCTCTCTGCAGCTATAAAACATAAACGTGACAAGCAAATAAGCCAATTTCATCATGTCTCAATAATATGTAAATATTGTTTTTGAGACACTTTGTATGGAGTTAAATTTGTTTCACAATTAGGCTATTTGATAAAATAAAAAAATAAAAAAAAAACACTTCAAACAAAAGAAGTAGTATTCAATCAAAAAAACATGTCAAAAAAACTTTGGGATTTTCAAAACAAAAATGTTTCAAACAAACAAAAAATAAATATCTCAATGAAATAGTAATAATTTGTTTTAAACAAAGATTTATTTAAAAGCTTATTATTATTATTGAAATGACTCATTTTTGTTTGAAACTTTTATTTTTGCATGTCAGGATTTTTCGGTTGAGTTTAAGATTTTTGAACTCAACGGTTTTTGGTTGCGCATCTCGCATGAACATCCTTTAACCGCTTCTCAGTCTGAAGAAGGTGACTTCAGATGACTGTAAAACACAAGAAGCGGTCCCGTTTTACGTCATCTGACGTGTTTTAAGTCATCTGACGTGTTTTACGTCATCTGAAGTCACCTCAGTGGTTTCCAGGCAAAGGCCAACAATTTCCTAAAGTCTTAGGAAGATGTGGGTAAAGGGGGCGAGCTCCTAAAGTGGATTTATGTTGACAGGAAAAAAATATTGAGACGTTTTCCTATTGAGCAGCGCTGCCTAAAGCGGATGACTCCGACTTTCTGCGATCTCATAACGCCATCCCGAACACAGCTGGGCTTCGGTGACGGGACACAGAATGTGAATGGAAAGTAATCTTCACGATATTACACCGTTTAGCAGCTGCTAAAGTGTCCACCCTGTTTCAAAGAAGAACTCTTACACAACTTATGACGAGAGCCACATGTTTTGTCTGCCGCGATCCGCGCTAGCATATCGTGCTAGCTAGCTAATGTTAGCACTAGGTAAAGTGCTTAAACGAGGCTTGTGTGATGTGATCTTAATGTTGAACTCGTTAACCAGCGCACCTCTGTCGAGTGGCATTAAGCGTGGCCACTTAATGGGAAATACATTTGGTATTTCCCCAGATACCAAATGTATCTGGGGAAATACGTGTTCAAAACTGTTGTGTAATCCTCCGTGTCAGTGGCGGAGCCAGAGGGGTAGCAGGGGTGGCATTTGCCACCCCACTGGACTTGAAATGGTAATTTTTAAAATATAATACTTATGAGATCGGAAAAGATTTACCAGGAGAAGTGTGATTTCCGACTGTCCCTGAAGGCAGCCCGTTGCAGTAGCAGCCTACATCCTGAATGTCTGGCTGAGAAACAGCCACAGTTTAACCTGAGTTCATCAAACACTTTTCCTCATCAAAAACGTCTTTTATGAGGAAAACACTGTTGAGCAGATTTAATGGAAACTGGGTGATTGTGTTTTGCACATTGTTAAGCCTTTATCAATTACAGCCACATTGGCTGAAGCTAGTCTAAATTGTTGGAAAAATGTATATTTGTCTTAATATGAATGAATTTATTTGGAAATATTTTGATGGTTTGAAAGATCTCCTTCGCTAGAAAGCATGAATCACGTCAGAGCTTTTCCTGGTTACCACAGCAATAGCAACTAATGTTACACCTCTACCTAACTGATGATGTCACTAGGATCCCATGCTTTGTGTCAAAGGTTCTATGACATCACCTCTGAAGCCTCTTAAATAGTGATGCGTGTGTTCTAGAGTCATATGTGCAGAACCCCACAGATTGATAGTGAGATTCATTATGACGGCACAAAAACTTGAGAAAGAAACACACGAGTTGACCAAAAGGCTTCTGCCTTTTATCACTACAAAAAATGGAAGACCTAATTTAAATCAACACTCCCAATTTGTAGGGAAAGATAATTATTTGGGCACTTTATTGGAAAGGTTGCCAACACTTCCAAAATATTTAGAGCAACAAAGGAAAGAGGAAGAACGACGGAAGAAAGAGGAAGAACGACGGAAGAAAAAAGAAGCCAAAGAAAAGAAGCCAAAAGAGAAAAAACCCGAAACAGCTGACTCCTCCTCGACCTCTGACTCTGAATCGAGCCAAAGTTCCTGCTCCACTTCCAGCTCCATTTCAGAAGAGGGAATCGATATTAAGACAGCGATTGAACTGGACAACGAACTCAGGAGAAAAATTGATTATAAAAAGAAACTGGAAGCCTTAGTTAAAAAAGGAGAGGAACAGAAGAAGAGGACTGGAAAACAATTTATTTATGAAAAAGAATTGATCATTTGGAGAGAAGAACAGAGGAAGAAAATCATCAAAGAAACAAGAAGACAGAAGGATAAACTACCAGAGACGCTTAAAAAGACGAAACGAGAAGTTTTTGATTTGCCCAGATCTGAAGTTGTGAAAAAACACAACTTCAGATCTGCCAAAGATGCTTTGGAGGGACAAAAGTTTTATAAGGACCTGGCTCCGCAGAGGATTCCCCAAAGGTTCCTTGATGAACAGGAGAGACAAAAGAAAGCTGAAATGCAAAAATCTTTGACTGCTGCTTGGGATGATCAAGTTGAATACAAACGGCAGAAGAAGATGGAAATGGAGAAGATGAAAAAGCAGGAGTTACATTCCTTGATGGAATCGGACCGGCTGCATAGGTTGGAAGAAATTGAGAAAAAGAAAGAGAAGCAGCAGAGATTCAAACCAGTCATTAGGGAGGAAATTATAAGACAGAGAGAAATATTTCACAGTGTTGGTGGCCCAAAGGAAGGCTTCCAGTCCACATCGGTGTTTGTACAACACAAGAGTGAGAGCAGGTTTCCTGAACTGGTCCCATCTCCAGAGGACAGTAAAAATGTTGTTCAGAAAAAAACAGTTTATCACAAAGTTCAGGAGACTCTGCCAGCAGCAGCACCAGAGAGAACTGGGTCCACGTCCCTTGTGGGAAGAAGAATGGTGCATTCTGCTGACAAACCGGATGTTCATGCTGGCCACAAACATGATGTGCATTTTGGTTACAAACCTTATCTGCATTCTTATCAAAAACCTGACGCCTATTCTCCTGAGCTAGAAGAGATGCGATCAAATGACAAACTTGACGCGTTATCTCTTGAGAAACATGATGGACATCCTACTGACAAACATCATGGACATTCTACTCACAAACATCACAGGCATCCTACAGACAAACATCATGGACATCCTACAGACAAACATCATGGACATCCTACAGTCAAACATCATGGACATCCTACAGACAAACATCATGGACATCCTACAGACAAACATCATGGGCATCCTACAGACAAACATCATGGACATCCTACAGACAAACATCATGGACATCCTACAGACAAACATCATGGACATCCTACAGACAAACATCACAAGCATCCTACAGACAAACATCACATGCCTTGTACTCGCAGATATTTTGGGCAAAATCCTCAAGACTTTCTTGGGCTTCCTACTTTTGGACATCAAGGTCATCCTGTTGACAACCATGGCGACGTAAAATCCAGCAGTCCTTCACTCGGTCTTGAGAAAGTTAGCGGTACCGAGCCTGTCAAACTTCCCTCACTGAAATCCAAGACTGTGCGCTTCCGTGACAATTCCCCACAGAGTAGTAAGGGGGTAAAATTGCCATCTATCCCAGAATCGACTGAATGATGTTTCTCAGCTGGCCAAGGAGTGCGACCCAAGTGGTTCAACTTTGAACTAACATCTTTGTGAGATTGTTTGTCAGCTATGTTAGACATATATTAGCAAATTTAAGTAATTATAATAGGTTTTCGCTGGGTGCTCCAGTTTCCCTACAAAAATAACACAGGTACATAGATGGGTAGATAGATATTGTCTGTAATTTTCTTTATTACTAAAATTAAGTAATCGTACTTTAAATAAAGGTTTTCTCCGGGCACTCCGGTTTCCCTACAAAAATGGTGGATAGTCAAGACAGACAGATCGATAGATCAATAGATATCTATCTATATATATGTATCTGTCTATAGACAGATATTGTCTATAATTTTCTTTAAAAGTAAAATTAAGTAATCATACTTTAAATGAAGGTTTTCTCCGGGTACTCCGGTTTCCCTAAAAAAACGATAGACAGACAGAAAGATATCTATATCTATATAGATATATCTATAGATGTTTTTGATATCTGTATATAGATATATCTATATTTAAATAGATAGATCTATAGATCTGTAGATAGACAGACCGACAGATAAATGGATACATAGATCTATTTATCTATAGATCTAGATAGATAGATCTACCTTAATAGATCTATCTAGTTAGCTAGATAGAGCTATCCAGATCTATCTATAGATCCAGATGGATAGATAGCTATCTCTTGACCTATATCTCTTGAGCTATCTGGATAGATACATCATCTAGATCTAGATAGATCAATATCTATCTAGAAAGATAGATGATAGATATAGATCTATAGCTAGATTGCTCTACATAGATCTCTTGGTATATAGATATCTTTTTATCTAGATTTTTATCTGATTGATCTAAAAAGATCGGTCTATCAATAACATTTATTTGACAGGCTGTGCATAAGACTGACATGACATATAAACATGACATAACATCTGTCATGAACATGGAGAAGACTTTATGAATGTTTACCACTGTTGTCGTGAAGTGTCAGTTGGTAAATGACACTTTAATGCAAAGCTGCATTAAAAGTGTTGCGTTATTTTGAAATGCATCCTCTAAATTATGACAAAAATACAATTAAAATAATATCAGAAAGCTTCAAATGCAATGAACAAGAAGGTACCTCCTCTCTGCAGTATAGAAGAATTGTTTCACACTGACTTTGAGTCAATGGTGCACATGACTTTCAAGCTATTGAAGAAAAAATATAATTTTCAATATTATAATTATTAAAATTCTGAGTATGACTTAAAAAAGAGAGCAGTGCGTCTCGTGTAACAGCATGAATTTGGTGTGAGTTGATCGCTCGACTGCTGCGCCTCAGCTGCTTCGGTTCAAAATAACAATATGTTGTAAAAGGAGGTCATTCAGGAAGGTCTACACTAAATATTTTTCCTCACCTAATAAATTTATTCTAATCAAGTTTTTGCCAAAGCTTAATGATGAATATGACAAACACTGCAGAAGGAAAAGAAGACAATATATTGTTAAATTAAATACATATTCTACAGATGGGTTTTCAAAAGAACAATTGTTTTACTGTCAATTAGCTTTACTGACATTTTTTAACTTTTGAGTATATTTAAAGCTTGGCAAATAATAAAATAAGTTATCTTGATATTTGGGGAAATCATTTTTATTTTACCTAAACAGGACAATAATTAGTTGATTAATTACAGAAGTATATGCTGATTAAATGATAACAAATAAATAAATACAATAAGATCTGATACTGGGACCCATTTTAAGAACCAAGGACCTGCAGCAGGTGGAGACGATACCTGGTTGAAGCGTGCTTGTTGTCTGTCACCCACTGAAATCATGAATTGAACAATAGGGAAAGAATAAATTGGAGCCTCAATTGGTGAATCTGTGTACAGACAAAAATTGATTAAACTTGGGTTAATGCTTTTTTATCTCTTGCTTCAATATCCATCAGAATCTCTGTTAACCAGACCAGAAGTTTCACTCCCAATGAGCTCTAGACAGGATGACCAGTGACTGGACCAAACTGCCTGGACTGACAGGTGATATACACTTTGGTTCCAGCGTGACTCACCGACCAGCTGAGGGCCTACACCTTCAAGGAAGAACCACCTGCACCCCGGGTTCAGTGGGTGTGACTCAAGGTCGTGAAGAGAAAGTGGTCTGACCCTCGCTTCACAGACTCTACCAAGTCGTGGGAGAAACATCGCACACGGCCCGACTGAAGGGGAGAGACCTGGTTCCACTGGAGCCAGAGCCCAGCAGCCAAGGAGCCACAACATCCACTACAGATTGTCCAGGACAGGGGTAGGCAACTCCAGGCCTCAAGAGCCGGTCTCCTGCAACTTGGATGTGTTTTTACTTCAACACACCTGAGTCAAATAATGGGGTCATTAGCAGAACTCTGGAGAACTTGACTGCATTGGTTTCAGCTATTTGAATCAGCTGTGTTGGACCAGGGAGACATCTAAAAGTTGCAGGAGACTGGCTCTCGAGGCCTGGAGTTGCCTACCCCTGGTCCAGGAGGATCTCTGGCCCCAGCTTGGCATGCAGCTGGATTTCTGGCCCCAATACGCTGAGTCCTTGGATTCAGGTTTCTGAAGTCACCGGATCCAGAGGCAAAAAAACCCTCTTCTGGTGACCCACATGCGCACAGGTAGATCACTTGAGTTGTAAAACTGGTACAGAGGTTACGTCTTCTGAGGTCCACGGCTTGTGGAACACGTCTTCTTTGATCCATGTTCTTAAACTCACCGTAAATCCAGAGGCTCGGTGAGCAACGAACACTTAGTTGAACACCCGAGTTTACTAAACCCTGCAAGGAATTTGGATTTCCTGAGGATTTGGAGCCAGTTTTATTTATTTATTTTTGAGAATTTGTTTTTGGTCATATTCTGGGCTCTGAGTTTACATTTACATGTTCACTGTTCCATAGTGCCGTTTAACATCTTGTTTGGTCATGGCAAATCTTTGTTAAATACACCATTTTAATTTGAGTGTGTGTGAGAAAATATTTGCTTCCTTTCGCTCATAATTTGTATATGGACCCCTCTGATAAAGCCTTGCTCACCCTTTGGCCACCCCTTGGAGAAAAAGTCTAGCTCCGCCACTGCTCCGTGTGTGAGCCTTAACTAGCATTGAAGCTAAAGTGGGAAAACGCAGCGGATCGATGCACCATGTTATTAGCTCCATGTTAATATGCACCACACCTAAAGTCACTACAGATTATGTATTTACCAAGCACATAATAAGTGCCGTGGTGAGGGGAGGCCATATAAGGCGTTGACGTAAAGGCCGCGCAGAGACCTTTGGAGGGGCTCAAAGTTAAAAAAGGGCACATTGAACAAGGTCTTGAAACACCGTACATCAACATAGCAACAATCCATTTTAATCAATAATTTAATTGGATGCTACTATATAATTGCCATCATGCCAGGACAAAGCAAAGCAGTTGTAGTCTATTTTCCCCAACAGGTATAAAGTTGCTGTTTCTGCTGCTGACAGTCCTGGAGGGCTGAGTTGATCTGAAGCTGTTAAACAGACCAGAGGCGAAAAGGTCAAAGGCTATGAAGTTATGAAATAAGCAAATTTGATGATATTTTACTAATTAAGCCCTAATAATATCTATTTAACCTCTAGAACAACTTGGTTGCAGACTGATTTATTGATTAAAAAAGCTCCAAGGTAACTCTATATAACTGTTTAATGTTTGCACCTCTGAGATTTAGAATTGTAAGACTGGAATATCAAGGCAAATAAAACCCAGTAGCAGCTGGTAGGGGCCGCTGCTACCGGTAGCAGCTGTGTGAAGAAGTCAGAAGAAGAAGTAGCGTGTGAAGAAGACGGAAGAAGAAGTAGCAGCTGCTACCGGTAGCAGCTGCTACTGGGGTTGAATATCTGAAGGCCCCTTTCAGATATTCAAACCTGAAACTGAAAGGGGCCTTCAGATATTCAGGAGACCCCAGAAATGGTTTAAACACAGACCAGAGATCTAAGCTTGTAGTATCATTTATAGAGAATGACAATGCTATTAAATTTTATTTAATGCATTCAGCTGACAAAAAAATAAATTTAGGATTTAATTAGGAAGTTTACTCTGCAAATGTTTAAAGAATCGTCTTGATAGTTTGACTGTTGCGTCACCATGGCTATAATATGGTGTAATCTTTGTGTTTGAGTTGGGTTTGTTCACAAATATGTTACAGCAAATGACCAATAATCAGTGATTGATTTTAAACTTGGCCAATAAAAAACCTGGTCTCCCTCTCACAGATTTACCTTATCTATATTTAAACATGTTAGTGATGCTAAGGTTCTTAGTAGAATCTGTCTAAGGCCCCATATTATGTTGGGCAGGCCCTGCATGAACAGCTGCTGCGATGTGCATCTCCAATTACCTGGAATCTACCCGAGTCCCCCTGTGGCCCCAATGTCAGTCCGCCGATGCTTTGGGGACATTTTGATTCATTTAATTGTAGGCCTATCGCGATAAACAATAAATCAATTAATCGCACGATAAATTAAAGCTATCGACCTCATTTCAATTATCGGCTATATCTTTTCTTCCGGCCTTTTTCTCTTTCTATTGATGACTCTGAATGAAAAAGGCTAAACTCCGGTGCTCTCCACTGACCCTCATTTCCTTAATGTCCAGCGCACACTAACGATCTTAAAGCTGTCGGCCGATTCTCGGTCCATTTTTAAAATGGACCGAGAAATGGGTCAGGGGCTCATGTTGATGTTCTGCTATTTCTCCCTTTTTCTTACTCATTGCCGCTGGAGCTGCTCTGGAGTTCTGTTTGGCTTTGGTGGCTCCTGGACGGAGACATCGGCTGATCCCACACAGTAGCCGACAGAAACACGAGATATAACGGTTCGATCGTGTGGTTGTGACGGTGCGGAGAGAGGTTGGAGAAGGAGTTAGCAATGGCGGCTAGCCACGCTAACCCAAAACAGCAGGACGCAATGTTGAAGTATTCCACACTTTCACTTCATTTCGCTTCGTCCTTTTAAAGCCAGATCTCCATGATACTAAGATTATAGTCTCATATATGAGAAAAGTAACAACGGTTTACCGCTCTGCTCCTCATTATCGCCGATCATCTCCTCTACCAGAGTTCTCACTCTGCACAATAGTACCACAAAGGAAAAAGGGAATAGGCGCCCCCTTGTGGTGATACCTGCTCATCTCTAGGAACCAAGCAATATAACGCCTGTTACATGGTGTAAATAATGGCTACAAGTCCAGTTAACTAATTTTAAAACCAGGCACTAATCAATGCATGTGGCTATTGTCAGTCCTGACTGAATGAAAATCATTATAACCTATTTATGTCATGTTAACGAAGAACAGCTGAAAAGTTAACGGGTTTACTGGGCGATATAGTAAACAGACTTCATAATCTGCACAATTTTGGTTGATATAGTATTTATTTCCACTTTGGCTTTATGTTGTTTAGTTTTTATCCAAGTACATTTTTGTTGATAGACTGAGAATCCATTTTATTTTTGTTTTTGGTTGTTTTATCAGTTCCAGTGTTGTGTTCTTTTGAAAATAGAGTATCTATATTTGGCATGCATTATAACATCATTTCCATTAAATCAGTGTAAAAAGGTTTTCAAACAATTATCATTTATTGTAATAATTTTTGAGACAATCGCTTGGCAAAATTTGGTATCGTGGCATTCCTATTTAATTGTGGCATGTTTGGCTTTATGTTGTGGTTCTATTTATTGCTCCAGTATTTTCTCTGCTGTTTATTGTGTGAACTCTTTAACACTTGAGGTTCTGCAGTAACTCCTACTCACAGCCGCTCACCTCCAGCCAAGATCCTGTCAGCAGCGGCTTTAACCCGCCTGGTGCAAACGTAAAGGAGAAGCAGAGCGAACAGTCAGCAGTTGATACCGGGTGGTACCGGGATATTGAGATGGTTTGCGTACCATGTCTTATATATCAGGATGTCTGATATAAAGACAGTTGTTCTTTCTCTCTGTCGGTGGTACTGACACAGACTGTAGCGAACCGGACCTTTGGGAGAATAATAAGTTAAAGTCAGAAGTTTCTCTGCAGATGAAGCATTTCTGTTTTTACAGGAAAGGTGGGAGAATTATGAAAATATAAATAGAAACAGTTTTTCAAACATCAGCATCAGACCTATGTTTTTATTCACAAACCAGTGCATGGAAAAAATTTGATAGAGGCGCAGATCATCCCCTCTTACTCACCATGGACCCGGAGTCTGAACAACATGGAGGGAGAAAAACTGAGTCATTATTAGCCCGAGGGCAGCCAGACTAGTTTATTTTGCAAAATTATTATATTTAGCTAAATATTATTGCTGAGGGACACAAACAGGCCTTCTGACATACAGATTTTAATAATAAAAAAAAAAAAAATCAAAAAGGGTGCTGGGGCATCAAGGATAAATGGGGCGGGGGCTCATGTTGATGTTCTGCTATTTCTCCCTTTTTCTTACTCATTGCAGCTGGAGCTGCTCTGGAGTTCTGTTTGGCTTTGTTGGCTTCCTGGACGGAGACATCGGCTGAGCTAAAGCTGCTAACAAGGCAACATTTCCCTCTCCTATCATAAACTTTGCTTTTCTTCATCATGAAAAATACTCCTACATCAGAATCTCTGTTTGTTATTTTGACATCAATGTTTACCTGGTGGCCAGTTGATCCTCTTAACCAGTGGTCCCCAACAATTTTATTACTGCGGACCGGTCAAGATCGCAGCAGTTTTGCTGTGGCCCTTTGGGGTTAGGAGGGCACCATCAGATAATGCTTCTCTTATGCCTTTTTTTGTTTGTTTTTTGTTGTTGTTTTTTTAGCCCCGATTTTCCCTTTACGGCAATCTTACAATGTAAAGATCCTTCCACCAAACCTAATCTAAAATCGGGCATTGTCTTGACCGATTACCTCAGCCTGAGGGGTTTTCCTTGACTGGCAGTGAGAACACAGCCTGTGGAATGTGATAGGGAGCCAATCAGAAAGCGCGGTGATGTAAGAAAGGAGGGGAAACCCAAACAGCTGACATGGCAACTGAGAGTCTGGTGGACATCAGAAGTGACATGTGGAAATGTTTATTATTATATGTAAAAGACATTTTTATATGTGTTTATTAGATGTGGTAATCTTTATTCAGTTAAAAATGTTAACTACGAAAAAACATCACTCACCTCCAAATCATAGTGCAACAAATAGAGCAGCTGCTTCCTTTTATCAAACGCCTTTTCTTATTTTTTCGTCTTTTATTGCTTAAAATGAGTCCACAAACTGTCACTATACTGCTTCTAAATTGTCATCTGTGTTTGATTGTTCTAAATTTATGTATAATATGTTGGGGGTTTTACTGGACTTTCTTCTGGATGTTTGTGAGTGGAATCGGTTCCTGTGAGGTGTGTTGCTCCTGCCGTGGGGCTGTACACACGAACCGACCGAACCTGTTGGACTTTAATCAGCTCGTGTTGTGTGTGGTAACAGAAGTGTGGGAAAGCCTTAAATTGTGCCGTGTGAACCAGACCTAAAACTCGTCCTCGACCGTTACCCTAATGCTCTCTGACTCTATGGTAACGTTTACACATGCCTTCAAAATAAGACACAGATGCGCCACAAAAACGATTGTGAAAATTTTAACTCACGATGACGACGAATGGGAGCCCTGAGCTTGTTTCTTTGCAACGAGACCGTCCTATCTGGAGTGATGAGAGACAATGACACCCTAAGTGTTGCTTATGCACAGGGTGCTTGGTCTCTAAGTTAAGGTGACCAGATTTGCAAGACTAAATCTGGGGACATTTCTCGCTCAGAAAGAAAAAGCTAATTTATCTAAATCAAATGAAGAAACCGGGACAGTTTCAGTTTACATATCTATGAATACGGAAACATTAAAAATATAAAAGCAGGAACATGTCTCTCCACACAATGGTAATATTACTGTTAATAATTAAAATCATAGAAAACTTAAACTGGAAATATGGGGGCAAATTGTGTACATACTTTGTAAGCGAGCATGCATGAATAGTTGGTACCGCTCTGTCAGTGAACAAAAAGCTCACAGTGGTAACTGAAGTAACTTAAAACTGACAAAAGTAGTAAAAAATGTTTACTGACAAACTGATTTAGATTGTGGCTCAATTAAAATGATGGTAATTAAAACTTACTAGCATTTTGTGTCTGTGATTATAGAGCTGATGGACATTTTGTCTCATCTGTCCAAAGGTCTCTGTGGTAAATTCCAGCCTCACTTTTTAATAATTTGCGTTCCTCCTTTGTCATCTCACATGAAGTCCACCTTGACCTTGTAGTTCACCTTTACTTTCTAAACTTGGTTGTTCTTGACTTTTAGTAAACATTACTGAGTGGCTCCGGTCCTGTGGACCTTTAGGTTTCAGAATAATCTGTACAACTGTAGTCATCTTGGTTTGTCATTTTCTTATTCTGTTGAACCTCAATAAAAAACCATGTTTGATTTTTTTTTTTATTGATTGATTTTCAGTAAATCTTCATTTATCACTTTTGTCAGTTTCAGTGACACTGTGGGTTTTTCAGTCTTTAACAGAACATGCCAACAACTTTGTCCACAA
Source organism: Poeciliopsis prolifica (assembly GCF_027474105.1). NCBI lineage: Eukaryota > Metazoa > Chordata > Actinopteri > Cyprinodontiformes > Poeciliidae > Poeciliopsis > Poeciliopsis prolifica. The sequence goes on along the minus strand of NW_026562397.1, from coordinate 8,316,550 downwards.
GTGAATGTTGTGCATGAATGGACACATAAGTGTCCATAAATACATCAGTATTTATGGACACTTATGTAGTGTCCATAAATAAAGTTATGTAGTTGATATGTAAGGACACTGTGTGTGTGTTTGAGATGAGTGAACTCTGGTCAGAAAGTCCACTAACATGAGCTCATCTCTGGATCTGAAAACCTTCCTGGGTCTGAAGAGCCATCAGCCACATGATCAGGCAGAGACATCTGCATAAAATAAGAGCAGGAAAGATTATGTGAAAAACTAAAAAACACCACAAGAATAGTAAAGAGAAACACTTAAAATGCAAGTCATCAGTTTCAGTTCAGGCTCATCTTCATCCACTTTTCTTGTCACTGAGTAATTAAATTTTTTGTGATAAACTTTACATGTATAAAGTCATATCTAGCTTGGAAAATACAACCCGATGATTACCAGTTAATTCCAGTTTAAGCTTTTTTTTAATTACTATTATTTCTTTTTGAAAGCACAAATTTTTGTTTGAAACTTTGATTTTTTTATATCAGAATTTTTTGGTTGACAGCATAAGTTCTCGGTTGAGTAGATTTTTTTGATGCTCCTTTTTTGGGTTGAACTCAACGTTTTTTGGCTGCAAATCTCACATGACGAGGCAGCGCTCAGGAGGAGGAGCGCGGCGCTCAGGAGGAGGAGCGTGGCGCTCAGGAGGAGGAGCGCGGCATCTGTCCGTTTTGGGGAAGTGAAACCGCCCCAAAAAAATTCTCGTAAAAGCGCAGCGTCCGGACCGCACAGGATAAAAAGCTTGTAGAGTTCAATTGGTTGGTTTGGTTCAGAGAGGTCCAACTGATTTCTGGTGCAACCAGGAGGATTTTGTGAGACGGTGCGTTCAGACCCCAGCAGGCGAAGTGCTGGTAATTTAAGAGGAGTTGCTTAATTCAAGTTATTGGGGCCACAGTCAGTGTTTTTTTCTCACTATGGAGAAAAAGTTAGTTGCATTCATCTGCTTTATGTGTGATGGGATCTGGATTCGCGGTTCAACTAGGTGAATATTAACCAAACCACATAAAAATTAGCCTGAACAGGCTATGTCAATATGATTATAATTTGATGGGTAAAAATAGTACATGACAGATTCTTTTTATGCCATCAGTCAAAAGGACAGACAACAAAAAAGTCAAGCGCGACCTCTGGTGAGTGCGTACAACACACTGATGTCTTTGGAGGCTGTTAATGCCATCCACCTCACTATGGTGAACCTGCACCAACACACCACACATAGGAAATGCATTTGGTCAGTCCATCCTCAGATTCCTTAAATATCAAACTACACAGGTGTGCAAAGCCACCCATTAAACACCTAATGGTGCTTCCAGTCTGTCCTCCTGAATAGGATTAACTCTTTCAGAGAAATCTTTCAGATGACGATGAAATTATTATTTTTTTAAATTTTCAGGGAAACGCATCTTTTTGACTGATAAGACTGCAATAACATTTGACGCTGCAAGCATCAATGGACAGCCCTTGCAGCTCAGCGCCAATCTGACCATGTGGTGACAGCCCCAACACCAGTCCCGCATTTCAATCAGGCTTATCTGTGTTGCTCACTTCAGCAGCAAGGCAGTTCACGGTGCATTACATAAAAACATGATAACATCAAACAGTCACCAATAGTGAAAATCAGTAACAGACATTGTATTTTGTCAAGTACCATCATTAAAATCACTCAAATGCCACAAAAATGTTGGTCACTGTTCTATTTATTATAGTTGAAAAGCAAATCTAAGGTGTTTTTTTTTTTAGCAATGATTTTCAGCTGTTTTGCGGTTTTCTGAAAGTTTGTCCCAGATTTGTGGGTCACATAGAAACTGAATGCCGCTTCTCTAAGTGTGGTGAGGTGAGGTTAGATGATAATAGTTCTGTAAACAGCTCTACTAGGTGACGTCTGCGCACATGGGTCACTTTGGCCTCATAAATCATGCACTCAGAGCTGTGATTGTAGTTGCCTTTAATTGGTATTAATGATTACATGCAGAAAAAACATTCATTTTCAGAAAACATCTGAGTTGAGTATTCACATCTGCTGTGTGGACGTAGCTTCAGAAAGCCCTTCAGTCATGCTTTTTTTTTTTTTTTTTTAATAAGTATATTTATTAGTTTTCAATGTTTTGACAAATGAACAAATACAATACAAGAACAAAAGAACAGTCCAGCTCTTACAGTTGCATACAAAAAGAGGAAAGGAAAAAGAAAAAGGAAAAACAACAGCAATAATAGCAGTGTAATACAAATGGTCTACACCAAAGCATTTCAGATGTTTGCAATTCAGTCCCCCTCAAATTACAAATCCTCTCCAGAAAGATGCAGAAATTTCAAATCCTACATAGGACATAAAAGGCTCCCAAACTTTATGAAAGTTGTCTTCTTTATCGTGCAGTTTGCTCGTTAAGTAGTCCAAGGATATATAACCCAGTACTGTATTTAGCCATTGTGATTTACTTGGTGCTTTGTCAGAAATCCAATTCAGTATCACACATTTTCTTGCACAAAAAGTAAGCATTCTGTAAAGTTGACGCTGATATTTGCCAGGTAAACTGGTGTCAGTCAAACCGAGTAGGAAATACAATGGATTGAATTGTGTGCAAACAGAAAAAATCTTATCTAATTCACATTTTATTATACACCAAAAATGTTGAATTTTCCGACAGGACCAGTAACAATGTGTAAGGCTACCAGTCTCTATTTTACATTTTAGACACAATGGCGAGAGGCTAACACTGAACTTACTTCGTTGAGAAGGAGAGATGTGCGCCCGGTGTAAGATTTTCAATTGAATGGCCTTAACCCGATTACAAATACTTAGAGACTTTGCATTCTTCCAAGCCTCGTCCCATTCCTCCGGATTTATTTCCCACTGTAATTCCCTTTCCCAAACTTCTTTCAAATGTGTTGTATTTGACAAGGGGTACTCTTTCAATAAGTTGTAAAAGGTTTTAATTGAAATTTGTACCCTAGGGAGAATAACTGTTTTTCACACACCGAAATCGTTTGGTCTGCTTCGAGTGTGGTTTTTTTCTGTATGAAATCTCTAATTTGTAGATAGCGAAAGAAATCCTGCCTCCCAATGTCATATCTATCCATTAGCTGAGAGAACGATAATAACGCAGCACCTCCCATCAAGTCCGAAAGTGTTCGAATTCCCTTCATTGACCATGTTTTAAAGCCAGAGTCCATAGTGCCTGGTAGGAACATAGGGTTATCACAAATGGGTGTAAGAGGTGATATAATTTGGAACCTGCCCTCCAATTTTTTAACCATTTGCCAAGCTCTCACAGTATTAATAGTAATGGGATTACTGCAGTACTTCTTTATAGTATCATTTTTCTTCAGGAATAATAAATTTTGTAAAGGAAACCTGGACATAGAGCTTTCTATATCGAGCCACAGAGAGGCAGAACCCCTTATCCAATCAGCGGCAACACGCATGTGAGCGCTGATCTGATACTTTCGTATGTCTGGGAGATCAAGGCCTCCACTTGCGGACGAGAGACACAGTGTAGAAATTTTTAGCCGTGGTTTCCTTCCTGCCATATGAAAGAACTTAACCACCCATTTAAAGTCTTAATCGTCTTACGGAGAAAAAGAACTGGGATCATTTGTATGGGATATAAAAGCCTGGGTAAGACATTCATTTTTAAGAGAGACATGCGGCCCAACCAGGAGAGAGGCAATGTTTTCCATCTTTCAAGGTCCAGCCGAATACATTGGAATAAGGGAGTGAAATTCACCTTATATATTGTGTCAAAAGAGGGGGTGATTTTTATTCCCAAATATGTGAATCCTTCTGGGGACCAAGTGAAAGGGAATGGGGTAGGCATAGACGGTTGATGTTTTAATAAGCCTAGTGGCATAACCTCTGATTTGTTAAAATTGATTTTATAACCCGAAAAATCCCCAAACCTATTAATGGTCTCTATGAGAAGTGGAATAGAGTCCTCAGGCCGAGATAAAAATATGAGCACGTCGTCAGTAAAGTAATCTTGTGTTGTCTCTCTCCAATGGTTAGACCGCCTATACCTCCATGGGTCCGTACTGCCTCTGCCAGAGGCTCTATAGCTAAAGCAAAAAGCAGGGGCGAAAGGGGGCAGCCTTGGCGTGTTCCCCTCCGCACCTGAAAATTTGGTGATCGTAGACCATTAGTGATAACAGCTGAACAGGGCTCACTGTAAAGTATTCTGATCCAGTTAACAAAATTTTCCCCCAAACCAAACTTTCTCAAAGTGTAGAAAAGGTATGACCACTCCACACGATCAAATGCCTTTTCGGCGTCTAGGGAGACCACTAAACCAGACATTGCACTTTGATTGAAGAACTGGATCACGTTGAGCAGCCTACGCATGTTATTGAATGAACTACGTCCCTTAATAAAGCCAGTTTGATCCTCATTGATAAGTGTTGGGAGTAAAGTCTCCAAACGTCTTGCTAATATTTTTGAAAGGATCTTTAAGTCCACATTTAATAAGGAAATTGGCCTGTATGAGGCACAATCTTCCGGTGGTTTGTTCCTTTTAAGTATTAAGGATATATTGGCTTCCCTCAATGACAAGGGCAAGTGACCCTTTTGGAAAGAGTCGTTAAACATGTGCAGCAGTGGTTCGACTAGGAGGGTAGCGAACTCTTTGTAAAATTCTACAGTAAGAAAGTCAGGCCCTGCCGCTTTACCAGACTGCAGACCTTTAATGGCCTCCCTGACTTTTCAATGGTTATAGGGCTATCTAACGTTGACTTTTGAATTTCTGTCAGACAAGGAAGGTTGAAGTTGGAAAAAAAGGTGTTCATCAACTCTGTAGTGTCACTAGAGACCTGGGATTTATAAAGGTTCTCGTAAAAACATTTGAAAGTGTTATTAATACCATTTGAATCAAAGAGCTGTTTGCCATTCCTGTCATTAATGAATGCAATATTTTGGGAGTCCGATTTCTTTTTGATCAGGTATGACAAATATTTCCCAGGCTTGTCACTGTGTTCATATAGTTTTTGTTTAGCAAATCTAATTTTTTTTCCCGCTTCATTTGTTAGTAGGCAGTCCAGCGCTGAGTGGAGAGTCTGAATCTCTTTAAGTTTCGCCAGGGTAGGTCTGATCTGATAGGCTTGCTCAGCTGACTTCAATTTAGAGTCCAGAATAAGTCTTTGTTCTGCTTGCCTGCGTCTTTTGCCATTTGTATAAGTAGTAATGAGGCCTCTGCAGTAAGCTTTGGAGGTCTCCCACAGTAAAGATGGATCATCAGTAGAAGATGCATTGACTGAAAGAAAGTGTTTGAATTCCGCGGCAAAGTAGGTCCTAAATTTTTCATCATATAAAATGGAAGAGTCAAAGTACCACCGTCTTGTTCGCCTGGCCCCAGTTCCAATGTTACATTTAATATACACAGGCGCATGGTCTGATATTATTATGTTGCCGATTGAACTAGAAATGACTGATGGCAAGAACTGCCTGGGAACAAAAAAATAATCAATTCTTGTATAACAAGAATGTACTTTAGAGAAAAATGTAAATTCTTTATCTGCTATATGTTGCGTCCTCCACACATCTACATAGGCCAACTCCTCACACAGAGTCGAAACCATTTTAGCTTGAGGTGAGGTACGACATTTACCAACAGGGGATTTATCCACCAGGGGGGAGAGATGACAGTTAAAATCTCCACCCACAATCGTATTCTTAATATTCAGATCCACAAGTTTTGTAAAAGCAGACATTAGAAATGTACCTGGCTGACCAGGGGGAAAGTATACATTCATAAAGGCAATCTCCTCCCCAAACAAAATACCTTTCACAATAATATACCTCCCACCAGTGTCTTTTATGCAATCTATAAATTTAAATGGTACATTTTTCCGGATCAGAATGATAACACCTCTACTTCTAGATGTAAAGGAGGAAAAGAAGGCCTGATTGAAAGGACCCTGTTGTAATTTTGCATGTTCTTTGGCATCCATATGGGTTTCTTGTAGCAAAGCTATGTGAACATGTTCCCTTTCAAGATAAGTTAGGACCTTTCTCCGTTTAAGAGGTGTGTGAATACCATTAACATTCCATGTACAAATATTAAGTACAGACATAATAGCAGTCAGTTACATGCAAAAGGCACATGAGCTCTGACATAATGTCTTTCTTAAGTATGCTGAAATTTGACTTTTTTTTTTTTTTTTTTCCCCTCTTCCCTCCCTCCTTCAGTCATGCTGAAGTCTTACAATGTTCAATGCATTTGCAATGCAACAAAGTCTGTTGCAATCAGACTTTGTTTGATTGGAACAGAGTCTGAACGTGGGCCCGCAGCGTAGACTACATCAAAGTGAAAGGGTTTTAAAGTGCTTTTTGTCTAACTCACCCTGCTTGTGTGTTACTTGACGTCAGACAACAGGCTTTTGCTGAATTGCAATTATTTTAATCATCAAAGGAGGGAATCATCTAAATAAAAAAAAGATGTGCCTTAAGAACCAGCTGCAAACGCCGATGGAATAGATCTGGTTGCCGGATGTGGAAACAGGCCAAATATTTTTGTCTCAATCATGCTGCTACTTTTCATGTTACAACAGATGCTTAGAGTATTTGACCAATAGCAGATCCCGCACTTTACTGTTCACTCGCCAAGTTCCTCCAGTCCACCCACACACACTGCATTCCCAGCACTGTCTTAATGGGTGTTCTGCACAGCACCTCCAGACTTTTAGGCTTTTTAGTCTAGTCTGCTGTGTTAGTCACACATCCAACAGAAGATAGACTGTTCCACTCCTTGTCCCCCAAAGACTTCACCTTTCACATACTTCCAAACATAACAACTAACAATTTTGTGTGAAAGTTGTCTTTTAGTCATATTCAGGGGTTAAGTTTACACAAGCCAAATTGTGAGCTTCGCAATTAAAACACTTTCCTGTCGCGCACTGGACCCACACAGTTAATTTGTGGTTCGGTCGTGAGCTTTTCCATCATGAGCGCTGATGTGGAGATGTGGTGAACTTTTGAAAATGAATCCAGCCCGGGTGGACCGGACAGTACTGCTTAGAGGCAATCCAGTGAGAAAAATGCAAAAATGTGTTCCGCATTAATTAAGTGGGCACTTGTATTTTTAGTCTGTAATAACAGGATATGAGGGAATACAGTCTCAGTCACTTGGGGCATGGCAACCTTAGTGCTCAAGTAAAAGGTAACTGGACTCTTCTACCACCTATAATCCAAAGAGTTTCTTTGTAATGCTTCTTCAAAAAATAAGAAGTCCACTTGCCTTCTACCAGAATTAGAAGAAAAATGACACTCACTTGTCACTAACGGTAATTAACATTTTCTTCTATTCACAGCTGAACCAACACTAAGCTGCCATGAACAAACATAAAACATGAGCAGTGATGAATACAAAAGCCTCAAAGAAGAGAGAAATGATCCATGTTTTGCCTGTTACATCATACTTTAGTCAATTGACAGCCCTAATAAGACTAATTTATAAGTCTTATTAACTCAATTTTTTAATTATTGGTGATTAATTTACAGCAAGCACGTGATTAATCAGATCTAAAATTTGAATCACTTGACAATTGATGACATCTAATCTTTTCCTAGCATGAATTTTCCATCCATCTTAAAGGGACGGTATTCTGTAAGTTGCTTCCTCTTGCGCAGATAGCACTTTGTCAAGTCCAGAGGAACCCAAAGCATATTCACCCATTCATCCACACGTTCACACGCCGACGGTGGGATTGTAGCTACAGCTGCCCTGCAGCAACCCACAGAAGGCATAACATTTTCTGTGTATACACAGAAATAGTTCATATCACCAAAGGAAAATAAAAAATTCTTCACACCGTCACACAACAATCATTCCTATTCTTATTGCCAACAAAGGGCAGAGACTATATCTGGGAAACCAAAACACCGTTTTAACAGTCAGGCAGCTTATTTTGTCATCCAGGAAGACAGAACCCAAACACAAACATCATCGTCAAGCAGACTTGTCACATTTATCTTGCTTAGTGGCCCAGAAATTATTCAATATAGGAATTAACACAGTGTCCCTGCATGTTTCTGTCCACATCTGGATTAAGTCTGGATTAAGTCTGTGTTTGTATAAGAGGTTGTGCAGTCATTTGGATTATTTGGATAATTTGTTTTCCAAAAGAAAATATGCAGAGGACTGGAATTGGTATGTTTGGTATGTCATATGGTGTGTTTCCTATAAACACAACTACAAATATCAAATGCCAGAGCTAAGACCCTGTGGGACGTCCAGATCCAGATCATTTAAACACGTATAATTCCTGGTCTATTATAGAGCTGCTCCTCAGTGACGCTTCCTAAATTCTCTACGCAAACATTCTTGCGCTGGAACCTACGAGACTACCTTCTTCATAAAGGAACATTTTACCTCTCTACCTTCCACTGCCAACTCCATTCTGTGACCAACTTCGCCACACAAACCATGATCCCAAACCCTCCTCTTACCTTCCTGCTTCCATCATTGACCTCAGACTAATTAGGTCTGTCGCAGATTCTCACCTCCCCCTAACTTGTTGCTTGTAGGTTTCACTCTTCTCTCAGCCTTTTCCCAGCAGTAATACCTTCACTGCATGGAAGTTTGTATTCCAATAAATCTGTTGAACTTTGATTTGTAGCTCTGTTTCCATTGACCATATAATAGCACAAATTGGAATTGCAAAAATAAATTCACTTATAGGAAACACACCAGTTTTGAAAAACTCTTTGAGCTAGAAGGAGTTGGTTTTCCAGCTGTTGTCACTGGCAGAAAAAAAGCGATGACAGGAATTGACAGGAGGATGACTGTGCAGAAAGTTTCCTCTTTTTTTTTTAAGACTTATCACGTGAATAAACTTATTCATGATTTTAATTACACTTCTTATTTGATGGAAACACCGCAACTGTAAAATTGTGGGGAGTTTTTGATATTAGCGGTATATCGATAAGGTTTTGGGAATGCTAATGTCTCCCGAGAGTTTCTCTTTTGTGGGCCAGAAGCTTGCTTCAGTAATGACATCATGATTCTAAAAACTTGCACAAAAAAAAAATGTAAGCCACATTTTCAGTTTTTATTATTATTATTATTATTTGCTTCATTCCTCAGCCACACATTAGAGTTCTACTGCTGCTCTGCCACGTCCCATTGATTTGTTTTCATTACTTCCATGACCTGTAAATGTTTTTTATTTGTACCCTTTCCAGTAAGTTATGCATTCCAAGCTTCAAATGTGGGTGTGATGCTGCGGAGAAATGTCAAGTGATCAAATAGCAGACATACTTTGTAACCTAACACAGGAAACTGAAATAATAATCAAAAAGACATAGACAAGCTCTCTTCCAATTAAACCAAAAGACAACTTTGATAGTTTATGAGCTTGATTTTTTAATGATCTTGTGCCAGGTCAGTCAGTATAAACGCGCATAAAGACAAGTCACTGTTTTATGTAAGTTCTGGTAGACAAAATTTACATAGAATATTTATCTATCCAGCAAAAGAAATCCTTGCTTGTGATAATCATTCAAAAGATATTTATTAATGTAGTTTTAATTGTTTCTTATACATTTTTTTTATGATTGTGTTGTAGTTTGTTTTGTTTTCACTGATTGTATTTATTATACTGGACAAAATGTGTTTAAGTCAGTCAAGGTTAACTCATTTAACCTCATTTTATTTTATGTAATCTTGGTTTGGTTTTGGCTAGTCAAATTAGCCACTGTTCAGGGTCAACAGATGGATATCACCCGAGAGGGCGGGGTTCGAATCCAGTCCTTAGGCAAGACCCTTCAAGCTACTGCCTACCTCCTACCTCACACCATGAGAGACACTAAGATGCGTAACATGCCGGCTCAGACATCAGGTGCGCCAGGTGACGCACCAGACGTGCGTCACCTGACGTCATCAAGGAACCAGAGCACCTTGATGACAAATGGGCTACTGGAACAAGACGGAAATGGGCGAGAGGTGAAAACGCAAGATACTGGCAGGGAAAGCGTACATGGAACGACATAACCAAGTGGCAGGCGTAGTGTACAGAAACATCTGTGCAGAATATGGAAACCCAGAGATCAAAGTCTTGTTTCTTGTTTTTTTAAGAAGGTTGGTGGCTTTCTTTGCTGTCTGACACCAAAAATTTCACAAGCCACTAACCAGTTTCTCTGTCCTCAACTGAAGGGGACCGAGTGGTTCCTGGTCCAGAGGTTGGTCTCCTGTCCCTATACACACGTATTCTCAACCCATTTATTTGATTTACTGCTATTGATTTATAAAGTAAATGAACATCAATCTTCCATCATCTTTCATCAAAAGATTTATGATAAAATTACAAGTTTGGTTTGCATCCCTGTCTGTGCAGCCAGTCATGTAACACCCTATGAACACTTCTGTGTTGACTCAACTAAATCAAAGGATATCAGGCTGCCAACTATCCTTTATTTGATAAGCATTGTTGGATTTAAACCCCCTGGGATTGTTTGAACATCTGTGGTGTCGTCATACATGAAAGGGTACCGAGCTTTCATACTAAAACTTGGTACAGAAAGAAATTTTAAAAAAGCAACACACAAAAAAATGTGAATGTACAGAACCACACTTAAACATGCGGCTTCATGCTGTTCCCTCACCACAATTTTTATGAAATAGAATGAAGCTGAGGTATGAGGCCAAATGTGGTTCTATTTCATTAAGTATATACAGCAAAAGATAAACATGAATAAGGCTTGACTTTGATTCTCATTGAGTGAAATAACCTATTAGTCACGTTTCAGTGTATTTAGGTGAGTTTTGGTGCTTTGTAGTTTGTCGGGTGTAAAAATTTGCGTGACGGCCTCACATTCTCAGGACAGATAAAAGGTTAGCGTGTATTTGTGCAAACTTTGATGCCAAGTTCATTTGTATGCGTGCGACATGGCGTCGCCCCGGGTGAGTGACGTGACGCCAAAGCAAGATCGCACTGTCCCCATGTGGAAGTAGAGCAAAGCTCCGACAAACAAACACACTGCACCAGGTGAAAAACGTGTAGCCACCGCACACTTTAGTTGTTCACATATTTATCTTTGATTTAATCATTCAATGCTCACAAGAAAAAGTCACAAACATAAGACAAGCCAACAAAATATAAACTTGAAAGCAAAAAGTCCTGAATGTGACAGATGATTCAAAATCTAATTTCCATAGTAAGGAAGAAAAGCAACACAATAATAATTTTATGTAAAACCACAAGCATTTTTTTCCTTCCAGAAACGGAAGGAAAATTACATTTTACAGCCCACTAGGTAATTACAATCAGTCAGTCAGTGGTTGTTCAACTTCCGATACAAGGGCGATAGTTTGGCAAAGCAAAGGCAGAGAGGTTTTCAGGATTTCTCACTGGAGCCTTTCAGAGAGGATGGAGTGGGTGAGACTACAGGAAGCCGCCAAGCGATTGGGTAATCTCTATAAAACTCAGAAAAAGGGATGATGGCACAGTGGGAGCATTTTTTAAAATCTTTCCCAGGTTTCAAAAATCATCCCATCTAATCCACCCACAAAAGGAAGACAAGTTCAAAGGAGCTGCCCCAGACATCTGCTGTTTAATGACGATATGAAGCTGTGCTTAAAGTATTTGTTTGCTTACAAATTAGATCTATTTTTGTTTTTGGCTTGATCAATGATGATGAAGATTTAAGTGAATAAAACAAGCAGTTTCTTAAAAATGATTTAGGCTATGTCTACTTAAAACTGCTGATGTTTGTCAGAAGCTGATTGGGGAAAAGGGCCACCAGGACACAGTGAATCAGTTGTTGTCGTGCCAGGCCTCCACTCAGCGTTGTGATTTTACCGTGTCGTACAAACATGCAGGTGCTTTTGACTCTTAGCTTCTACCTCACTAGTTTCCATTTCATTTAGTCAACTGTCTCCTCTGATGCAAGTGCTTATCTAACACACATATATTCCTTATCAGACTTTGTGTGAGTGTTAAACGGCATTGTTTGTGTTGTTACATGCCCATGCAGGCGCACAACATACCCTGCAGCCGTACTTCACACCTGTGACCTCGTTTCAAAATGTGCCTGTGTCAGACACCCATCGTTGGAGGCCTGTCCACATTGCGGCTAGATTGCAACAAACATGTTATGGTTTCACTGAAAACCACCTGAGTGAAAGCAGAGTCTTCATTTATTGAGGGGATTTAGTTGGTAGAGTGGAAGTGAGCCACTCTACTGGAGACATGTTGTAGGCATGGCTAATTACACTTGTCCATGGACAGCTGTTTTTCCAAGGACAAAATTATGGGCACGTTTTGACTAGATGAATTTCATTCATATGCCTCGGTGAAAATGTGTTTATTTTTTACTCTTTGGTGCAAAACACTGATTGAAAATCAATTTATTTACTCCATATTTAAGTTGGTACGGCACTGAAAGCAGCTCTTTAAACTATTCAGTATACAAGCGCAATGAAAACTGTCAGATGACTAATTATCCCACGATAATAACTCAGAAATAGTCCAAATTAGGATGCATTTTTATTTATTTTCTTACTTACAGAACGTTTCTGTTTATATCATAGGTTTTCGGTGCCTTTCTATCCTAATGGAAACGATATAAAACTTCCGATATTTCACAAAGAGATATTAATATTCATGGAAAAACTTCACATTACCTTATATTAAAGAAGAAAGTACGGCGGCCACCATAAGAAAGGCTCACAGTATTCAATTATTCCACATAACTCATCAGTACAGTATTGCGAGGGAACGCAAAAGTTTTGCAAGGTAATGCAAAAGAAAAAAATATTCATGTACATTACACCCACACAGTGCCTTCTGACGAAGGCATTGTGTGGTTGCATTCGTGAGTGTAATGTCTATTTTTAGAAAATACACATTGCTGTAATGGGAAAATATTCTAATTACGTTTTAAGATTTGTGGCTTCCTGCAGCATAAGATTCCTGACCACAAAGGTCCCAAACAACTGACATCCTGTCCTCAGTCCACCCTCCAGGGACATAGTTCAAATCATTTTGTTCCTCTTGCGCCTGCTCTCTTCGTATTTCATCATAACCGATCAGATTATGACCATTACACAAAGATATAAATCAGTCATTTGCATCATCACTGTGAATCTGTCTGCAACGAAAATTTGCTGTGTGTAATTTTAACGTATTGTTAGTTGAAAAATACAAATTATACTCAAGAGAGTACAAACACAGACAAAAACTTACATCTAGTGGGATCCTGCAGCAGCAACTTTAAACAGAAATGGTGGATTTCTAAAAAGTTTGTTTATTTCTTTACGTCCAATACTTGGTTGAGCCTCCGTTTGAATGCGCACACTGTGACAAATTGCCCTGTTTTTCCAGTAAAATGCTGGCAGCAGGGTTGTTATTTTTACTGTTAATTATACAGTACCCTTACTGTAATCAACTTTACAGTATATTACTGTCACAAAAGAAATGTTTTGATTACAGCACATTGCTGTTTTTTTATCAGATTTACAGTAGACTACTGGCAGCTGTGTTGCCAGTATATTACAGTTTTTCTATGGTACCATTACTGTTGAATTCACATACAGCTTACTACTGTAAATTTCCAATACAAAATAGAAACATGAAAAAAAAAATGTAAGTTCCATCATGTCAAACATTTATTTGGAAAAAAAAAGAACCAACTCAAACATTGACTCATACAGTCTTTAGTGGGCCACATAATAGACGAAGGTTTTGAAACGACAACGTATGTGTGCCTTAAACCTAAACCTTTTCTACAAGAATGTCGAGGGTGAACTGTCCAAAGTAAGTCATATTCTGGAAAAACAGTAAGAAAATCACCATCTATTTTGTGAAATAAATTTATTAACTGATTTAAAGAGTTTTGAATAAAGCATGAATTGTGGCCTTTTGATTAGTCTGAAATTAAATAAGTATGAAATAAATTATGGAAATAATGCATTGTACAACTCAGCACACTACTTTTTCATTACAAAATACTACTTTTTGTGGAAGTGAGGAACGATATGATGCAACATAAAACAAATGAAACATTTAACTTTCAATCTAAAGCATAAAAAAAATTGCAAATTTTAGTTTGATAAAAATTTAAATGAAACATTTATACTTGAATTTCCTTTGGGGCACAGTCAGAGCTCCAACTTCAAATGATAAAACAGTGAAACAATATTTGACAACACACTGCTAAGATAAGTTAAACATGGTGCCTGTACAGTCAAAATCACAAATTACATCTGAAGAACAGAAAGTGGGAGCCTTAACAAAATTTATGCTATAAATTAAAAGAGATGTCTAAGATTATGCTGACCTTTAAACCAAAAAAATCTCTCAAGAACACTCCTGTTCAGGGATAAGTTGCCTTCATGCCTGTATAGTTTTTTGTTTTTGTTGTTTTTGTGCGAAGGGGCAACAATATCTATAGACTGGTTAGAACGTTCTCACTAATCTATATGAAATTCCACTCAAAGTCCATGAGGTTTTTTAGCAGAGTTGAAACACGGGGGTTAACAGTGACCTTTTGAACAGTTTTTCCTGTCCTCCTGGAGACGATCTTGCCACAGCTGGCCTTAGTCCTGTTAAGAATTAAAAATAGGAATAACTTGATTTAGCTCGTTAATTAATTCTTTGTCCCGAATTCCTGTGTCTGTGCAGAGAGAAAAGAGCAATCATACAACGTCAGACTTCAGATATTCAGAGTTTTATCCAGAGAAATTCAATGCAGTTCAGAATGTTACAACAAGCATCTCACCTAGATTATAAAAAAGTCCAAGACATGACAAAACAGAGACAAAGAACTGAGTAAAAAGACAAAACAGAAGATGCATCCTCCGGGAAACTCTCACTCAGCACAAAGAGATTCCAACTTCTGCTGTAAAACAAATCATTTATAGAATGCGTGTTCTCCTCATTTAAATATATGCATTAGGAGGTGTGTTCTTTTCCTTTGTGTGGGCTGTCTTAATGTTAATTTTATTACCTCCTGCTAAAGAGCCCCAAAAGCAGATATACGGCAAACCCTTCTCGTATCAGCCGCTGTCCAGTTTGATATATGATTGCAGCTGCAGCGTTATCTGTGCCTCAAAATGTTTCCACAAGAAAGTAGTTTGTATTTTTAACCAAGCTTGCACAAAATGTAATGCTAAATAATGACTATAAGTTTGGATCTAATAAGTAACTAATTAAAAACATGCTTAAAGAAATATAGTTAATTCTAATATAGATAAAATTATTTATAAAATGTTTTAAGATCCTAGTGAACTTTTGAACCATGCTCAGGAATTTGTTAATTGCCTGGCAGACAGGCTCCCTATCTAAAGAGATCCAAGGAGTCTAAGACTGCTTTCTGATTAGGAATTTCTGTAAGTTCTGAGAGTCACCAGCTGTCCCAGTTTGTATCTAAGTTTATCTTAACCTAAAAGTTAACTTCTGTACTATTGTGCTACTTTAAAATTCTTATTTCAACAGTCCCTCTTTCAGGGTTGATATCAAGAAAGTGCCTGAAAATGCAATAACTTCAGATTAGCATAATGATGCTTAAGGAGTCAGGGTTTAAGGTGTGCTAGGTGGGAAAAGTGGGGGGATGGACAGACAGACACAAACCTTACCTCTGGATGAATTCAAGTGTACATGCAGCCTCTTCTTGATATTGTAGATTAAAGATGTTGAAAACAGTGCAGCAAGCCCTGTCACAAAGGTTGGTTGAATGCCCTCACATACAATATGGCTCTCAAGACTGATGATCATCCAGTGCCGAGCAGTCACATGGTCTTTTCCACCTGAAAAATTAAATTAAAAAAATTATAACAAGTATTCTGACTTCTACAAATTACCTTTACCATTATCTCTGAAAACAACATTCATTTAAAGACATTGTGTTTCATGGAATACAAACAAATCACAACCTTGTCTTATCTGGATGTTATTGTATCGTATTGTCATACAAATCTTAAGCCACAATGAGTTTTGTTTTTCTTTGCAAAGTTATGGCCATCTTTATTCATTCTCCAGTTAGGTCATCTTTCTTAAGATTTCTACTGCTAAATCTAAAATCTAAAAAAAAAAGAAGAAGTTTCTACAGGCAAAGTTGATATTGACCTAACCGTAAGTGATCTTTTTTTTCTATTTTTCTATTAAATCAATTTTAAACAAAATTGTAATTTTTCCATCTGTCAAATTCTTTGATCTTTGGCTTTTTGAATGGAATTGTAATAGAATGCATGTTATGCTTGACCCCCCAAAAAACCCAAAATAATCAACCAGAAGCTTTTTTGTTGTGAGTTAAATACAATAAAGAGACACCAGCATAACATTTAAACAGTTTTCTGCCAAGTCAACTCTGTGAAACTCCAAATTCCCAGTTGATATCCATTCACCAATTTCACTTTAGCAGCTAATCATAGCAATCCAAGTCAAATTGCACAAAAGAAATAAAAAGAGCTTCCAAACATGTCAATATTTGTAAATATGAATCATCAAAAAATTGCTAAGTAATAATGAAAACAGATTCCTTTAATTATTTACCTTCTTATCTACAAAATATATCAAATAATGTTGTTAGCTTCCTGATTACAGCATGACAGATTCACTAAGCTAACTTTCAAACAGCTACAGTCTGCTTAAAAATGACATCATCTGACAAATAAATTATGCTCCAACTTACCTTAGGATTGGCTCATAAAATGCAGGATTCAAATGGATAGTCCTTGTAAAGAAAGTTCTAGAGGTTGCTTCCACATGTCACAACAACATGTCTTCTGTTTAAAGACAGCCTCCTTACCGTTGAATCTAAAATCATTCCCAAAATGCAATGCTACTCACAGTATATTACAGTGTTTTACTAAAAACATGCACTGACATGCACTGCTGTTTTTAAATTGACCTAATCTTTAAAAGTGAAAGCATCACGAGTACATTGATGAATAAAGCCTCATCTGGTTTTACGAACGACTCGAGGATCCTCTTCAAGGCCACATCTTCTGCCAGCCACTTTGTCTTTCTGACAGAAGAGAAATATCTGGTGTTCTGGAGTCATGACGTCATCCTTTGATATGATTCATGAAAGACCACAGCAAATATTGTTCATGAGAGAGAAGAGGGACCTGGTGGATTTAGCCATTTTGGTTGTATCGGACAGTATAAATTATGGGCATAAACTTTGATGAGAACAATAAATAACATTTATTGGCTTCGGTTTTGATTTTTCTCCCAACTTAAAACTTGCATCTGGCTTGTGGCTTTGAATGACAGGAATGTGAGAATGCCTCTGTGTATACAATTAAAGCACTGGCTTTAAATGTATACACAATTTTGGTTTGCGGTGCTAAATCCATCCTCCTGGCTCTGGTAGTCTTGACCACATTGTGAACTGCAGATGTCAGCAGGAGCACCGAGGAAAAGCAGAGGTGCTCGATTTTTTTACACTTTCACAACACATTGACAATTTAGTTTTTGATTTAAAAAAAACAACAACTTTAATTTATTCAATAGATGTTTCATTCTCCAGCTTTCAGAGACTGTAATTTCTGCCTGCTGATATTTGGAAAACAACTGCGGCTCAATCAGATGGGATGAAGAACATATGCAGCCACCTTTTATTTTTCAAGTCTTCCCCCAAATTCCTCTTGACTGAACTTTGATCGAGTCATTCTAACACATGAGCTTTTGATTTAAATCATTTCCCTGTCGGTCTGATTCTATAGTCAGTTTGACGGTACTGTCCTATTTTGCAGCCTTGATTTTCTTACAAGATATTTATTTTTTGGTATTCTTCTTCAGACATTTGTTGGTGTTTTGAGTTCTGTTGCGCTGCTCTTGACGTTGGGTGGTTACAATAGTAACCGGAAGGTGACAGCGCGTCCCCTTTTTTTCGTTGCCGTCTGTGCCGGTGGGAGAAGAAGCTGACGATAACCACCAACTTGATTTTCCTATTGTCTGAAGAATAAATACAATGAACCTGAATGCGTCTGTCGTAAAGTCAGCCTATTGGACCTGAGGCGAGCAAAGAAGGGTTGCACATAATACCAACAAAACCTACTGAACCACTGAGGTGTTATTGCCATTGGGATGAAACAGCACAGCAGTAGCCACAGTGAACAGTTCCTGACTAAACTGCCTTCCTGGTGTTTCACACACCCTCATTCAGCCCCTGCATTCCATCAGAGAAAACATGGCCTGCATGTGCCTCTGCAAGTGACATCATTTCAAATATGTTTCACTGCTGCCCCTGCCAAGGGAGGGACTCCTCCTTCCTACCACTGTTTGACTGCTGGAGTAATTCAGCACTCTATCAAAAGTTTTCTGGGAAGAAGTCCAACCTCAACACGCTGAAGCACTCGGCTATGTGTGCTTAAGGCCCACCCGGCACAATACTTTGCACTATTTTAGTCCAGTTGAAACCCATGCTTTTTTTTCTGGGCTTAAGCCCGGAAGGTTGTGGGTGACCGGAAGGATAAAAAGCATTTCTTTACACCAGAATCCATGAGATCCTGGAGATATCGAAAGGTTTGGGTGTAGAGCCCTCCAGGGCTTCACAAAAGGAAAAAGTCGAAAAACCATTTGACGTGTTGACTTAAGAAACTATTTATTAAAGTGTTTTCTTAGTTATGCTTATCAGAGATGCAACACTAGTGAATCTCTTGAGCCCATTTTTTTTCTTTTTGTTTGTAAATGACTGGAAAAACCTCAAACCTCAGAACTTTTCATGGCATAGTTCTGAAGTTATATATTAATAAAAATTAAACAATCAGAAAAAGGGGTTTCCTCCAATGACGTTTTGTGCAATTCATCCACATAATGAGCCTAGAGATGTCTGCAAATGTTTTGGAAACTTTGTGATATAGTACTCTTTTATATATACATATATATATATATATATTATATATATATATATATATATATAAAATGAGTTTTCAGTTGTGTTACAGCACCATCCTTAGGAAAAATACACTGTAATTGCCATATACTTTCAAAAGTGAGTGTGTTCTGCAAATTTCCAACTCGGTCAACATGTTAAAAGACCCCACAATGCTCGGATCACAGAGAAATTGAAAAAAAACAAAAGCTGAAATTGAACCCACAACCTTCCGGTCACAAGATGACTGCTCTGCCCACAGAGCTGCAGTCGCAGCTACAGTATGACAAAATGCCATCTAAATGTCAAGTTGTGACTGCAATGTCCATGCTTTTTAACTGAAGGGTAAATTATTACAAGTGGAAATATTGTAAACATAAGGAGAACAAGCTAACTTTTCATGTTATATTTTAACTGTTAATATACTCAAGCCCCTTTATTTAGTGTCATGAGTTGTGTTGGTGGAGATGGTGAGGCAGACGCTGGAGGCCCAGGTAAGATGAATAATGAATATTTAATACCAAAAACTGTCCAAAAACACAGTCGACAGAGTAGTCCGCGGCCAGGCAGCGCGGCTGAGCGGAAGCCAGGGCTCAACACCGGTAGCAACTGTTCTTAAGAGCGAAAACATGCAAAGGCACTGACAAACGACAACAAACAACGACAGTACAACAAGGACCCGACGAGGAACAAAGGACACAGGAGGGACTAAATACACTGAGGGTAATCAAGGGAACAAGACACACCTGGGAGCAATCGAGGGGAACACAGGACAACGAGGAGACTCAGGACACAGAAACTCAGAATTAAACAGAAAAACATAGAGCCTGAAATGTTGTTCTGACAGCGTGGAAAGTGAGAAGAGAGTGGTTGCCAACTTCAGTGATTGGGCAACAAAATACTTTCATATTTCACTGTCAAAACAGGATCCTACCATTTTCTCAAGGCCTCAAGATGACATCAACTGTAACAAACTGGATGTTGCGCCATCACTCAAAGTTTTGAAAAGATAAGCTAAGCCACTTAGTTTCTCGTGAACACAAACAATCCAGTGTAAAAACAAATAAGCAATATTTGGATTCAAACTAAACCAGAAGGTTCAGTTTCAAGCACTGAACCTCGAACACAGATGAAAATCTCAGGTTGATTTACAAACTATATAAGAACTGTTTTCACATCTGCCAAATACAAAGATCACTTTCAGTGACTCCTCACTGAATGTCAAGTTGCGTCAAAATGACTGAGTCAGGCTGCTTTTCTGCAGCTCCAGGCTACAATTCAAGTATGACACACATTTGTCGTACTTTAATTGTATGACACAAAAACTATAGTTTATCTAGTGACTTTGACTCCAAAACAAACTTTTGTGAACTCAAATATGCTTTTCATTAACTATAATAATTTGGCTCAATTTGAGAGGGCTGCACATTTGCTAGCCTTGTGCTCTTGCAGCAAGAAGGTACTGGCAGAGGCGGCCCGAGCCTGTTTGCCGCCCTGGGCGAACCACCTTTCTGCCACCCCCACAATTTTCAAGTTGACAATGTTTTTATGAATTTCAATGAGTCACAAAAATAATTTGGAAACTGGATGGCTTGCTTCCATTGAGATAAACGTTAGGTTTTGTGTCTAAAATGAATTATCCTTCCTACCAAAAAAATCTGAATACTTTATTTACTCAGTTAAATCAGGGTACTTTTGAGGCTTTTGTTGGTATTGTTGCTTTATTGTATGCTTTGGCTTGCAAGTCTTTTTAACTTGACCGTTTTGGTCCACATGGACTTGTATTTGTATGTGTGGTGGGTTTTTTTTTTGTTTGTTTGTTTGTTTGTTTTTTTGTTTTTTTCCATGTTTGAAGATCAGGTGGGCCCAGAAAAAAAAAGTCAGTAACAAATCTCCACATCATGCAAACACCCTGTTCCCCATTTAGCTACCCAAAGGCTTTGGTTGTGGTTTCCATGGTGGCTCTACATTGGTTTCCACAGATAAATCCTTTATCTGGTAAACCCAAAATATCTGTGCTGACCACCATGTAAATAGAAACCTAGAAGGGTTTCCCCATGTCGCAACCACCACTCCCAAAATCTAGACTCACTGCTGGAGTTTCATTTGTCTATTCCATCTGAAATGTCTCCCTCTGCTGGTGTGCTTGTGGAGTACATGAACATGCTGAACTCAAAATGTGCACTTTTAGAAGAAAAGTCAGGCTTTGCATATTATTGGTGTGGAGAAGAAGAAAAAAACATTTAGTAAAGATCACAATAATTGTTTCTTATTACAAAAAACAGAAGGTAAACAATGAGGTGGATTGTATTTGCAAACAACTCCTCGATTATGCTACTTTGTTCTGTGTGAAATACAGATCTGGAGCCCACTGCACTGAATCCCACTGAAAACCTCCTGATTATTCCACCTAATATTGATTGACTGAGTTAAAACATCAGTGTTGTTGTTTCTAAATGAATATGAACTTGTTTCCTTTGCATTATTTGTGGTCTGAGAGCAGTGCGTCTTTTTAATTATTTTTGACTGTTTCTCGTTTCCTGCTAATAAATACTACGTTTTTGCTTGGAATTTCTGAGACATGTTGTCACAAGTTCATATAATACAAGGACAATGCTCATTTTACTCAAACATGTAGCTATAAAAGTAAAATCACATAATCTGATAATTTTATGGTAGCCTTTTTCCAGAGCTGTATTTCGGAAAGAGACAATAACAGCTTAACACGAAAGCTGAAAAATACCATAAGATGTAGTGTATAAGTATTTAGATAATAATCAGCTATGAAGAAATAAACAGGAACAATTTAAATCTTACCTTTGGCAGCAGCTTGAGAAAGTGTCAAATCAGCATGCATATATGTGTGTAAAAATCTGATGTACTGACTGTGACTGTGTCCATTACAAAGCATCTGAATCCTGCTAGACTAACATACTGACAGGAATCCAACTGACATCCTTCCACCCAGACTGTGGGTCTGTGCTGATTCAAAATCGGAGACAAAAGCAAAACAGTCTGTTTTGCAGTGACAAATCATCTTCAAGGATATAAAGACAGGATGTCAATCAGTTTGGACAGATGTTATTTGGTCTGGAAAAAATGTGTTCATGCCAGAATTTAGAGGCAGCTCCTTTGATGTGACAGTCATTTTATGTTAGAATTGCTACTAAATCTGCATTAATAGATAAATAGGCATATTTGCCTACAAAACCCAGGCAGAACAAAATGTGCAAAAACCCTTTGGAGAAAACATTGAGAAGGGAAATAATGAAGTGGACAAATTAAGAAGATTCCATGGTTTTTAAAGGAGTAAAGTATTTAAATACCATATTCAGGTGTGATAATCTTTTTTTATTCTGAATTTATTTGAAACAAAGAGACGAAGCATAAACACATTTAAAAAGTTACATTTTCTCACAAAATCTGGATTAGACGATTTTAGGCAATGACATTATGTGAACTGAAGGGGGCAGCAGTACACCAACAATTCGTTTGCCTTCTTCGATCAAGGGGAGGAAGAAGACAACCTACTACAAATGTTGTCTGTTAGCAACTGCTAACGTTACTAACAGGAACAAGCCGTCAGTAAGTACAATAAATAACATACTTACAATGTGCTAAAGGTTCAGTTTCAGCTTCACGAACCTTCTATGAGTATTACCCGAAACTAAATTCAATTTAATAGGTTTGTTGTTCAAACTGTTTCCCGCTAATGAGTTAGAATATGAACGTTCATGCAGCTGGTAGCCTGTAGCACCGGATGAATGCACGGTGACAGCGTGCACACAGTGTTGGTTTAGTGTTGGTATGCAGCAGCTCTTTAATATGGGGTGCAACATAATATAAGGTATTTTGCTGTTAAGTGTTATTTTGTTAGAAGCAAGCAGGATGAAAGGCTAAACGTCCCTCAGTTCAAGCTTTCTAGAAATGTTTTTGAGGATGATTAAAAGCAGACAACGTGTTAATCTCCATTTAGTCAAACACCACTGCTAGTGAGTGAAGTTACTGTGAACCTGGTGTTGTTTGAAGCTGCATGAAGTGATTTCTGTAAAAATGTTATTTTTGTTAAAACTGTTTTAACATAGTTCTCTCATGTCCCTGCATGACATGAGTCCTTCTCTTTCTTGGTTCTGCAGAAATGCACCCCTACTGGACAGAAACATCCAATCAGGGGTCTTAGCGCTGTCAATCAATTTGTGTATGGGCACATTTAGCACCACCATTTAGAACACAGTTTAACCACAGCGGTTTGCATTTCAAACCACATTTAAGAGTGTTAATGTTTACTCTTTATGACAATTGAATGGTGCTGCAAACAGTATAGCCTCAGCACTCACAAATCCTACAGAATCATAACTTTTAAAGTTTTCGTGTAACTTGATTTATTTTAATTGCATGTAACCTTCTATGTAGTCATTCTAAATTAACATTGCTTTTATAACTATTTGTCTATGGTTTTATGTTTATTTATTTATTTTAATCTCTGTAACCATGGACTTGTGTGTTAATAAAGATTAATTGTCTGATTAGCTATGCACTACATAGGACATGCCCTCAATATGTAGTTGACACTCCTGTTGCATAAAATACTGTATCACTGCTGAGGCATATGTGGCTGTGCTGAGGTACATTGGAGGCCCAGGTTGCTTGAATAGAAGCCTGAACCTCCTCTACTTTAGGGTCTCATCTTTATCTTGACTGTACTCCTTAAATTATCTAATGGCTTTATGTTAAGATAGTTGGCAAAGTAGCCCACTTTGAATCCTCCATGAGCATTCTTGTGGATGAAAAATCACCTTGAAAAGCATTCTTGTGGAATCGTTTTTTTTTTTTAACAGAATCTCAACATGGCCACACCAGTGCCTGTGCTTCGCCTACCGAAAGGTCCCGACCCGAACAGCCGTGGATTCGACCCGAACTCTCCTCGCTTCATCGCTCTGTGCCGCACGTCCATCCCCACTTCAGCCACGGCAGAGTCGGACCCCCAGCAGCTGCAGGAGGAGCAGCATGCACGTTCGGTGCTGAGAGAGCGCTTCCTGCGCTGTCTGCTCGCCATGTCCAACAAGAAGGTTCGGTTTCACATGCACGAGAAGGTCAACGTCGAGGCCACGTTTGGGGCGTCTGACATCGACGTGCTGAACTTTCAGGTGTCCGACCTGCACACTCCCATCGGGGTGCAAAAAGAGGCCCTCATCAGAAGTCAGGATGTCATTTCATTTACATTCGATTTATGACACTTTGAGCCCGAATCCCATGTTTTGATCTCAGCGACGGCCTTCTCGCGTCAGGATGATATTATTGTACAATATCTTTACAAAAATGTAAGATTCATATTCAGATCTTGCATCCATGAACTGTTTAAGTGCCACCACAAGAGGGAGCCATTTATTCGTCATGAACAAAGTGTTTGTATTCTTACCAAACACTTTGTTAAAAAGATATTTTTCTACCTTTTGATCAGAAACCAAGTGCTGAACCTGATACTGTCTGCTGGGAGTTTGATAGTATTTCAGTTTTATTCACAGTTTGATTCTCAGTCCTTCAGTTGTCATCCTCTTCCTGACATGCTGCCTGATATTAATATAACAACATCTCACCTAAATGGCAGCATTTCCATCATCTTCTGACATGCAACAAGTTTATTTTTGGTTTATATTTCTCACACTTTCTACCTTTATGTTTTATGTTGTACTTTGTTTAAAAAGTTTTGTTCAAATATGGTTTTGAATACTTTTCATTTAGACAAAAGGGAAATAAAAAACTGCATACAAACAAAACTTCAGCTAATATTTTTTCAAACAGAAAGCTTGTTGTTGGTTGTTTAATAAGCATTAGTTTCTCTGTCATGCAAGCAACTTTAAACATCTTAGACTACATTATGACATTTGTAAGTGATATCAAACAGCCTGTTGTAGAAAATGCAGAGATAATTAAAATTAGTTATTTTAGACCAAACTGACATGCAAAACTGATGTATTTTATTATTTATGCTCAAATAAAAAGCACTCTAACCTCAATGACAAACTTGAAAGCAAAGCAGATCAGCTATATATGCATGGAAGATTTTAGTACAGCCTGGTTGATGCTGTTGGGAGTTAAAGAAGCACAAAATACTCCTAATTAAATGATCATCAGCAGATATGAGCACATCTGCTGTGAATACAGTAAAAGATGGGAAGAGATGAGCAACTGCCTTTGAGAAGCCATTATAACTGTATCAATGTGGGAAAGATTATGAGGCAACTTCTGTACTATTTAAATTCTTTCCATCTATTGTGTTAATGATGCAGTTTGTGCAATCAAAATATTTAAGCCGGTTGTCGATTTTGCCAGGGGTAGACGTGCCAGCAAGACGAAATCGTGCAATGTCCTGAGAAATTACAAAACCGAAAGAGTTAAGCCTCAGGCTCCATTTGCCTCGGCATGTTTAGTGTTGCAAGTTATGGCTAGATACCTGATAGTAGCTCATTTTCTCTCTTAAACGCTTATAATGGCAAGACTTGGGTTTATTCGTCTGAAAGAAGCATAGAAATCCTATAGAAATGTAATTTGAAAGAATCAGACCAAAGTGGACTTATTATGTCAGGATATGATGTGCAGCTCTATGATTGGCAAAGAAAAAACAAATGTAAGCAGTGAAGGGTTGATGACCAAAGTTTGTGTTTTAGAGTCGGCTTGTTGACCATGAAGTCCTCTCTATGCAAAATTTTTCTAGGCATGCTTGAGGCCGTACTTCTTAAGATGGGATCGTGCAAGTGACAAAGTTCATAATGTGAGATGCAGAAAATGACCTCTTCAAGTTATTGCTGCCAAACTTTCTCCTACAAGCACATAAATCAGGTTTTATTTGCTTGACATGCAACTTTTGCATCTTGTTTGCTGAAAAGTAATGGCCATTTCAGTTTAGTCACTTTGCGGAAAGGTTGTGTTGGTATCAAAAGTGTTTGCGATTTTGGCAGCCATGTTCAACAGTCCAACCATTGAAGCAGGGCATGCAGTAACCGAAGCCGTAAGGCAAAGACCGGAGGCTTTTTACAGAGTGGGACATTAATTCAAGTCAAGGATAAACAGTTCTTAAATGGCTCTGATCATTTTTGTTAAATGTCGCACGGGGACCACTTTATGACAGCAGAGAGGATATCAATTATTTAAATCCCCGCTCATGAATTTATGTTAGAACAACTGGATTCATCATTGTTTCTCACCAGTCCCTTTTCAAGGGAGGGAGGAGGTGGGGGGGACAGAAGGGGGTCATCCACTGTTTAATCTTCTTAAAAGGTGTATTTTGCGAGTTCCCAATAAGTCATTTTATTTGAGTACCATTAGGCGGTCGTGTTGTGTCTGTGTCTCTTTTTGTACCTGAATTATCTGACCACTCAGTGAAGCAAGTCATCAGTAAAGCAGTGACTCATTCGCTCGAACCCCCTCCCCCTGCTCTCCCCGTTTACCCCCCTCACCATCATCATCACCATCTCGTTCTCCCTCTCACCCTCCCTAGTCCCAAATATGACTTAAACCTCTCATGACGTCATCGAGCCTGCGTGATTCGATCAGGAAGCCCTCAAGGACAAACAATGTTAATTTTATATACAGAGCAGGCGTGCAGCTTTGTGATCAGCTGCCCTGAACCCCTTCGCTTCTTCGTCTCATCTCCAGGCTGTCCTCAAAACACAAACATATACACGGCATGTGCAGGACAGACTGCAGCGTGATCTCTATGCACCGAGTCGAGCTTCATTGTAATCTTTGAACAACTATCGATCGAAAGCCTTTCTTTTTTTAAGTAATCTAATGTTACTTTAAAACCCGCAGGTACTGGGAGTTTTTAATTAACCCCAGCGCCTGGTAATTTTCAGAGGATGTTTTGTGTGTGACTCAAGCCACTTTACTATGACCTATGAATCATTTCAGCATAAACCAACTCCCAAACTCGCGCTGACAAAAACAAACTGTTTGGTATGCAACCATTAAAGTTGATGCAACAGTTTACATCCATTTAATTTGGGTCGAAACCATGCATGTCAAACTGCACTTAAGTTCAATTCAGACTAATACGATGGTTTTACTGGTTTGGTTTGTCCTCCCACCACAACAAAACTTTGTCAATAATGCATTGTGTTGTTACTGAAATTTTAGCCCTGTCAACATTTTCCCTGTCAGTCGCAGTTAATGTGCCAATTTCATCAGGTGCATTTCCGCTGTAGTTTTCTGAAGGATGTCGCGCTGTTTCTTAAAGACGTGACTTTCCTATGTTGCTCGTTTGCTTGTAGAGAACGTCTAAGGTCTCACGCCTCTTCGGATGTCTTCATATTGTCCACAGACTCTACAGAAGATTAGTGGGAGAGAAAAACGCCATCTCATCATGAAAAAAGAAGCAAAATTTAGAAAGCCTGAAGGAATATTAATCAAGGCATACAGTACACAATGAGGTTGCTTAAGTGTTTTCTATTAGCTTTAGATTACTGAAATGTCTCCACACCAGCAACGTGCAAAATACACATAAAGCAATCTAGACTTCTCAAAAAATGCCTGGTAGTTGCATTTTATTCAAGCTGCAGTATGTAGCTTACATACTTTATTCAAGCTGCAGTATGTTGCTTACATACTGCAGCTTGAATAAAGTAATGCAACGTTCTGACCAAAACAACCAATCAGAATCAGGAGGAGGGTCTTAGTGCTGTCAATCAACCCCAATCACTTACTGGTAAATGTGCTATTGGTGGAGAAACAACGTATAGTTACAGAAAAATCATTTATCTGCTGGTGGCTATGCTAACTAGCTATGCTAACTAGCCTAAGCATTTACAACAGGCTGCGTTAGCTGCAGCATAGGGATGAGCAGCCTCATGAGATTGTGATTGACAGCACTGAAACTCTCCTGCCACTGACTGGTTGTTTCTAGATGGCACTGGAAGAAGGCAGAGGAAATCGATTTTTCACAGATTATCTCTCATATCATACTGTCACAACATAATGACAGTTTCAACAAATATGTGGAAAAAAAATTTATTTTTATAAATGTTACATACTGCAGGTTTAATTTCACTCAGGAGAGGACGGGTCAGGAGGGACTAGAGCTGCTGCTGACTGACTCATCTGTTGTTAAGCGGTAAAAGGGACAAGTTAAATATATGAATATGCTGGAAATTTATTCCCTTAATTCATTTGATGCCAGTGAAAAGAAGGTAAATAGTCGTCTACTGTCTGTCCACCTCTCGGAGAAAAACTGGGTTTTTACCCTTACCTTTTTCTCTCTCTCTCTCTCTTCCTCTCTCTATTTATTTATTTATTTATTTTATTACATATTTATAAGAATTTTATAATTTTTCTTAGCAGGATAATCACAGCCACAGTCGTTCCACTGCCAGCTGCTGAACACCGTCGAGCTCCAAGCAGGAACGACCATCTCATGCAGATCCTGGGGGTTCGGGGCAAATATGGACGTGTGCTTTGTGGTCATTTGATTTTTACTGCTACAAATAATCTTCAAAAAACAAAAATATGATAAATTTTGTAATTGGCAGGGCCCCATTATTTTTTACATTTCCATAAAAACAAATAAAAATAAATAAATAAATAAATTGTGGGCCCTTAGAATTGTCATAACTTTTCGGTCCTATGGCGCCCCGGGCAGCTATAGATAGGTCTGTTTTCATCCTGCCTCACATAACCAAAGACAAAGTAGGAGAACTAAATAGTTTAGTAAGATAAAGTCTAGAGTTTTTACTAAAGCTGAAAGTTTTGCTCCCTCATTTGCAGACTTGCACATGGACACACTGTCTCAATGTTATCTTCTCTTACTGTTTGCCTTTCCTGACAGTCTGCTTCTCCCTGATTTCGGTGGAAAAACATTCCTGCCTCCTTCTATGCATGTGTGTTTATTCTTGTGTGCGTCTGTGTGTGCGTGTGTTCGCACTGTTGTATCAGTGCGTCAGTCATGATGGTACATGGAATCTGCCCTGGAGAGAACCACCGGCCAACAGGAAGCACATTCCTCTGCTTCCTGTTTGTGACCCTCTTTCACTTCCTGGCAAGTGTCTGATAACTCTCAAAAAAACACTTAATCACCCATTTGCCCCGCTCTGGTGCCAGCAGACAAAAATAATAAGCCAGTGACTTCATGAGTGTGTATTTTTAGCGTTTTTCATTACTGAAAAGAAAGGAGAAGTTAATTCACTCGGTAACATTTGTTGATTTATCGGCGCAAGTATTATCTGAGGTCGCCGCATATAATTTGTCTTCTGCTCACACAAAGTGTAACAGATAAACAAATATCCTGGGACTTCAGGAGAACAAAAGGCCCCTCATGAATTTATGAACATGAGAATAAATCTGCAGAAATGTAAATTTTTTGTTTTTCTCTTTTCCTTATCTCTGTGCGTTTTTGTCAAGAAATGAATATATTTCTTTTGTCTTTTTCTTAAACGAGCATTTGTCATTGCCTCGTCTCCTTTTTTACACTTTTTCTTGTGCCACATGGAGGACCAAAGCGGATACAGTTAAAAACAAAAGCACATCAAGTTAGAAATCTCAGTCGCCAGACGTGAAACCTGTGAAGCCTTTGGGGTGTGCTGAGAAGTCATGCTAAAAAGAAAGATCAAAGATTCCTCTTTCTGGATGGTTTAACTCAAGGCTCCTGAAAATCAGCCAACGCTTCTTGCTTCTTATAACTTAGACTGTGAGTGACCGTCATCCCGGAGTTACGTAATTGTTGATGATCCATCGTCTTTGTCCTCAAAGGGAAATTAATGTGATGAGGTAACACCTTCAGCTTTACAGCAGAACCTTCATTTTCTCCAGATCTCTCTGCCTTTGAGTCAATACTGGTCTGATCTTAAACAGTAGCATGAAGAGATCCACTTATAGGGCTGGAGAGGGGAAACTCCGGCAAATAAGAACAAAGTTGAACTTTATACGTGGCTGAAAACATACACTGAAACCACCCCACCGCAAAACATGGCGTCAGGCTGCGGGAGTGCTTAGTAGAAAGAAAAAATATCAGAGGCTGCAAAATGAAAAATAGAGACGAAGGAGGAGGTTCACATTTGAACACGACAGAAGCCTTGAACACGCAGCCATCGACGGGAAGGTCAAAGTTTATTTGCGTTGGAACGGTCCAGTTAAAGTTCAGACCTGAATTCGTTCAAGAACCAGCGGCTGGATGTGAAAAGTGATGCGATGCTCTTCAGTCAAGCCGACTGAGCTAGAGCTGCGTTGCAAAGACGAACGGGCAAAAGTATCAGTCTGTATAAAGTCAAAGCACACAGGAGTGTGTGGCATAATGTGAAAAAAAACAAAAAACAAGAAATGCAAATACTTTTTCAAGGCACTCTAAAATTACACGTGTAAGCTGAGTCATTTAATTGGACGCTGATGTTATTTATTTAGGAAGACAATTTCTCTCCACTGTTCAGCTACTTCCAGCTGTTCGCTTCCACACCGACCTCGCATTTGCTGCTCTTAAAACCGTCTGCAGCTTGAGGTGTCTGTAATTGTGATTGCCGTTTCGATTTTCTGAGCTGTCCGATGTTGTTGAGCCGAGAGCAAACAGAGCAGCTCTGAAAAGAGCCTCATTTGTCTGATTGTCCAATGTGTGCCCAGCTTATTAAAACAAATTAGAAAACACAAAGAGTCCTTCATGCTAAAGTCACCATGATGATTTCCTCAGCCGTTTGCTTTGTGACCGGGCATTTTCTCACAAAGAAATACCGTAGCCAGTTAGCATTCAGCGCTAATCACCACAGCTCTGCCTCACAGGGAGACATTTTAATTTCAAATGTATAAATAAAAAAAAAAAAAACACTCCAGCAAGAGTGTGTCACAGAAAATAAAATGATGAATGGAACCTCAGATTGTGAAATGTGGAAATTAAAGGCTTCACCAACAATCCCTCAGTAATCTTTTTATTACAAATGTTCACATTAATCTTCTCGTTTGTCAGCCGTCGACGCTGAAACAGGGATCTGGATTCATAAACGGTCGAAACATATAGCTGCAGAACGTCGCTTCGAATTAAAACCCCACATAGTTTTCTAAATTATGATTGCAGATGGCAATAAAATGAACAAATTCTACTTTTTCCCCTTGCAGGGCGTAAAGTAGGAACGCGTATCCACCGGGTCTGTATTGGATGTACATCTGCAACATAATAAATCTGCAACCTGCAGGACATGGGTGAAAGTTTTCTCGGTAAGTGCGATTTGGTGCTGTGATCATTCCTCCTGCATTGTTCTCGAGGTGTTGTTCAAGTCGTCAGAAAGGCAGACATGAGAAGGAATGGCTGAGTCACTCTTTGTCCCCGGATTTGTTTGAGTTGTCTGGACAGAGGGGGGGATTTCTGGAGGAGCTCCAGTGATTGTGAAAGCCAGGCGTTGTGAGGGCAGGCGGCCTCACTTCCCACACTTAAGTGGTCAAGAGAGATAAAGAGGCCAGCAATGGATCATGCCAGCTGGACCCCGCTGAGGTCCGGGCGCTGGAACATTAGTAAATTACATATTTAATTTTATTTGGGGTTTGGGAATATAATGTGGGCTGTTACTGAATTAAGGTTTCATTGTTTAAAAGGACTTTATACAGAGGCATCTCAGTTAATTACAATATCATCAACAAGGTTATTTACAGTTAGGGCCAGAAATATTTGGACAGTAACACAATTTTTGTGAGTTGGGCTCTGCATGCCACCGCATTGGATTTGAAATGAAACCTCTACAACAGAATTCAAGTGCAGATTGTAACGTTTAATTTAAAGGGTTGAACAAAAATATGTGATAGAAAATGTAGGAATTGTACACATTTGTTTACAAACACTCCACATTTTAGGAGCTCAAAAGTAATTGGACATATAAACATAACCCAAAAAAAAAGTTTTTTCTCAATATTTTGTTGCGAATCCTTTGGAGGCAATCACTGCCTTAAGTCTGGAACCCATGGACATCACCAAACGCTGGGTTTCCTCCTTCTTAATGCTTTGCCAGGCCTTTACAGCCGCAGCCTTCAGGTCTTGCTTGTTAGTGGGTCTTTCCGTCTGAAGTCTGGATTTGAGCAAGTGAAATGCATGCTCAATTGGGTTAAGATCTGGTGATTGACTTGGCCATTGCAGAATATTCCACCTTTTTGCTCTCATGAACTCCTGGGTAGCTTTGGCTGTATGCTTGGGGTCATTATCCATCTGTACTGTGAAGCGCCGTCCAATCAACTTTGCAGCATTTGGCTGAATCTGGGCTGACAGTATATCCCGGTACACTTCAGAATTCATCCGGCTACTCTTGTCTGCTGTTATGTCATCAACAAACACAAGTGACCCAGTGCCATTGAAAGCCATGCATGCCCATGCCATCACGTTGCCTCCACCATGTTTTACAGAGGATGTGGTGTGCCTTGGATCATGTGCCGTTCCCTTTCTTCTCCAAACTTTTTTCTTCCCATCATTCTGGTACAGGTTGATCTTTGTCTCATCTGTCCATAGAATACTTTTCCAGAACTGGGCTGGCTTCTTGAGGTGTTTTTGGGCAAATTTAACTCTGGCCTGTCTATTTTTGGAATTGATGAATGGTTTGCATCTACATGTGAACCCTTTGTATTTGCTTTCATGGAGTCTTCTCTTTACTGTTGACTTAGAGACAGATACACCTACTTCTCTGAGAGTGTTCTGGACCTCAGTTGATGTTGTGAACGGTTCCTTCTTCACCAAAGAAAGTATGCGGCGATCATCCACCACCGTTGTCTTCCGTGGACGCCCAGGCCTTTTTGAGTTCCCAAGCTCACCAGTCAATTCCTCTTTCCTCAGAATGTACCAGACTGTTGATTTTGCTACTCCAAGCATGTCTGCCATCTCTCTGATGGATTTTTTCCTTTTTTTCAGCCTCAGGATGTTCTGCTTCACCTCAATTGAGAGCTCCTTTGACCGCATGTTGTCTGGTCACAGCAACAGCTTCCAAATGCAAAACCACACACCTGGAACAACCCCAGACCTTTTAACTACTTACTTGATTACAGGTTAACGAGGGAAAGGCCTTTTGAGTTACTTGCAGCCTTTGGAGTCCATTGTCCAATTACTTTTGGTCCCTTGAAAAAGAGGAGGCTCTGCATTACAGAGCTATAATTCCTAAACCCTTTTTCCGATTTGGATGTGGAAACTCTCATATTGCAGCTGGGAGTGTGCACTTTCAGCCCATATTATATATAAATTGTATTTCTGAACATATTTTTGTCAACAGCTAAAAACAAAACCTGTGTCACTGTCAAATATTTCTGGCCCTAACTGTATGTCAGTACAGGTCGCCAGTCCATCACAGGACAAGACAGAGGCGTGCAGGACAAAACACTACACACACACACACACACACACACACACACACATGCGTGCGCACAGATCTACACATACCTAAGGACAATTTACAGAAACCCCTTACTGTCACGTTTTGATTTGTGCTGGAGTACCAAGAGAGACATACAGTCACTAATTGAGAAACTAGTAATAAACATTATTTTTTGTCTAGTGCCATCATGAAACTCATCATTACCCATCACACAACATGTTATATTAGTTAATATAATCAATGTTATGTTCATTATGGTATCAAAAGCAACTCTAAACAGATGGATGTTTAGTCTTGATTTAAAGGAACTCAGTGTTTCAGCTGTTTCACAGTTTTCTGGAGGTTTGTTCCAGATTTAAGGAGAATAGAAACTGAATGCTGCTTCTCCATGTTTGGTTCTGGTTCTGGGGATGCAGAGAAGAACCAGAAGCAGAACCAGAAGACCTGGTCAGAAAGGTTGATAACAGCAGAAAGTCTATTCCTCAGGGGGTGATGTTGCTCTGTCTTTCTGAATTTAGTGAGAACCTGAACGATTTGAACCCATGACTTTTGTTTCTTGCTGCTAGGTAACAGTTCTAGAAAGTTAAATTCAAATATTACATAAACACTTCACACACAAAGTAATATATTTTATGTTTCAATTTCTGTCATTATTGATGATTTTTTTCCATGCCTCTTCAGTCTTCCCTTGATTTCCAAATTAAATGTAAAATTTACTTTTAGTCATCATGTGAACTTTGGTCTACTGAGTAACAGCATCGTCTCAAACCGCCATCGAGTTCATGAGAGATCAATTAAACAACCAAACAATCAAAATTGATTAACGTCATATAACATTTATCCTGTTTAAAACAAAATTGTTTAACATGAGATAACAGGAGGAAATGAAAACATAGATACAAACAAATAAGAAATGAAAAGCGAAATGATCAAAGTTCATTAATCCTCCTGAACTGCTGCACACGTCCTGCTGTGCATGTGATAGATAAACATCGCACGAGATTTATTCTTTGAATTTAACTGACGTTAAATAATTTATTTTTAATAAAGACATCGGGCTTCGTTGAGACGAGCTGCATGCACAATAGTGACTAGTTTTCATCTTCCTCAAATACAGAGTCTGTGTTGGAATCCAGCCTCTCCAGACGGACATGAGAGCTGAGGACGTTATCAAGATGATGCCACCGGATCATATATGGGAAGCTGCACATTTATGCGTCTCTCATGTCTAGACAGGAAGACATATGAGGAGGTGGGGAGGGGAGGGGAAGTGCTAATTAGGGTGAGATTAAAGTTATCTCCGTTCATCTATAAGTCTGTGGGCCTCATCAGGGTCCCCTCCCTTTCCCACTGGAGTAAACACAGGAAGATGCTACTAATTGGTGTCTGCGAGGCCGAGGGACGCCTGATGTCCACACTGGTGGGACAAATCCAACAGCTGCAAGCCATCAGCCAGAGCTGCGTTACAGTGGAGATTATTCATGAGATAGATTGGTCA
Organism: Poeciliopsis prolifica; assembly: GCF_027474105.1. Lineage (NCBI taxonomy): Eukaryota > Metazoa > Chordata > Actinopteri > Cyprinodontiformes > Poeciliidae > Poeciliopsis > Poeciliopsis prolifica. Next base: position 8,281,887 of record NW_026562397.1, on the reverse strand, counting down.
AAAATGAAATGTTTATGCCACTTTGAGCATTTTGTGTTACTTCAAGCTTTTATTTGTCTCTTGTTAAAGTTTATTTGATGATCTGAAATCTTTAAGATTATTTCTCAAAGATCTTCTGCTGCTGCAGAAGAAGTATATTGGGAGGTAAATATTTTTTTTGGAGGGGGGTTCACAGTGCTGTTTTTATCCGCTCCCTGTTGTCCAAACGTCTCAAGAGGCTGATAGAGGAAGTGAAAACGCTGGCAGGCTGTGAAAAGGTTTGAACGGTGAGATGTTTGAGATCAGTTTGTCTCCAACATCTGACATTTATAATTCTAAGCCTTAATGTAGTGATTTAGATTTCTGTAGAGTCTCTGTGTCGTGCATCTACCCCTTAATTGAGTGCAGCTGCTCCTTGTTTCCCCTGTTCGTCTCCCTCTGTATTTTGTCCCTGTGTTCCTTGCTGGGTCCTCGTCTTGTCTGCCGTCAAGTCCTCCGTCTGGTTTAGTTATACCAGCTGCTACCAGCGCTGATCTTTTTTTTGTGTGTGTCTGCTCATCTGTGCTGCCTGGATTTTGGGTTTCAGCACCATTTAAATCATCATTTCTCCACTTCTACCTGGGTCCACAGCGTCTTCCTCGCCACCTCTCACCGCACATCATGACACTTAAGCAGCATTTAAACATTATGAGCTCAACAGTTCTTCATTCTCATTTTCTTTTTTCATCATCTTTGCCTCTTTGGGCTCAGAAACTAAACAGCACTTTCTAATTATTCCACTTTAAAGCTTACCAGCATCCATCGCGGCGCCTCGCTGCAGCAGGCTGCAATATTTGCTTCTCTTGTTTTCCCCTCCTCCTCATCCTCCTTCTTCCTCTCTTATTCTTTCATTCTTCCCTCCTAAAAGACATGATTTACTTGTGACAGAGACAAGGACAAGGCCTGTTAGCGAGCGCCTCTGACGTAGGCACTGGCGTCCCCTCTTCCTCATTATCCCCCTTCTTCATCCATCGTCTTCTCCCGCTCCTCCTCCTCATGCCTTACTCAAATTGGGGTCACCAACCTTCGTCGTGCAGCCCGGTGAATCATCAATGGGACTCTCGCTGCGGAGGGAGGAGGGACGCTGCCCGTCCAGGACGCTTCCGTCCTCCTAAATTATCAGGGTAACCCGACTTTGTCTGCTCTCTGCTGTCTCTTTTCTTCTCGACCAAAGAAAAGAGAGACGAAGATGAACGAGAGGCATGACTCTAATGCCTGCGTGGTACTCTCGGTGTTCGCAACCGTTTTGTGCTTCATCAAAGAGTCATTGCGCTCTTTATGTTAAATCCATCATAATTAATACACATATACACAGATACTAGAAGCTCGTCCTCATGCACTGGGTAACCCATCAGACTGAGTGGTGCCACTTTCATTTGTGGGCTGCCTGGTAAAGCAAAAATCATGCAGGAACGCAATAAAGACCAATAAAATCAACTTTCAGAAGTACCCTTGAACTGTTCACTATTCGAAATCTTGCACCCAAAAATGTAAAATCTCAAAAACGTAGCGTTTTATTCATACACAATGGGTCAGTGCCTTGTAGAACAACCTTTTATTGAAAGTACATGACTGTCTTTTGGGGAGTATCTCTACAAGCTTTCCACATTCAATTCAATTCATTTAATTCAAAAATACTCTATTAATCCCAAAAAGAAGCTGCATTGTGTTGGAACTCATAGAAGATAATTTTCTTCAAAATTAAAAAATCAGTTCAAGTTCTAAAATGTCGTTGACTCCAAAGGGAAACTAAAGGTTGTTGTAGCTCATCTAATTAAAGTGCAGTTGTAGACGGTGAAGGCTGTGCGCAGCAGTCAGTTTCACAGAACACCTAAAGAAGCCTCTGACTGAAGGCCAACGCTCGGCTCATGGAGACAATCCTCAGGGTTGGCCATGCTTTTCTTGAGTTTACGATGAATCCTTCTTTGCACAATAATCCCCGGTTGTTCCAGAGGTTTCCCCAAAACAGGACACAAATTCACACAAAGTTTTTCCTCAGTTATTCTCAATGTAATCAACCAACACACTCTAGATGTTAGCACAAAACGCAAACCAAACAACAGTCTTGAAGTTTCTTCTGTTCGTGAGATGAGTGCGAGTGCTGAAAGAAGACTTTGTCCTTGAGTCAAGAACCGTGTTACTGTCTTCACAGGAGGCTCAAGTGCAAAACTCCCGGGAAGTTCTAATCTTCCACTGCAACATTTTTATCGCTAATAGTTAGCAAACACTACGTTTCTGCCAAGATTATGTGTCAAGAACAGACCACTAGAACTCCCAGGCCAAGAACTGAATTATGTCATTTTGTCCTTGCAGGCCAGGCAGAGAACGATCTGTCCTTTTGGAGGATGTATAGACCTTTACATTACAGACTCTGCCTGAATGATAAAACTTAAGGTCATCTGGCAAATGCATGGACTCAAATGAGTGACAGTGTGCAAAAGTCCAACAATTTGATAAAAGTATTGGTTCTGAGATCAGTATGTGATTGAAACGGTCACTGACATTAGGGGATTCCTTGGCATTGAAATAAGGTGTATATCACACAGTAACACATAAAAAAAACACTATTTCCACAGTTCTTTACTGTTGCCCGTATTTCTCAGCTTATGTCAAGGAAGCCTAATTTCTTCATTGTTCCTTATAACAAAAACGATACACAAAACATGAGAAACGAGTATAATAGACTCACACTCCCACAGAGGCTCACAAAACCAAATACAAGCCATGTGTTTATGTTCTTCCATTAAACTCTGGTCTTGTTTTGCTTTGGACACACAAATACTTTGTGTTTATAACTGAGCTGAATGTAGAGAACAGCAGGATTGTCCACGTGTGTGTGTGTGTGTGTGTGTGCGCTTAGGGAGGCAAAAGGTCAGTTTTGGTCTAAAAGCACGTCGACGTGCTTGCAGCTTATTTGCTGATGGTATCTGTGAGAGGAATCTGAGTAAACAGTGGGGCCAGATAAGAAGAAGAGCTCTTCTTCCATCTTCTCGCCCAGTTCTCCTCCCTGATGACATTTAGACCTGAATCCTCATGAGTTGGTACAATCTCCCCTGTAAGACTCAATTTAAACATGCTGGTCTTTTATTTCTCTGTTTGGTCCTGGTATGAACTTGCATTTGATCTCACACCCAATTTTTCTTGCAGTTAAATTGTAGGAGATTCTGGCTGCTGTAAGAATGCTGCTGGAAAAAAAAACATCTTTCTTTTGCGAGGGTGGGAAGACTGGTTCTCTACAACGCAGGTGAGACGGGTAACGTGAAAATTGATGTTCCGGTCAGAAGTTTTTAGCTTCCTGCAAAAGAAAACCTCAATGCACCAACCCCAAAGTGAAACATGGTGGTGGCAGCAGTATGCTGTGGGATACTCTACTTCATCAGAGACGAGAAAAAGAGTAAAAATGACACCTGGTGGCAGATTTGAGAGTTTGCCCACAGCAATACAACCACCCTAAATGTGCAGACAGAGATACAATGGAAAGCATAGATCAAAATGCATTGTGTCAGAGTTTCCTAGTCAAAGGCCTCAGCAAATCCCATCGAGAATTTGTGGTGAGAAGTTAAAAGGCAAGTGATTATTTTATCTTATCTGACTGAGCGGAAGCTTCTTTGCAAAAAATGTAAAATAAAAAAAAAAGGAACCACAAATCAGATTTTGACTTGCATATATTCTTTACCTTCCACTTTGTGATTATGCAATACTTTGCATCAGACATGAAATGTATGTAATGTAATCAAATTTAAGTAAGCGGTATAAATATCTGCAAAGTAAATGGTGAGTAGTATTTGATTACATGTAACTTACATGTAACTTGACTTGTTACATGTAATCAAATAGTCAAACTTGCTTTATTTGCATTTATTTAACATGACAACTTTATACTTGTAACAAATAATTGTTTTTATAAGTTGGATCACCTGTTGTGTTTTTCTCAGAGCATGTGTGGAGAAAGTGTGCAATCTCACACGCTCTGTCTCGGGGTCTCAGGAGAGTCAGACCTACATGTTCTTACACCTGGACTCCTCCGAAACGGGGAGGGCAGCCCAGCTTTGACCCCCACACATCTGGAGCCGACACACTCAAAGACGCCAAGGAGGTGCATAAATAACACCCTCACACATGTACAGTATGTCACTCACAAGAAATACACAAAGGCAGACAGGCATGCACTTCCCGGAGAACAAATATACGGCTCGTCTCCACACATGTGTTTGAGCGCAGACACACACACACTCATCCAGAGGAAGAGAGCTAAAGGAATCCCAGATTGTGCAACGCGTCTGTCTCACACACACACACTGAGTCCAGATACAGATGGTCGGTGTGGTCATCTCATTAATCCTGAGCTTTTACGTTTTTATGTATAAAAAAAGACACTTGTGTTTTATCGTGCCGTGTCTGGGAGAAATATGTGCAGGTGCTGCAGCTGCTGGAGGGCACGTTGACCTCCCAGACGAGGGAGAAGTGGTGGGACATCCCAAAGCGAAGCACAGATAAAACACCCGTCTGTGCACGGTTGTTCTTCTTCAACATGTTTCTGGGCGACAAGTTACAATTGAAACCTGAAAAAGCTCGTCCATCATGGCTCGAGCTTTGCTTGCTGCGACGTTTCCCCAGAGCCCCGAATACCAGAGCGATGACACGGATGTCAGAGCAGGGCCTGGACTTTCAGGTTTATCACTTTACGTTGGTGAGTACGGCCTCCTGGTGCAGCAGCTCGGAGCAGGATGCGGCAGGAACTGGCTTTCCGTGTGTGTTCAGATGTTTTCTGAGAAGTATTTAAATTTTTGTATTTGATTATAGTTAAAAATGATGTTTTTTGCCAATTTATCTTTTCTTGTTTTTAAGAAGAATCACCTGGGCAAATTTGCTTCATAAGAAAACAAGGCATTCGAGACTTGAGGGACCTTGTGCATGATTTGAAAATTAATGGTCTTGATGTTATTAAGACAGTGCCATCCACAACTATATCAATAATATTAATAAATTAAAATATTATTCAAAGCTTGATGTGTCAAGACTTTACGATTCTCAATGTGCGATGGATAAAACATGACATTTAAGACGAGAATGTTCCATCAGACCAATAAATTTCAATCCAGAAATGTGGGGTTATTAAAAAGTATTTTAAATTATTACATATTTTCCAGGCAAATGTTCCCCTTTTCCATCCATTAATTTCCTAATCAGTGTTTCAGATCAGCTGTAGTTTCTCCTCCGCTATCATCCGAGCCCTGCAGAGTCTGCAGGCCCGTTCCCTCCCTGTATTTATCCGACTGTAAACAGTTTGCCTGCAGTGCAGCTGCTTGTCCCAAAGACTGCTGTGCCCTAAGGGGACGGGGGCCCAGGTGTTCCTGTTTGGGTTTGACGCCGTTCCTTATTTTTAGTCGCACTGAGAACTCTGCTGCTTGTGGACGTAGCGGGTCACTCGCGTGTTTATTTCTTTCAAACAGCCAATCAGCCGAGCAGGTTTTGTGTCAACATCAAGGGCCAGCTTCCTGTTATTACTGACCACACGCACACATATACATACACATATACAAACCAGCAATATGCTGTACATACTGCAATTACATCCGCAGATTCTGGAGGACGTCATGAGGACTGCTGTCCTTATATGACTAATATGTAAAAGGGGATTGTGAACCCTCTGATATCGGGACATGATAAACATTGAGAAAATGATCAAACTATACTAGTAATACTGGACACGCTCAGACAGAATGACTGAGGAAAAGCTCATCTTTCTTCTGATAACTCTAAAGGGAAATGGGCTGAAATCTAGACTGAGATTTTAAGTGTTTTGACTGAACAGACAAAGCTGAGTACAGATATTATTTCTCCACATAAAAAGCTAGTGGTGATAATAATTAAGTTCCTGTCGGGATCGAACGCGACAAAGCGACCCATAAACATGAAATAGTTGAAAAAACAAACTTGGGGTGCGTGTGTGTTCATCCCTGTGGACGAAATCCAGTGCAGCCAATCGACTTCAGGCCCCTCGTTACTGAACTCAGTAAACATGCGAGCAACTTAATGACGTTATAAATCCAGCTGCTCAGAGGTTTGCTGGAGAACATCGGTGAACAAACATGTCAGGTCAGGGAGGAAGATGTGGACGGCAGAGTCCAGTCTGTTCCAACACAGGCAGATATTTTGAATTGATCTATTGCTTGGTATGTGTGTGTGGGTGTGTGTGTGCGCGTGTGTGTGTTTGAGAGAGGGAGCGCGTGTGCGCCGCTCTCAAACATTACTGAATGAATTACTGAATGAATTTGTGCAGTGGTTGTAGTACCGTCTAGAGCGAGTCGGCGCGTTTGTCCTTGAGCGAGATAATGAACAGATACTAACTTATAGGATGCTGTCTCACGCTCACACACACACACACACACACACACACACACACCCCCACACACACACACACACACACACGGGATCCATCTCTGCTTCTGTCTATGTCCTTGTTTTTAAAGGTCTGTTGGAGAAGGAGTGTGACTCCTGGAGCTCCTTCTTTCATCGTTTTTATTTTATTTTAGAGGATATTTGCAATCATATGGCATGATCTGCTTTCTGTTTTCCAAAGCTAATAATGATCAATCCAAATTCTTCTGGTCGTCACAACACCTTTGACAAACTCTTAATTTATGGCTCCATAAATTCCAGGTTTCTTGGGAAAACTAATTGATTTAACCCTGATTAATGTTCAGCAGAATTATGTTGTCAACACAATTTCCTCCAAAATAACAGAACAGACTTGAAAGACAAAAAAATTGTATTGAATTAGAAAAACATTCTTACTTTCTCAGCGAACAATAAAACAAATTCAATTCACTCTGAATGTTTTGCCGTTTATTTGTTGCAAGACCAAATAAATCAGCTGGCAAAATCTACTCAAAAAGGATCATTCTTGTTACCAAATAAGAGATTTTGGCAACTTTGAGACGTACTCTCCACTCTTCAGTGGAGAGTACTCGTTCGTAGTTTTAATGGTGAAATAAAATAAGAAACTCACAAACCGTGGAAGAAGGGAAGCAAGGGAAGGATCAAGCAGAGACGACTCAGCCAGCGAACCCGAATGCTGTGATGGTGAGATCAATGAAAGCAGAACGACTGACAAAACGAAGCGCAGCAGAGAAAGACTTGGTTCAAACGTGACTCGAATCTGAGGCTATAGATCAAAATGCACAGAAAGCAGAACACCAGAGGGCACCAAGAAACTCAACGCAAAGGAATAAACGAATGTGGAAAGACCTAAATACCAATGATTATAAAACTGAATAGCTTTTTGGCTTGACGTGCTGCTAATGCTGGACAGGAAATTGTGAGCAAACCGCCGTTGTAACTGTAGCACTGTCCAGTCGGTCTGGATGCTGATAACTTATTATTTGTTGTGACCAACTCCAGCATGGAGCAGAATGATGTCTTTCTCCACAACCAAGATTCTAATACATGTTGCGCCTTTAATAAAATATTTTGGTTTCTCAAATATAAACTTACCCTTGACAAGTTAATGAAAGGTCAGAGTCACTAAGTCGAGCATAAAATGTTTCATATTAGCACAACATAACAAACATTTGATTTCAACCAGAAACAAAGCACAAGTGTCTCTCTCCGTAGTTTGGAAATGCTTCTGTGTGTGTGTGTGTGTGTGTGTGTGTGTGTGTGTGTGTGTGTGTGTGTGTGTGTGTGTGTGTGTGTGTGTGTGTGTGTGTGTGTGTGTGTGTGCGTCTTCCGTCATGCGGGATGTGTGTGTCCTCTTCAGTGGAGAGTACTCGTTCGTAGCAGCAGCTAATGAAATCTCATCTTCGTCTCCCTCTCTCTTTTTTTCTGCTCATCTCGCTCTGACATCTATTTGTCCTTCCTCTACTCCTTTTACCCACAAATCCCCCTGCCTCTTCTTCCACGGTATCATTCCTTCTGTAAAACCCACTCAACGTTTACAAATGGGGAGCAAAATAAATGAATAAATAATGTATTCATTCAAAGCATGAACAAGGTGATCCAAAGACATTTCTTTCATACTTTTTGCAGGGTTTTAAGTCGTCATCAAACTCAGTCCATTATGTCTGTGGATTCCCCAGGTTGTTCTTCTTTGTGTGCGATGTGGACCTGTCCAGATTGGACCCTGCCTCTCGCCCAGTGACTTCTGGAGATTGGTTCTCGTCCCTCAGATGGATGAGTGGAGTAAAAACCTTGTAGCCTTGATAAGTCAATGAACCAGCAGGATGTTCAGGTTTTGGGCCACTGCAGCAGCTCGTGTTGCTCTCTCTTCAGTTTATTGTGCTGAAAGTTTCAGCCGGTTTCCCTTTCAAAGAGACTTTACACTGTTATGGAAGAACGCTCTCTTAACGTGCAACAAGTTACCTGGAAGGTGACTAACAAATTCCAGGTACTCGGACGGCTTGTGTCTGCACTCATCGCCTCGCTCAGAGGTCAAAGTTCAGCTGAACCAAACCCCTGACAGCAAGTAAATTCACACTGTGAAAATATGGATTTTAGAGTGCAATGTTTTTGAATGTTTTTGGTTTTGAGCGATGGCCCAGTGGAAGCAGGTGATTGTTGAGTCACGCTCAACCCAACCAGAACTCCTGGTGCCGCTCTTCACAGCGTCCCTGACCGGATTCTTCCTCATCTTTTTATCACTTTTAGAGAAACATCCACTTTGTGTGTCGTCCCAGACCGTTTTCTCAAAATAGTTTCAGATGCATTTTTTTTTTTTCTACTATTGTTCTTTTGGATATTTTTGTTCATGTTTTTGATTTTGGGGAACATCTCAGCTAAACTTCTTCTAGTATAAACTTTAGTTATCAAATTTACTTTAACTTCTAGCAGAACATTTTAGTCTAAGAGTGTGTATTATATTTTGCCTCCCCTACAGATGTTGACATTGTTCAGTTTGTGGAGTGTATGTGCAACGTTGAGGGAAAACATTAAAAGATTCACTGAATCTTTCTATTAAAAGATTCACCGAATCTTTTAACGATTCAGAGAATCGTTAAAAGATGTTTCACTGAATCATCTTCAGTTCACTGAATTAAATGACATTTAATTCAGTGAAGTAAAGATGATGTAATTCACTTAATCTTTTACATTATAAAACCTGTGACTTTAACAAGGCTTGTGTGCATGTTTAAAAGCAGTTGAATTGTTCTTGTTTGTCACTTTAGTTTTGTTTTTTTTTAACCAAAATTCCTGCAGCTTTATTAATCAATATACTTAACTTAATTGAAGAAAACATATGTTAAGTTTGAAGCCATAAATATTTCCAACAAGCTAAATGGACCCAATTGCTTGGGTCTGTGTTAAAGTCACCCAAAACAACAAGTGTAGACATGTAAAAACGTTACGTAAAAAGTTTAAATTTAAGGGAAAGTGTCCATATTTGTAATGCAGGCAACAGTTGAGCAATGAAAACTTTTCACCCATGACTCAAACCGTTCTGTGTGAAGGAAAATTTGATTTAGGGAAGAGGCAGCAGATGTCCAAGTGATTAAACTCCGCTGCTTCCATAAGTTGCTGCAAACAGCAAATTACCTTAGGCTGAAGTTTATCAGTGTCATCTCAGTGTTTTGATTCAGAACTGCCTGAAGGTAACAAAGTTAGTTTCTATGGTTTATAGTGAATTTTTTTTTTTTTTCACAAGAAGTGATTGAAAACTTTCGGTTGCTCTTTTGGAGAGATGCAAAGGTGAACTACTGGAACTGAAGTGGGTTTTAACATTTTCCCTGAAGCACTTGTATCTTCCTAGCAGATTAAAATAATAATGCATCAAAACTTTTGCAAGAATCCAAAACAAAACAAAAGGTTTGTTTTGGATTTTTAGGGAGGAGAAGAAAAAGATAACTAAATGACTAAAATGACTAAAAAAGACTCATCCAGACTTTGTTATTCTTGGCATAATGCAGAGAACAGCTTGACTTTTCAAGAGTTCTCAGTATCAGGATGATTAAAACATGTATGGTGTTTTTTATTTTATTTTATTTTTGTTTGTTTTGTTTTGTTTTTTTAATGTTGCTAAATTTTTGAGGAGACCATTTTCCTGTTTCCAAAGTGGCAGCATGCTTATCCCATCCTGAAGCTGCAGCCAGAGTTTCAGTAAAGACATCCCAACAAAACAACAAAACGTGCGTTAGAAGGAATTGTTTGGTCATTCTAAGTCTAAGGATTACATTAAGTCGTATTTTAAGCGTTACAACTCTGGAATGTGGAAAAATATTCTAATTTTAAAGTTGAAAATATGGCTTGTTGGCGATCTGATTGATGGGATGTATGGAGCATGTGTTCACCGAACATTACAGCCGTAATAAAAAGTGGATTTATGCTGCGATTAAGTTGCTCACAAGTACACTGATTAGTTGAAGGCAATTGGTTGCAATGGGTGTTTTCTTTGGTTGCAAATTCTGATGCATACACTTTTTCTGATTTTTCTTTGCAAAAAAAAAAAGTTTGAGAGCCATGTATGATTTTCCCTCCACTTCCTAATTAGACACTAATTTGCACTGACCCGTCATATAAAAGCCCCAAATAAAACACACTGAAGCTTATGATTGAAATTTGACAAAATATGGGGGAAAAATAGCATTGTTACTTCTATCTGAGGACAAACCTTGTGTCTGTTTAGAGATGCTGTGTCACCTCTTTGTCCAGACACTCGCTGCTTCCTCCTCCAACTGCTGAATGACTGATGAGTTATTATGAGTGACAATTTGTTGAGCTTGGATACAGAGAGAGGTGCTAGAACAGGAAATAAATCCAAATCCCTTCTCCTCCTCTCCTCGTTAATTGTTTCCATGGAGGGACGGAGGAGGTGGGAACGCTGGGATGCAGGATGGATGGAGGGCTTGTTAGGGAGGCGGTGAGCTATTTCTTTAAAAGTTTGTCTCCACCTCCGTCGGAAGTAAATTGGAGAGACGGCTGAAAGCTTTTCCAGAAGATGGGAAAGCTGGAGGCTGAAATCACTGCCCACTTCTTCTTGTTCTTTTTGATTTTTTTTCCTCTTAAGTGAAAAAGTGTAGAGGTTTTTGATGTGGGGAGGCGGGCAATTTCTTTCTAGGTTAACAGCTTTCAGAGGGAAATTAGTAAAACAACTCAAGCCGTATGAAACAAGAAAATCAGCTAGAGGGACAGATGTGATGCTGCTGTCAGCCATCTCTGGCTCTCAAGTAGATATTTTCCAATTGCTTCCAAGTTAATTTGTGCAAAATTATTATGAGCAGAAAGAGTTCATCAGCAGTGAAGTTGGCTCTCTCACTTTAGAGACGGAAGGATTAATGAAGGAAGAGCCAACGACTCACCACTCCAAACAAAGATCTTCAGAAAAGCCATTAAGTTCCAAATCGAGTCCTGCCAACAAACAAGTAACACTGATCTCACTTTTTAAATACTGAGCATTGCCTGAAAGCATCATCTTCAACTCAACAGACCTTTAGACCTGTCAACATCGACTGATCTGAAACGCATAGCATCCAAACTTTCCACACCAAATCAGCCATAGTTGGACGTGTGGGCGTCATTATGACACAGTTGTTAGCACTGTTTCCACAGAGTGTCCAGGGGTTAAACCTGAGTCTTTCTCTATGGATCAGTATGGATGCTCTCACCGGGAACACGTTGGTAATCACTGGGTACTCTGGCTTCCTCCCGAAGTCTAAAAATATGCACGTAGTTGTTAGTTGAGGAGGGTGCGTATTATTTTTTATTCTGTCCATCTCTCTTGTTACATAGATAGGCCATGATCGCTAGACGCACACGCACACACACACACACACACACACACACACACACACACAAGCTACCATCCTGCATGGATTAGAGGGGAAAGATAAAGGATGGAGGAAGCGTAATACTCATCCCTTCTCGGCAAAAAGCAGCCGATGTTAACAGTTTCATTTAACTACTGAGTTTAGTTTGTTGTCAAAAACATAAAAATAGAAAAGAAAAAATGCCTTTGAAATAAAAAAAATATCTAGGGATTAACTTGAAACCTTGTCTTTTAGAATTAGACTTTTGAACATTACATCAACAAATCATATTCTATTCTGATTTAAATGGTCCATGTTCAACTCAGACCTGCACTGAGATGAAGACCAAGAGAATTCGTCAAATGAAGCAAATAGGAGATAAGAATGTCATAAATATCTGTTTTCAAGTTGAGAATCAGATATCAGACAATCAAATGATAAAAAAGAAACACTTTGACACAGTCTAATAAAATATATATTTTTTCCTTTGGCAGTGACAATTGCATCAATAACTTAATTTGTGATTTCCCCTTCTCGCATTTCCCCTCTATGCACACAAACTAAAGGTCTTTACTTTTTGTAGATGATGTGCTTCTGTTGGAGATTGTAAGTAATGAATTTCATCATAAACCTAATCGCTCAAAAGACAATAGACTTATCCTTTGTGTCAGGAGTTAGTTTCTGTTTGAAGTGTTGCGGTTAAGGCTTCCTGGTATCTCATTTATGAGTGATGCCAGGAGAGAACGGGAGATTGATAGATGGAAAAGACGATTCCTCTGCAGCAATGAGACTGCTGCTCCTTGAATGAAAGAACTGAGCCGACGCAGCTCTTGACGTGCCGGTCTTTCTCCCTCATTGACGGTCGAAAGGTTTGACTCAAGATTCTGGGTACAAGCAGCTGAAATCAGCTTCTTCCCAGGGATGTCTGAGGTTGGCTTCAGAGATAATGTCAGGACGTTGGACCCACTGCCCACTGCACGTAAAGGATCCCGAGATGACTCCTCCTTTGGGTCTTTCAGAAATTGAAGACGCCAAACTCGCTAGAAGGTTGCCGGGGTTTCCCTCCTGCACCTGTTGCCTCCGCCACCAGATCTCAGGTTGATTAAGTCAGTGGATGGGTTGCCTTTGAGACTCAGTGTTCTTCAGTCTTCAAAATTCCAGCAACAAAGTCAGATTTGTTATTGCATTGACAAAACCTGGTTTAACGGGTTAAAGTTCATTATTTTCTGACGAACTTTGTTGAGAGAACGACAAGTATATTTCCTCTACCAGTGCAGATGACTGAAGGTCAGTTCAGCAGGTCTGGGTCTTTAATTTTAGGCGTTGACAGCAGCTTACAATCTGCAGGTGAATGAAATGCATTTCTAAAGTAATGTCATTATTCACTGATTAGTCAAATTTTACAAAAACCTTCAAACGCCCTGCGTCCGGGTCCGTCTCTCAGTGCCTGTGTCTCACTGCAGTGGGACAATTACTCCATCTGGGGATGAATGAGGTCTGTGGTTGAGTTTGCGAATGTGTGTGTGTGTGTGTGTGTGTGTTTGTACAAGAGCGGACTGGAAGAGGGAGTGGAGGGGACAAGGGAGGAGCCGAGGGACGTGGGTGAGTGATTCTCCAGATGAGATCTAATATGAGAGACGATGCATCCTAAAGAGACGTTTTCTCATGGGTTCACCTCATGAATACAAATTCACCCCCGCCCGCCTGGTCCGTTCTGGAAGGACGGATGCACCTTGCTTCAACCCATCATGGAGAAGCCCAGCAGTGCTGCTCTCTCTTCTTTTTTCTTTTTTTTTTTTTTCAACTTTGATCCAATCACAAATCCCAGCTGCGGTGACTTCATGGCAGCTCCCATGAGTCATCCATTCATACCTCTGTTCTGTGACTGAGTCTCTTCGCTCTGATTGTCACGAGTATTTATAATGACGGGGGGACCGTCCGCGAGCATGCCGGCTGAAAAAGTCAAACGTTGCCAATGAAACACAGCAGGTGAGTGTGTTGACGGAGGGGAACAATGGGTCTGCCTGTGCGCGCCAAGCTCCAGCGTTATCTTGACCAGTTCAGGTAGATCAGTGTGTTTCATTTTAAAGCAGTGAGGGGGGAGGATTTATGTGAAAGAGACTGATAAATGCCTCAGCACATTTTAAGATCTGACACTCAAGGAAAGTCAGAGTTAAACTAAGTTTGCCAGCTGTGCGTGCGTGGAGGCATGTGTGTGTGTGTCTGTGTGTGTGTGTGTGTGTGTGTTGCTGGGAGAGATAGAGTGGGAGGAAAGGGGGAGGAGATACAAAAGGGAGGAACGGAGTGGAGAGGGAAGGAGTGAGACACAGTGAGGAGGTTTAGAAACAAGAGGGAATCTTTGCCAGTGATACAAGTGAAGACACGCGCGGCTTGTTTTTCTCTTGCGGCCACCGGCTGCGTTTTTAGCAAAGGGCTGGAAGTGCGGGGAGGATGAGAGGAGGGCGGCGTTCACCAGCAGAGGTCAGGCAGGCAAAGAGAAGGGAAGCCGGCGGATGTTTTTAAGAGTTTGCTTATCTGACAGTGACAACAGGATGAGAATCTGAGCGAGGAGAGAAAAAGATGGAGCGAGCAGAGATACCTATAGAGACCCTGAACACTTAGCCTGGTTGGTCCTAGAGGGGCAGACAGAGACAGAGACAGCGTCATTAGTTCACTTTGCCTTTTTCTGTCCAAAGGAGCGAAAGAACTAGGCAAGGGATCGTAACACTGGAGCTCAAGGATAAACCATGGACTCTGCATACATCCCACCACACCTGGACGTGAGTACTCCATCCACACACACACACACACACACACACACACACCACACACACACACACACACACACACACACACATCTGTCATGCAACAGGCCACAGGAACAGTGCTGCTGAACCCATTAGCCACTCTGGGGAAAAACACACATGCAAACGTTCCCCTCAAACTGTTCTTTTTTTAACTCAATCAAAATCTCATCCCGGTAAGCAACCTGTCTGAGAATAATGCGCCCATTATGAGTTCAAAGAGCATAACTCACCACTGCTTCAGCATGCACAGCATGATTTGGCTCTCGGCGTTAACACTCATCAGATTTAATGCAAAAAACAGAGCTGTTTTTCTTTTTCCTTTTTTTTTTTTTTTTTTAGTTCTGTGTTTCACATCCGTTGAGCTGTCAGACGCATAACGAGAGCAGTCTCTGAGCTTTCGGCAGCTGCGGGTTGGACATGTCAGTGTTTCCACTGATGCTGGTGAAGTGTTGCCCGTCAGTTTGGGGCCTCCTGCAAACCGCAGCGCGCCAGTGTTGCCGGGACCTCCGAGCATCTCCGGCCGTGGCGATAAGCCGCGGGGGGACGGTTGCTGTGCGACCTGCAGATGAGAGCAGAGCGCTGCGTGTCTTGGTCACCTGACGGGGCAGGTGGGGCCGGGCGTCTCCTGATCTCCTAAATGTCTGATCTCGAAATGCGATTCGAGGTGTGTGATTCACTCACACCTTACTGCGTCTGCCTGTTTTTACTGCATGTGTGTGTGTGTTTCTGCACATCCCAAAAGACCCTAAAAGTCGGTCATGTTAGCGTTTCTTCTAAACAAAACATCACTTCACGTATTACATCCATGTTAAAGTCGTTCAATAAGACAAAGAGCTGACTCTTTGTAAGGCTTTGACCTGCTGATACCAACGTCAATTTTTCTTTAAGATCTGACAAAAAGGCAGAGAGCAGAATATGTTTTCCTGGCCTACCTGCCGTGAGCGGTCATGCGGCGAAGTCATGACAAATGGCTCCAGAGTTTGGCCTCCTGTATGAACAATTACAACTGTTTGTATCACAAGACAATTCAGGTGTCTTCAGTTAAAGGCCTTGAGGGTAAGGGTTAGTACCGTACTGCAACCTGTGGACGTGTCTCTGGTCCAAAACACCTGAATGGACTGAATCCCCTCAGGTGTGTTGCAGAAGGGACACGTCTAAATGCTGCAGGTCGCCAAACCTGGAGGACTGGATTTGAAGACTTCTGATTTAGACCCAAACCTTTACAGCAAGATGTGCAACATTTTCTGCTCCGTGGCAGGTGGAGCTTGAAAACTCAAAATGACAAAACTGGAGCCGCTTTCTCCGGGCTTCCTGAAGTCTTGCTATCGCTCGCTCTCTCACAGCCTGAAGAAATTACTGGCATAACATTTTGTACAAAATACAAACTTAGCAAGTTTTGAGACCAATCCAGCAAATCCTGACGGTGATGATGGTGACTTTTTGTAGACTGGTGAAAGCAAGCAATATTCAAACTCTGATCAGCTGCTAAAGGTCCCGCTCCTTCATTTGTTTTTAAATGTACAGTGGAATAAAGTCATTTAAATATGTTTTTTTTATTATTTCCTTAAAACTAAAATATATATATATATATATATTAATAATTACTGTGAGTTTGGTATGCAATAATTAACTTTTAACAGCTTGCAGCAACCAAAATAGTTCAGTTAAAGTATCTTTCTGCTTCTATGACATTTTTCTAATGTAATAAATTCACAGTAACCCTGTAATAGAATGACAGTAAAACTGTAATAAAATCACAATGAAATTACAGGGAGGTTACGGTAAAGATTACAGCAATAAGCTCAGCCCTGCTGCCAGTAATTTTCTGTAGATTTTACACTTATTTTTTTACAGTGTATCCTGACGTAGAGCCAACGGGTCAAGACATCCACCCAAAAACCTCCACCCGTTTCACTGGTTGATATGCTGGTAGCTAGGACAGCATATGAATATCGATCACCTTTTGTCTCCAGCCAATTATTGCATTTCTTTTGCCTCTTGTTGGTCAACTCAAAACTATTTGAATTTAAACATTAATACTGTTCTGCTCCTTTTTCTGTAAGTTGCAAAGAAATAAAGAAACAGACTCAAGAGATCTAAACTAATATTTCTTAATGTAAATTGAATTCATTTTTAATTCTTAACACTTATAGGATTTTTTTTACAGTAATTGTCACTTCAACAGTGTTTTTCCTCCATCCTGCAGCATGCAGATGGTCCATTGTGTCTAATTTAGCATCTTATAACTTCTTTCATGGCAGGCAATGGGTGCATTTGAAGGAGTTAGCAACACTGAAGATGATAATGGAAAAGCTCTGTCCTTGTCTCTGATGTCTCCTTGTATTGAGTGAATACTTTTTCCACACTATCCAAAGTGTTAGATAGATGCTACAATCTAGAACTCCTCTAGCACAGGACAATTTTCTTAAAAAAAAAGCTTATTCCATCTCTTTCTTTCCT
Organism: Poeciliopsis prolifica; assembly: GCF_027474105.1. Lineage (NCBI taxonomy): Eukaryota > Metazoa > Chordata > Actinopteri > Cyprinodontiformes > Poeciliidae > Poeciliopsis > Poeciliopsis prolifica. The sequence continues at coordinate 8,264,861 of NW_026562397.1, read as the reverse complement.
CCTAATATTTAAAATAGAAATTCTTGAACTGTCCTCACTCAGCAACAACATCCACAATGAAGAGTGTTGTTAAAAAGTTTAGCAGCAGGTGAACATGCCTTCATGTGATGACCTCAGTTAAAGATGTTAAGCTTTTTTCTAAGATGTCCATTAGCATTTTACTCTTAGAAAAAAAGGCCTTACTTGGAGAGAAATCATAAAAAAAGGCGTGTGTGTCACACTTTTGGCTCATGAGTCAGAATACTTAATATTTCCCTAACTGTTTGCTCAGAGAGCAAAAACAAACCCTGTGGCTTGTTCGCAGCACGTATCAAGTTCAGAAATAATAGGTCGACTGCGTTGAAAAATGAGGGCCAAGAAGAGGAGAGCGGGGATTAAATCAGAGAGAGAGAAAGAAGGAATTTGGGAAAAGAAACACGGGAAGAACAACAGGAAGGGAAAGTTAAGGAACCAGGCATAACATGAAGACAGCAGCGGTGGATAAATCAGCCGGCTGCGGTGACACACCGGCCCCCCGGCCTCGCAACAGTCTGCCACGCTCTTCCGTAAAAACACCATCCACTTAAAACTTTGGGGAGGAAAAAAAAAAAAGAAAAACCTTCATAGCGGGTAAAGGAAGGGGAGCAACTGACAGGGTAACGGGGAGGTGATGCAGAAACGCGTGAAAACAGATATTTCAAACACAGGATGGCAACAGACAGGAGAAAGGTGGGTAAATATTGAACAGCAGAACATCTGGGGTTAAACGCAAAAAAAAAAAAAAAAGACAACGCATATTTTACCAGCTTTGTAAGTCAACATAAAGGACAAAGCTGCAGGACAAAGTTCAAGGAATGCAAAGAGGAAGGAGGAAGGGGAAAAGGAGCAGAGTTTGAAATAAACAGATAAAAAGAGAGGCGGACGTCAGAGGTCAGAGGTTTTAATCAGCGAGTTCAGAGAGACACGGGGGTCAGGGCAGCCACGACGCTGACCTGCTGCTCGCCAGGGTCACACTACTGTCTGCTTGATCAGGTCAGGCCACATCTTATGCATCCACAAAGAACAAGGTGGAAAAACAGCAGAGTTTGACTCTTATACCCTGAAACCTTCACCGTATCTATGACCCTTTAATTACAGAGTACACCCTCCAAACATTTCATTATTTCAAGTTCAGGCCAGACTCAGGTTGGACAGGAAGAAAAAGATCACTTGTAAAATTCCCCGCCGTTCGGTCCGGATGCATTTTTACAAAGTTACAAACCATGAAACCACGGCACTCACTCTTTATTCATGGCTACAACGGCTGCGTGTTGTTAGGAAAACATGTAACTGCGATGCTGCTGTTGGATGTTGGTTTTGATTGCGACTGACCCGGATATTCTTTCCTTTCTTTCTCCACAAAGTTCCAACCACTCTTTATGTGCGTCACTAAAAATATACATCAAACGAAGGAGGAGGCAGGGAAAATCTGTCCAACACAGCAAACATATTATTTGCATGCAGAATTTGCATGTGTGGCACTGAAAATAATAACTAACATCCCACCAAATCTTGCGACCAAGCAGTCCTTTGCGAATGCAATGTTGCACACGTTGTTATTTTTGATGTGTGATTCAATTTTATATCTTCTGCATCTCTAAAAGTTATACTATGAGATCACGCGTGTCAAACTCAAGGCCCGTGGGCCACTAAAGCCCTCCATATCTTTTTATGTGGCCCTCTAGGTTCTAGACTAAACACTGAGTGTGCTTAAATATTATGTTATCAATCAAATCAATGCACTTTTTATCCGTTTACTGTCGAATTACACCAGTCAGTCCCTCCAGTTTCTTAATAATTATTGTGGAAATTTTCACAAAAACAACAAATCCATGCACGTTTCTGCACTAATTGGGAATTTATTGTTGATTTTCCTCAAAAACTGTCAAAAACATTCTTACTTGTATTAATCAGCTCCCTGAGCCTTAATAGTCCATAAGTTGTGCAGCGAGTAATGAAAACTCGCATTTACTGTCATAAATAAGCACAAATATTTCCAAATTAGTACCACAAACACTGAATTTTATTGCGAAGCTCACAAAAACATTCACAAAATCCTGGAGGGACTGAAAAGACGTTCAATAATATAATTGCATTTTAAGAACTGATATTTAATGTTTTATCAGTTCCAGAACGAGTTTTACCAGTACGTTCTGGCACAGCCGGCCCTTTAAGAGCATTCATGATCTTGGCCCAAAACGAAAAAGAGTTTGACACACCAGAATTAGAAACTTTATCGGAGCAAAATACCAGGTTTTCAAAACAATCAAAGGTCATTTTCAACAAAGATGTACAAGATGATCGAACCACTTACTAATCAACAACATTTATTTATCATTACTTTAAATGTATCACATGAACCTCTAGTAAATTTTGTTGGAAGTTTTCAAGTTCCTTTTGTAGACTGATTTTATTTTTTGGCACTTATGATCCTTAAAGTGTAGTGAAAGTCAAAAAAGCTCATAGTAAGTTGTTAACACGTCCATCACTAACTGTAGTTACCAAAATACGATGAAAAAATATCAAGCGGTGCTTGTTTAATTTCCACAACATAACTGAATTGGTTATGTTATGTCAGAATATTTCCAAACAGCCAAATTTGTGTTTCTTTCGCATGACGTAGAAGCGCAGTAAACTTCTTGCAGCCAGCTGACTGGCAGCACACAATCACAGGAAACTTTTGTTGTCCTAAACGTTTCTTAATCAAAACAAATTTCAAGCCATAAAAACAGTGTGATGGAAAATTATAGCTGTCAAGGAAGCCTTCCCCCAGCTTTCTTTATCTTTTTCGTGCCTCAGCTTTGCACAGCCTCAGACACACCTTGCTGTGTGACAGCCAAACCTTTGAACCTCAGAGTCACTTGGGTGTTTTTTTTTTTTTTTGTAGGTGAGGAAAGTACAGAAGAGAGAGGTGGTGTTGTTGTCCTTAATCTCCTTTACAAGCTTCCACAGTATAAGGGAGAGGCCGTCCAGCAGTATCTAATCTATAATTGTCCTCTGCTACGCTGCCTCAGGTGCAACAGCTCAGGGTGGAGCTGCCAGAGTTTAATGGATACCCAGCAACAATCCCACGGTAGGAGGTGGTTCATTTTCCCATGCCTGCCCTTTGAACCGTGCACAGTTTGAACAACACGCATAAAAAATATACACGCCTTCACACCTGTGACCTCCTTCTTACCTCTGTTCTGACAATATGGCGAGATTAAGAGTCATTACAGGATCGTTATATGTTTACTCACCCATAAACGCCACTGTTATCTCGCTGCAGAGGCCCTAATCAATTCTCCGTTCCCTGCAGAGATGAGATAAGGAGATAGAGGTGAGAAAACTGGAGATATGGGAGTGCTAGTGCAGTGAAAAATATTTCATCCATCCTAAAAGCTGATTGCGCTGGCAGGAATCTGCCTTTCTGGAGAAAGTTCTACTCCAATGTGTTCGGTAGCTCATGTCGCCTTTCAGCAAGTTTTATCCATGTCGCTGCTCTTCCGCTACCTGAACCTCTCTGAGGTTAGCCGAGCTGTTGCCGCGCTGGCGTGCAGTTACCCTTCACTGTCAACACCTGCACCACAAAGAGGCCGGGTGTTAAGCAGGTCACGGTTAATTGTGTGACCCCGTTTTCGAGCCAACTGGTTCCCGCGCCGACACAGAGAGTGTCACCCGCCTGGAAGAGGCAACCGCCTCCTACGAGCCGACAACAGATCCAGATCATTCAGTGTTCAAATGTGTTTTCCAACCATTTGAACCAGTTCGTTTTGGTGAAGCGGACGGATGTGGCTGTCATTCAGTAAGTGTGAGTAATCCCTACCTGATAGCTCTGCTTTAAAAAAAAAACCCAAAGAAACCTAAAATATTTAAACCTCTTCACAAAAACCATTACAATCGGTTTCCTTATTTTTCGCAGTGATATGTCTCATCCTACACTGGCAAAAAAAACTTCATTGAAACAAGCCTTAGTGGCCTGAGTGGGAAGAATTTAATTTGTTTTCAGAGTTTGAATAATTGTTTTTCATATATTTATGGCAAGAGAACGCATGGATATAAATCAGTGTCTTTTGTTTTTACTGGTTTTTAATGCCATTTGCATTGCATTTATTTGGCCTTTTGTCACTTAATGTTGTAAACTGTTTTCTGTTCTTTTTACTTGGTAAATAAATTGGAAACTACTCATTTAATGAGTGCAGACGGATCGGGTGATCCATCCGGAGCTGTAAACGTGGCTTTATGTTTTTCTCATGAGCCAACAAATCTAAAGAACTATCTATCAGAGCGGTACGTTTTATTAAGATCTATTATTTGGCTCTTAGGAAATGTTCTTTTCACTCCCTTGCATGCAGTCAAAAGTTATGGAAAGCTACAGAATGCTTTAATGCCTTGATTCTCTGGTGATTTGAAGACGTAGAGGGAAAAAAAATGCAGGTCATGTGTCATTGTGGCAGGTCTTTACAACTCCATAACATGCCACCAGAGTCAACTATCTCTGATTAATGCTAGAAATCGTGATGCTCGGCACTCTAAGCGCTCGCATGAGATGATTACGTTCCAGTTGGAGGCTGCCTAATTGCTCCTGTCTAGGTGTCCGCCGAGATAGATGGGCCTTGCGGGTATGGAGCTCCGCCATAAATTAGCAGAAGGAAAATAAAGCGTAGTAGGCAGGAATAACAAGTAAACAGTTTGGTATGGATTTGTGGACTGTAAATTTCTTGAACATATGCCACATGAAGGCTGAAGACTAATGAGAAACTAGTGTGTCCAGGAAGCAAAAGGACATGAGCATGATATACACAGAGCTGGAACACCTTGTAAGGGGCTATCGCTTCTGCAGATTGCATGACCAGCTCTTTGTATTCTCATTATATTATACAATCTATTGGTCTGATTTTTTCTTTCTTTCTTTTTGAGTCTGGAATCAAACAGCAAGGACACCAAAAATGCCTCGCAAATATACTCCTGCTCAGCTTTTTCACCCATTTTGTCAACTTGAAACCACAAACTTCACTGTTTGAAAACATCTAAGCAACATTTGTGTTCACCTGGTTGGCTTTCAAGTCACCATACATTTCTGTGTAATTTTATTTCGGCATTAATTCAATTGTTCTGAGAAGGCCTCAGGAGTTTTGAAGAGAACATTAGAAAACTTGAAGTATCATGAAAAATCAAAGATATTCGTCTGTAACAGCTGCAAATCTACCAAAATGCATCAAGCCAGGAGGCCGAAGATACTGAAGGAATCACAAACCAGCGGAAAATCAATTTCTAGTAATTTTTGTTGTTTATATTAAATGACAAAAAACAAACATCACAAATTTTAAGTTATCTAATTTTTAAGCAATTCCAGGATATTTACAATGACTTTTACTCACAATATAGCAACTAAATCTCATGTAATCTAACATTACCCGCAAATAAACTAAAGCATCGTAATTATAAAAGTAAATCACACAATAAGACAAGTTCAGTTCAAGAGACACAAACATACAATAGCACAGTGACAAAAGAGGACGAGATCTTCCATGCGTCCATTTATAGGCCAGCATGCATAAAGATGTGACGCTAAGCTTAATGTTGCCTCCTTGTGACATGGAGGAAAAAATATGTTTCCAGAAGTTTGCTGATCATTGATCAGAGGAGCAGGTGTCAGCTTTCATATTCACACCTCAGGTTTTCACCTGCAGGGTCGAGGGCGTCTGGTTAGAGTCGATGGGAAGCTGGACAGAGCTAAATATTGGGAAATCATGGAATAAAAGCCATTAGAGGCTGAAAAATAGTTTCACCTTCCAGAGGAACATCAACCCGTAACCTACCAGAGCCAGAGAGATGAGATCAAAACCTTTTCATGAGTTTGGACGGTGCAGTCGGCGTACGGACCCAAATGCAACTAATAATCCCTGGAAAGACATTAAAATCGATGTTTGTGGATACGCTTCCTCCATGCTGACTGAGTCTGAGCTATTTCACTAAAACAGAAATGCCAAATTTCAGCCTTTACATACAAACCTGGTGGAGACGTACACTGAAGGTCTGCAAAGGAAAGTGTTTCCACAAGGCATCAGGGGAACTGAGTTCAAATGCATGCCACACTTTCAGATTTTAATTTATCGAATAATATATTTTCTTTCACTTCAAAACTATGCACTACTTTGTGTTGGTGTACCAGATTAAAGGCACATGAAACTTTACGTGTTTTGCCACAAAATGTGCAAAACTTTAGGAGAAACAACAATTTTTGCAAGGCAAGGTAAATGCAGTAATCATCTCCTCCTGCTTCAGGTCCACCATGCTCCCTGCTAACCTCCTGCTCCTCATGGTCTTGCTGCTACCTCAAGCCTCGTCTGGCCGCCAGGGTGGAGAATCCAGCGAGACCGACAATGGCAGGGTGCCCCCGACCCCTTCGTCCCCGTCGCCCGCCGCAGCGCCGCCCGACCCCGGTCTGGCTCAGACCATCCAGTCGCTCCTCCTGAGCCGACTGGGCCTGCAGTCCCAGCCGAACCCCAGGCCCGACGTGCCGGTGCCGCAGTACCTCCTCGACCTTTATCGCTTCCACCAGCAGCAGTACCATCTGCTGGAAGACCCGACGTTCAGCTTCCCCGGCCACCACATCCAGCAGGCCAACACTATTCGCAGCTTTCACCACAGTGGTAAGCTCGCTGCTGGCGCTGACATGTGAGCGTGGGGGAACAAGGCGCTTATGTGAAAAACCGCTTTTTCACATCTGTAATCAAAACGTTGATTGCAGTCAAGGCGATTCCTTGAGTGTTTTAAAAGTGCAGCTTCTGTTTTGGTCATTAGTTGTGACTCTTCTGACTTGTTTTGTTACCTCAGTTTATGTTGAAGTTCCCATGTTTTGTTGTTCAGTGCATATTCCTAAAGTTGCACAGGAAAAAAATAAGCGACCACTGCAAACATATCCATTCTCAAATTTTACCCGTATATAAATTTTACTCTTTATATAAATGAGTAAAGTGAACATTGCTCTTTTATTCTATGAGCTACTGAACTGATGACACGTCTCTGAAATACCAAGCAGAAATTCTGTATTTATTTGCAGGAAATGAGAAATGGTCAAAATAATGAAAAAAAATCATGCAGCACTTTCAGACCTAAAATAATGCAAAGCAAACAAGTTCATGTTCATTTAGAAACAACAACACTAATGTTTTAACTCAGGAAGAGTTCAGAAATCCATATTTGGTGAAATAACCACATGGAGTTCAGTGCAGTGGTCTCTTAAAAAAGCTGTACTTTCTGCTTGGTGAAGGTGTGTGTACAATTTAGATGCTGCTGCGTGACACTCAACTGACTTACGGTTGAAAATATCTAGTGTGGCCTAGTTAAAATCCTTCTGCAAAAAAAAGAGAGAGGGGCAAAATCTCTCCAAAGTGGTTCAGAAAAAAAGACAACCAGTTATTGAGTTTAGGGAGAAATTGCTTTTTCACATAATGTCAGGCTGGTTTGAACAACATCTTCCATTCACAAATTAGATCATTTGAAAAGTTCCATGATGCATTTTCTCAGGTTATCTTTGCCAGAGATATTAAAGTGTGACCAAGAAAGCAAAACCACAAGAAATCTGTAAGGGGTGAAAATATATTTTTCACACTTTTCGTCCTGGGTTGTGAAATATTTGGGCTTTTCGTTTTGCTCCCCTCATCACGCCTGAGTTGCCCCGTCAGAGAGGATGAGAGCAAACATTAGTCGGGACCTTCTTGACCCCTCCAGTCCGCCTTTCATGTTGCCATTAATTCCAACACAAGCCCTGAAATTATGGCCTGTGACTGAGGAGCTCTTTGCACGAAAATCCCATTCTGTTATTGTCTCTACTTAACGGCGTTTGTTGTGCAATTATCTGCTTGGAAAACAGGCCTGTTATTTCAGGGCCTGTTGGATCAAACCTGAGAAAGTCGGATCTGAGCACACCTGGAATCGTTTCTGATTCTTAGGGTCAAAGAAAGAACCCCAAACCTCCTGAAAATTGCAATTATTTAAATATAAAGTGCTGAAGGTTGCAGCATTGGGGGTATTGGGCTTCGCAGTTGGTATTTCAGTCGTGAAATCTGTTTAAAACGAGATAAATTCTCGGTTTTTGGTTATTTATTATAGCATTTGCATCAGCAGTGTGACTCACTCCTGGGTCAGCAGTATCTCTAAACCAGCCCAAGTCATCTGATTTACAGCCTACTTTATAACTTTCATTATTACCTAAGGTTTTAGCGCCGATATTTACGACTTGGACCTCCCGCACAAACACAGCAAATAAACATCAAATTAAAGAAAAATAACGTTAGTACTGCAATACTGCAATAAATATGCCATAAATTGAGCAGAGTGCAGGCCTTTTGGTTAATTCACATCATTTAAAAGTACTGTCATAGATATCTTTCCTCTTTAATCTGAATAAGAGAACAAGATTTTTTTATGTGGCTTCCTTGACCTGTGAGTTTTCAGTTTAAAAATAAAAAATAAAAATTTAAATCTGAGGACTGCAAAGAAGTAACTTACCAAGTTAAACTACATGCTTCTACTTTAGGTTTTTGCTTTCTGTTCTTCGTAAACCTTTTGAAGCAAGAGTCTGACTTTGTGATTTTGAGGCCACAACAGATGCATTGAAACTCTCATGCCATAGTACTGACTGCCATGATGACGTGATGATGTGTCTGCAGGGTTTTCAGAACTTGACAGAAAGTTAGAACCAAAACTTTCCCAAAGTCGACGAGGACACCTGCAGAATCTGTTGTGTTTAATCAGAGTTCAGGTTTTATGTTGTGTATTGCAAAAAGTGATCAGCTCAGTCAAAAACAAAAAGAAAATCGTGTAATGCTACATCCATTCATTTATAAACTGGCAGCCAAAGTTCTGCACGGCTCAATCAGAAAATCCGAAGCTGACAATAATCAATACAGTTGGCAATAAAAGCTGTAAAGAAAACAAGGGCTGGTCTAATACTTTATGCTGATGTCCCTCACACATGCACAAACAGCTGTTAAATACAGGAAATGTCAACTAAAAACAATTTTCACTCATCATTATTTGGCGTCTCAATGTGTTGCATGTAGTGCATGCCCCCTTCCTGCACCACCTTAGTTAAAGACCTTGTCCTAACTATCTTTACAGTTTTGGAGTCATTGTTGACGATACTAAAACTGCTCAAACTTTTACAAAAACAATTGTTAGGATTCTTTATTTGAAGTCTGATCACACTAAGTTTTTTCTTCCCTGCTCTTTTTTTTTTCCTCTCAGAGCCCTTTGGATATGACACCAAAGTAAGAGATCAGACAAGAGTGCACATTATCTTCAACATCTCCTCCATACCTCAAGATGAAACGGTTCTCTCTGCTGAGCTTCGCCTGCTCCGCAGCCAGACGGCGTCCCCGGGCCCAGGGCCTCACAGATTAAACCTGTACCTTTCTAAACACCAAGAGGATCCTGAGCCCACGTTGCTTGAGACAAGACTACTCACCAGTGGCCTCCATGGCAATAAAGCCGGTGGTTTCTGGGAGGCATTTAGCCTAAATGCGGACCTCCTCCGTAAAGCCCATGGTGGGACTGGCAGCTTGGGCTTTCTCCTGGAGGTCAGACCTGAAAACAGCACCACCTCACCTGACCAGAGCAACTCCTCTGCTACAGGTGATAATCAGACAGCGCAACACCAGGAGAGACACCTGAGGGTGTCCAGGTCTGTGGGACAGGACGATCACAGCTGGGCCCAGGAGAGACCCCTCTTGGTGACTTACAGTCACGACGGCCATGGAGAGCCTTTAGTCAAACACGGCAGGAGAACATCTGGTAAAAGCAAGTGGGTTAAGGCTAGAAAAGGGTCCAACATGAAGACCAAGAGAAGCGGCAAAGGTCACAACAGAGACCAAGCCTGGGGGAAGACCCGAAAAATGGGTTACTCCATGAAGAGCTGGGGGGACGACAAAGGGGAAGTAAGCTGGAGTGATCGTGGGAGAGTGAAAAGAAACGGCAGTCCCGCTAAGCTGAAGCGGCTTTCCCGTGGCAGGTGCCGCCGTCACCCTCTACATGTAGATTTCAGAGATGTGGGCTGGCACAAATGGATCATCGCGCCGAGCGGCTATGACGCCTTCTTCTGCCTGGGAGAGTGCCGTTACCCTCTGGCCGACCACATGAATGCCTCCAGCCACGCCGTGGTCCAAACCATGGTAAACTCGGTGAACGGAGCGGTGCCCCGGGCCTGTTGCGTCCCGACCTCCCTCAGCCCCATTGCCCTGCTTTACCTGGACAATCACGACAGAGTCGTGTTAAAGAATTACCAGGACATGGTGGTGGAAAGCTGCGGCTGCTGGTAGAGGAGCCGGAGGGCTCGGACGCAGCGACTCTGACAAGGAAACAAAGAGGAGGCTGAAAGAACAGAAGGACGGGAGGGAAGAGGCCAGTCAGCTGCAAACAGACAGAGACTGAAAAAAACAGAAATATGAGCAGAGAGGAGGGTGATGATGGGATAGAGAAGCTAAGTTATTATCAGGAGCAAACAGTGTTGACTGGAAGAGAGAGTTTAAAGCGTAAGAGTATTTGAAAGAAATAATGTGCTACATATTGATGACAGAAATAAACTGCCAGGAGTGATGCTCTATTTTCCATTTTGCAATTTTGCAGCCGTTTACATCATTCACTGCCAGTCTGCTAGCTCCACTGTGAGAAGCCAATGCTCTAACATCGAATGACAACAGAAGGTCTGCATTAACGACAGCAACCTGTAGGAAAGCACAGGTGAAGGAAGGCAGCCGACCTGAGTAGAAACAGGAGTCGCTGACGGACAGAGATGGAGACTCAAACTCTACATCGAGCTGCAGAAACAGACTTCAGACTTGACACAAAACTCTCGCTGTAAAGACTTTAGACCCAGCTCGGACTCGAGGTCTGGTACTTTCCTTTGTGCAATCAGAGGTGAAAAGAGTTGTGAGTCTTCTACGTTTCCAGAGTGTAACATGTGCCAGTAACGGTAGCTTTCAAGTTTGTTGAGATGTTCATTTCATCCTAGTAAAGGATGCGGTTGATTTATTAACCATCATGATTCATAGACTGTGGGCTATTAATGGTTCATAACAACCTATTCATGTTAGCTGTAGATTCACGACAATGGCAGATTTTTTGTTTCGGGTTTTTTTTTTTACAAGTTAAATCAAAAGTACTAAGCAGCAGATCTTGATTTTACCCCTCACCAGACCGCATGCATCTGCCCCCAAAGACTTGAAACCTGACACGGACTTGAGGCCAAAGACTTGTGGGTCAGCTTGTCGACATCTCTGTCCTCAGGACACATTTGAGCTCCTGTGCATTTCAAGCAATCCTATGTACTTCTGCCTGACTTGACCTGAATAATCAACTGTATTTGAAATAAATATGACGACGGCACCAGCATGTCATTAAAGCCTTTGTGCTACAGTGTCTTATCGGCGGTATTTGAATGAGAAGGAGGGTCCGTTTGTTTCTACGAAAGCTGATATCAAGAATGTCTGTAGCATACGAGCAACCACTACGTCACAAGCTATTTAAAACAGTAATGCTGAGGAATTAATATGCTATTATTTGAATGTATTACTATCATTATTATTTAAAAAGAAAGAATTTTGTAAAAGTTTTTTTTTTTTTTTTGCAAAAATTTGTGTAATGGTTGTCATGATTTTTACATAAAACAGTGAACTTTAAGTTAAAAGACACATTATGTATTTAAAGAAAGCAGCAGTATGGTGTATTTAATCTAGAAAATATTTAAAATACCTGCACTCATCAGAGCAAACATGGAAGCCTGCCAGCCACACAAAGTGCTTAATGGTAGCTTTACATCCCAACGAATGTTCAGTATATTGAAATTAACAGTGTTTGAAGCTTCACCCGCCTTTTGGTGTGCAACACATGATAGCAGACATATGTGATATTACCTCTAGAAACTGAACTAACACATCAGCCGGAGGAAGCTCTGTGTGTTGTAGCAGCTGAAGTGTGTAACACAGGTGTCTTCGCTATAGTTGTGTTTGCATGTGTGCGATGTGACGGTTAGTAAAAACTCTGGCCTTTAGTGCCTTTTAAAACAGGGGCTTTTAACGTGTTCTCTGCTGAGCTTTGTGTGTTTTACAGTGATGCATTTTCCTCTATGAACGGAAACATTTCAGCAAGAGCTTGTAAAATGTTTGCCAATATACCTCTAATAAACAGACCAAGCAGAACAACTGTCAAGTGACTTTTCTTTTGCATCGACCATTTGTCCTTTCTATACAGCTTTTTTTTTTTTTTTGTCGTCGTCGTTGGCCAGGGATAGGCTATGTATCACGTTTAGATGGAAAAAAAGAGATTGTAAATATATAGTAAAGGATCCACATTTCTTAGATTTAAAATGCAGCTTCACATTCTTATACTGTAACAGCTTTCGCAGGGTTTTGGAGAGAAGTTTAAATGTCCTCCTGCTGAAGCCATTCTATGATGTTACACAAGGAACATCGTTGCTTAACACCAAATACGAAAATAGAGATAGTCAATGAACAAATGTGAACCCGCATGCTGAAGTTATATTTTCTGTGAACGGAAGAAAAGTTTTCCACAAGGCAGTAGTTTGGAGAGCAAACAGACTGCCGGGATAGCATGCATTTTCCAGGCACATGGTGCTGTTTTATAGTGTCATCAAGTGACTTAAGTTGTCTCTGGTTGTTGTGAAGCAACTAGAGACAAACGTGACTTAACAAAACAGGTTTGATTTTGTAATTGTCTGTTGCAAATATTAAGTGTGGGATCCATTGCAGTGTAGGAGTTAAAATGTTTTAGAACAAAATGGTTTAATGTCAACAAAATTAGGAGGACTACAGAAAACTCGATGGGCGACAGAGAGAGCAAAGAGTCAAAGGTCGTGATGAGCAGCAGACTGCTTTCCCTCCAGGCAGATTGTTAATTTACAGTTGAGCTTCTTCGAGGTCCCGTCTGTGAATCTGCCAAATACAGAATACAGTGACATCTTTCTCTAATTCCTGAGGCGACCAGTGAACATTTACTGCAGAAATATCTGGTTGAAAGCAAAGCGTCCAGAGTAAAATTAGCAAAAATGTCCACTACAGCAACAAAGACCATCAGTGTCAGCCCCAGAACTGATGAGGTGCCATGATTGGACTGAATCTTTTTTTTTTTTAACTTAATGGTATCAAAATTCTTTTTTAATAGGAATGAATAACATGCTGTAATTCTCCTTAAATTATTGTCCAAGCAGGAACCAAGATGAGCAGCCAAATAAGATGGCATGGGTAAAGCAAATATGTTACTTTATAGACAAACACGTCCTAAATTATGCATTTATACCTGACATATTTGGCCCACTTCAAAACAAACCACAGTCTGTTTCCTCGTTGTTCCAGACATTTTGCGCGGGTGTGAACACACTCTGGTGTGGACCAAACAAGCCCCGTCTGGAACTCACGTTTTGAGATGATCCATTTCCAAACAAACTCCACTTTTGGTCCGGGCCAAACAAATGGACCAAAGGACTTTCCTCATGTGAATAGTTCAACCTAAAACATTCTTAATTTTCTACTTTACATGTATTAACATCTGATAGCCATGACATGGTTTTAGTTTTGTATTTTAGTTCAATAGTTCTTGATCCTCAGTTGTGATCTGTTCCTGCTTCTTTCCTTTCATAACTGTCTGTGGTTATCTTAATGAGGACACATTTACACCTGCAGTTTGCTGCCGATATCTGCTTAGGCATGAAAATGAGTGTAATAAAAACACACAGGCAGGCCCATAGCGAGGGCTGTAAAGGACCCAGATGTTTTTACAACGCTGCAGAATGTTGGAAATTTCACATAGAGTCTTCAACAATATGCTGCTGCGCTTTAATTGCCCAGAGTATAAAAACTGAACTATCTAAACTTTCTTCCTGCCTCTTTATCACTGCGCCTGTGTGTTTCTTGTATTTGATGCATTGCATGGACAATTTTCCTAACACATGCTTCATTTTGGGGACCGACTACTCCTTGCTGAGTCCCAAAAGAAGAAGTTCTGTTTTTGAGTTAGGGATGAGGTTTAGGACTAGAGCTTAGGATACGTTTAGTGTTGGGTATGAACTGGTAATGGTTAGGTTTAGGATAAGGATCAGGGTCAGGCTGTAGAAATGAATGAAAAAGGAAAGCAAGCCAATGCAAAGTCCTTATGAAGATAGAAAGACATAGTCTGTGTGAGAGCGGAGGGAGAAAAACGGGAGGACAAAAAGCTTGAGAAAAGTCATCTGATCCTCACAGACAGCGTATGTCCGCTCCGCTACAAAGCACTTTTAGCAGATGAGGCTTTGGTTTAGCACCACAACATTTCCCCTCATGCGCTTTAACACATCATTGTTCACTTAAATATATCTTCTGAAAATTTCAGTCCGTGGCCCCAGCTCACTTTTTTGTTTCTTTTCTCAGCCCATCCCTTTTCAAACGAGCCTGACTCATCTCATCTTTACCCGCTTTTCAATTTACTTCTCATTAAATCTTTTATACCGCTGAACTTTATGTTCCTGAAACAGTTTTAGTTGTCCGTCATTTCTTTTCCTTTTTTTTCAGCTTATCACACTGACTCCTTTGTGTCAAACAGCTAATTTTTCCTTGTGAAGAAAGTTAGCAAAGCGTATTTTAAAAACCCTCAATTTAGACCTATTTATTATGAGATTGAAATACAACTATATGACTTTGTGACGTCCATAGTGCATTCTATGGTATGTGATACGGTGTAAGATTTCCCCGACTGTATTGCGCCTTGATAAAACATCGTTATAATGGTAGCAGCTGCATGGAGAGGTTGGTTGCAGCGGTGACAGGTAATCGATGAGGTGAGCAGTATAGTACCTTAAGGACACTATGAGCAAAATGTCGTTCTACGTTTGAACGCCTTGTCAGGGATCTCACCTTCCCAGGTGAAATTAACAGTCATCACTCTCCATTGCAAATAAAGAATATCTGAAATACTTTGGCAAGTTCTGGTAGTCTGGCATGTCAAAATATGTAGGCACTGCACTTCCTGTGTGAGGGGGCAGCGCGCACACATCCAAATTGCACATATAGGCAGGAGGTTCAGGCTGCTGCAGTTCAAAAACAATTAGAATTTTATTTAGAAATTAGATCCAAGAAGGAGAAGAAAGAAAAATGCAAGCGGTGGCCCTCAGGCCTTCAGTTTGACACGTGTCTTAAGTCATGCAGCTCTTTGCTAAAATCAGCAACACTGCAACAGCTGCAATAAATGCATGGGCTCCTTAAATAACTATCATTCTCTTTATGATGGAAACAGAGAGCAAACAGAGAGGCTGTGGAGAAAGCCCGTGCTGCAGTTAGACTTTGGAAAGGCAGATATTTTTAGTACTTTCTGCCAGTGACTATCTAACATGTGCTGTGTCATTCAGGTCTACGAACCGCTTCCTCGTTCACAGAAACGGAGGCTGACTGAGTTGATGAAGCTTCGCTGCCAGCCTTCCCACCCACGTGGTCAGACATGAAGGGAAACTCAGCCGCGTGGTTTTCCTGTCTCCAGTGATGATCTGCTTCCAAAGCGGACTGACACAAAAGTTACTGAAGCTGCTGGGAAACGATGCCAGTGGTGGAAACTGAAGCGCTGAGGGTTAGCGAGATCAACGCTGACGGATGAGTGATAAGGAGGTGAAAAACTACGAAATACTAAAGAAAACATAACAGTTTAGTTTTTTTGTTGTTGTTTTTTTAGTTAGATGCATAAATGCGGGAAACTTCCACTTCCTCTAATCCAAAAAGGCGGCATTGTTTTTAACCAGTTCGCATTCAGAACATCTATGCGTGGAAGTGAAGTGTGGTTCTTAGTTATTCGAAGCAGCAACTCAGTTCCAGCATCAAGTGACGCTGGAACAAAGCAGGATGGAGAACATGAATAGAGCAGAGTGAGTCTCTCCTGTCATAAACTCTCTGGAGCTACAACTGAGAAAGGAAGGTAGATGAGAACAATTTCATCTGTATTTTCCAACCAGAGTCCAATGTGGCTCTATATTAAACTCGGTTTTTCCCTTGAGTTTGCATTTACATGAATATGATAATAATGTGCACCAACGGACTATTAAATCAGCATTAATTTAAGGTAAATTAAAAATCGGTGTCGGCCAGACAAAATGCACCAGTCTCCTCCCGTATCTCCACAATAAAATAGTGATGGAAGTCAAATGTTTCATGGATGTGTCACATTTCAATATGAATACTTTCATATTCATATTTCAGTCCATATATTGAAGGTTTATAAAACTAAAAAATGAAGGTCATTGACTTCCCAAAATTTTATTACATAATGCTTCAGAAAAATACTTTTTACTCACAGACGTCTCTTGGCAAAGAGATTTAAGGTTTGTTTTATGCTACATAAAAAAAAGTACAGATGTGTCTAGAGTACCAGCAGCAGAAGATCCATGGCATCACATACACAACCAAGGTCACGACTGCTAATGGGTGTGAGCGTTTCCTGCTTGGACATCAGAAAGAGTTTTCAATCATAATAACCCCCAAAGTACACTAAACTGCAGTTTCATACATATAGTGTGTCACACGATAAACTGATGGTGTCCCAAATCTCTGCAGCAGATGTGAATGGATCTACCAGTCGTGTGCTGAAACTGGGTTGGTGGTTCGCAGTGGAAACATATAAAACAGATAGCAAAGGTTTTGGGTTTCAAAGACGGACTGAATCGGCGCAAAAAAATCGATCCTGCGGGTCACGGAGTAAAGCAGGTGCTGCACAGGGAAGGTCGGCCCGGAAACAGGTGACTCCAGAGCCAGAACCCCTGAAGTGAGTCAGGGAGGGACGCTGAGTTGCTTTGAGTGTGTTTAATGTAGCAAGGCAGAGGTTGCGTAAGGACCAGCTGCTTTCCTCAATTGAGCTTCGCCAGATATTTCTGGCAATCTGTGCACCAGATACCGTCTTAATCAAACCTGATTCTAGTTTAAACACTCTTCTAAACAAACACATCAGATTTTTCCCCGACCTTCCTTTTTGTGCGTTCACGCCCTGCTTTTCTTCCAGAGTGCCTCTTTCCTTTCTAAAGCCGCTTGAGGGTGAAAAACAATGTTTGCACAGGTGTTTTACAATCAAAACAGATTCAAGTCGCCATAATTCCTTCGCTTCCTTTCTGGTTTTGTTGCATTCAGCATAATAGACTCTGATTTACTTCGGCTAAGGTGTAAGTTTAGAGGAAATATATTGCTCAACCTGAGATGAGGGATGTGTTCCCAGGTTTAACTGCTGAACAGGGAGGCAGATATTTAGAGTCAAGGGTCTTCCAGGATCCCAAATGCATTTCACTCTAAACGTTCCCTTGAAACGAGAAACATAAAATTTTATTTCATATTTATCACTAAGAGTGCACGCCATTTAATGACCTAATCGTGACATGTGGACTGCTGCTTCAAGAGCAACAAAAATACTAGATTTAGATCAACTGAGCGCTGCAATTAGTTGGATTTACTCTTTAATTGCTGTAGCATATAAAAATGACGGCTCGTTGTTTCTGCAGTCGTATGTCTCTGTTCAGCTGCAAGCATTCACTGTGAGGTTGAAACGTCTGCATCTCTATCTGTGATGCTCACCTGTTGAAGCAAAGTCTTCAGAATATCACCAAAACAGCAGCTGCACATGTGGCTGTGGGTAAACAGAAAATATTTTTTTTTAAAAAAAGATTGAGAGTCGTGCAAAAACTAGAAACAGGGATGACCATAGGAGAGAGAAAAGCTGGCTGACAGCTGTTTACTTCCACAAATATCTCTTTTCTGCAGATGTTTCCAGGCACGCCGACGATGAAAAGAGACGCAAAACAGTGCAGGAAGTCCAAAGAAAGACTCAGAACCATATTTTTTAACGTTTTGTTTTTGAGTTTGCGGAGTAAACTCATTGAGTTTTACTTGCGCAACGAAAGGCCTGAGTGTTTGAAAACCGAAAGGACTGACAACAGCCGACCTTCTGGAGCCTATAGAGCAAAGGCCATGATACGTCTCGCTGTGTTTGTGATGCACCGAACAGGCCAAAAACAAGCTTAAACAATTTACAGGCCACAGGATGTCTCCAGAAGACAGAGAATGACTCTAACGGTGGTCAGCTGGGTCTTAAAGGTGATGATGATATATCAGATCTCTCCTGATTGTTTTGAGTGTTGATGTTGGTGTGCAGACGTGAATTTGCGCCCAACTCCACCTCTACCACAAAACTTTCAGCATAAAATTTGCACACTCTAATCTCTTAAAAGCCTAACAATCTCGGTGTCTCTCTGAAAACTTTATCTTTAAGGTTTGCCACATTTACTCAGTGGGACATTCGGTTTTTATGGAAAATTGTGTCAAAAAACATTTAGTTTGTCAAAAACACTGACTTTATGAATATGAATATTCCTCAAAATATTTCTGTCATCCTGTTTAGAAATGTCAAGAACTGCACATCAACCATTTTTGTGTTTTCCTTTTCATTTTAAAATATTGTTCATGTCTTTAGCATTTTTGGCCATATTTACTGAGGGCCTAAAGAGCCGCAAGCTGCTCCGGAGCTGCAGGTTGCAGACGCCGGTGTAAGGGTTCGATCGGGTAGGACAAACATCCAGTGGAAGTCATACACATTCACCTTCTTTTGAATAAAAATAAATTAAAACATTGTGAAAGTAAATTAAAAGCATGTGGTCGTGGTTAACAACTCTCACTGTGTTGCGGAGAAAAATATTCATAAGTGCACAGTTTCCTCAAATGTATCCGTCTGTACTTCTAGTCTGTGGCTATCCAGTTCTGTGGATCAGGAAAGCTTTGTCTCATTTTCCACATCAGATACGTCGGCAGGAAAAACTTTAACTTTCAGGACTGTGCTTTCTGTTTAATTCTGTGGCGAGAGATCAACTTCGGCTCGTCGGCTGAATGTGAAGGAAGCTTTAGCATTTTTGAAAAGACCTTTGTCCCCTCAGGGGGAACGAAGGCAGGAAAAGCAAAAGGAGAAACCGGGGAAGAAGATGAAAAGTGGAGGAAATGACATAAAGCAGCTTTCAGTGCCTTGAAATGCTTCACATAGTCAAATAAACAAAAACAATGAATTATGAACTGGTTTGTTAAGGTTTCAAAAAATGTTATCCACAAACAACCCGGTCCGGTCTGGAACCATTAGCAGCAATCAATCAACTGTCCTTGGTGAGTTTTTGGTCTGTGACTGCTTCCTGACTCCTAGATGTCAGTGACCCTTTAGATGGAGGCAGGATGATGAGTTGTTTTTTGTGACCTTTGACCCTGTGTTGTGACACAGGTTATGTTTATTGTACAGGTTTTGCATTAATCAGGCCTGGGTCCGATCACTGCAACATCGCTGTATTTTCCAGACCCACATGCACAACAACATCCTTTTTGGCAAATGTTACGAGAAGGCATAAAATGTCAAAGTAAAACAGAGGACGATGACAGACTTCAACAAATTATCAACAGTGACAATATGGTTGTTTTTAAAAAAAAAAAAAAAAAGGTAATCCAATCTCCTCCAGCTCCCCTCTGTCCCTTTCTGTCGGTATCGCCACGTAAGATTACTTTTCATTGTCGCTCTTCCTTAGGTCCAGATTCCTTCATTGCAATTCCACATGTGTCTGAATCTGAAAACAGGGCTGATAACAGGCATATGAATAAATAGGCCCTGTCACTGAGCAGCAGCGGTACATGATGCTCCTGAGATGCATTAACATAAACTGGAGTCTTTCCAGCCTCCCTCAAGCAAAACTGAGGAGGAAAGGGAAGGCTGAGAAGAGGGAAAGGCCTGGCATAAAGATTAGATTAGCACTTTAAAACATCTGTGAACTCGTCTGGCTCAAACTACTTCTTCCCCCTCCAGATCATAGCCAGCTTTTACAGTTATTCCTCCACCTCTCTTTTCATCCGCTGGCCTTGTGCATTATTTTTCATTTCTCTGGGCTTTTTCGGTCGTTAGGCAGTTCTTTTTGTATTTTATATAGGGAAATAGTATTTAGAACGTTGCCATGACAATGCAGGCTGTCCAATCATTAAAAATTTTAACTCGGCTTTGTTATTTTTTAGTAGCATTTTTCTGCCGTCATGTTCTGCTCCACGTTGATAAGGTTTTCAGAATCCCAAGAGCATGATACTGCCACCGCCATGCTTCACGGTGTGCTGTTAAAATGCATTAGCTTCTGGTCTAATGTCCAGTAAACCAAATTCTCTTAATAAGACCAAACAAGCTTGCTTAGTTTAATGAATGTATCTACTTTTCCAGAGTTTAAGTCTCTGTCAGGCCTTTGGGCAAATTTCACACAAGTTTTCAAACAAGTTTTCTTCAATGACTTGGCTTTCAGTTTGACATAAAATAATGTTTTGATTTAGCAAAAAACACAATTTAATTGAAGATGACTCTGTTTATAAAAGCAGCATTAAAGGAAAGCAACGTAACATACACATTGCGTCCTCTGAGCTTCATTCTTTGATGGAGTGTTGAAAAAAAAATTCTTTTTTTTTTTTTTAAGTTTCACATTTGTGACAATCACCACTGCGATAAATCAATGCTTCCTCAGTAAACTGGCTCTGGACGGTAGTTATATTTTTATTTGATGGGATGGACAAGTGCGAAGATACGAAGTATAATCAAACCAGTATCTAAAAAGAAGACATTGCAGAACAATGTCCCAATGTGTTCAATGCAAACAGCCTGTTGCATTAAGATCCTCTTGGAAACAGAGTCCTGATTACGCAGACAGACAGAATAAAATAAGTGTGTCCGATTGCACAAGGAGAGTGGTAAAGGTGGAGAATACGCTCAGGAGGACATGGGTGTCATGGGAAGGAGAGGCGCTGCACCGTCACTTTAAAAAAATCACATAAAAAACTTCAGTGTTTCCACACTTTTTTTTTTTTTTTGTCACTTTGTGTATTTTTCTGGAATTTTGTGTGATACGAGTCCAACAAATTAGGGCAAATTTGTAGGAGGAAGGAAAAAGATATGCAGATATGCTTTTACCACATGTCTACATCAGCCTTGCAAATCTGGAGACTGACAATTTTCCCACTAGTCTTTGCAAAGTAGTTCCAGCTCAGTCGGGCTGGGTGCAGAGCGTCTGTGAGACACGCCACAGGATAGTTTTGGCGTTAGCCTTTTGATTTTAGCTCTTTGAACAGCTTTCATGATCATGATGCTGCCTCCACTGTTCCAAGGTTAGGGAACAGTGTTTTTTACAACAATGTGTTGTAAAAAACATATTGAATATTACAATAGGACAAAAAGTTACCCCTACATACATGTTTGCTGTTTTCTTGTAGTTGTGTTGGGTTTTTATGTCTTGTTTTGTCTTTCTTTTTAGATAAATTCTGGTTTGATTATTGTTCATGAATCATATACAGTCCATCTTTCCATGGCATGGTACTATGTGCTTTTTGTTGATTTTCTTATATCTAACTTAATTTCTTGTGTTTTGTTTTCTGTGCACTTTGGTTTATTCTTTTATGTCAGTTTTGGTCTTTGGTTTAAGGATTATTTAATCAGTAAAAACACAACAATTTTATCTGTTTTCTGCCAAATTATATCACGGTGAAAATATGTTTCATATTATTTTACTCCAAGAAGTAGTCATCAAGATGCAAAGGTGGCTATTTATTCGTATTTTGATAGTTTGTTAATGGGTTCAATCAATACGTTTGGCCCTGCAAAGACATTCTTGACCTTAATGTAACCCAAAATGAAAAGGAGTTCATTCGGGCTACAACAACAAGGATGAGTCATGCAGATGAGGTTTGTCACAGTCAAAGTTTAAATAACCCCAAAAGATGCCTTCCTCTCTCTAAAATAAGCGTATAACTTTCCTCTCTAATGGGTGGTTTCTTCCATTTTACGATCCAGTGATTTCTGTTACACCTTTTGACTGTTGTTCTGATGATCAGTCCCTGCAACAAAGGAATGCCCAGTCTCCAAAATCCGTTCTCATTACATTGTGCACCCTGTGGGAAGGAAACATTGACCGCGGCTGGAGGAAGAATGTTTCCTCCACTCCGCTGCTACAGTGAACCGGCATCCAGCAGCGTCAGCTGTAACTCCAAAGGGAGGAAGGGCGGGGACAGCATCGAGACAAAGCGATAGATAGACTGATATATAGATATACCCTCTAATCTTCACTGGTGGGCTGCTGGGGAAGCAGTTATTTTCTCTGATGACAAATGAGGAGATGAGCTGAAGCTCTTGAGGGGCCTGAGGAATGCCAGCCCAGAGCCACAGATTTGAACTTCATTTATTTCTGAATAACTGCTAAAAGCTTCACCCACACAAATGTCTGGTTAGTGGTTCTTTACTGGGTCAGAAAGATATACGCTGAACTTTTGCTTGTTTTTGTAATATGCGTTTGATCTCCCGTTACGTGTTGCTTTTGTTCTTGCTTTGGAAGTTTTAATCAAGAAAATAATGAACCAGTTATCAGATCATTTCTTTTTCTTGAGGGAAAAGAATCATCACTGTGAAAAGTTATTTCATCCGTCGTTGAATTGTGAATTGACACTGAATAACATCTGGTCTCACCAGCCAATGCCGGACCTGATTACTGCCTGAAACACAACATAGCTGCAATAAAGCCTGTCTGACAACATGAAATAGGGTAAAAATTAAAGATAAAATTTCAAAAAGCAACACATTAAGCTTTTATCTAAACGAGCTGAAGAGCACATTAGGAACAAAGTCGCCTTTCAGTCTGGAAGGGGTTACAAAACCATTTGTAAAACTTTGGGATTCCAGTGAACCACAATGAGCTCCTTTATCCACAAATGGAAGAAACACATAATGGTGGTGAACCTTCAGTGGTCAGCCAAATAAATTTTCTCCAAGAGAAAGTCAGACAAGAGACAGGCATCCAGAACAACATCTAGAGCCCTGCAGGCCTTAGTTAAGGTCAGTGTTCATGACTCAATCATAAGGAAGAAACTGGGCAAAAATCCACCAGAGAAGCCAAAACCACTAATGATTAAAAAGAATACAATGACCCATCTCAGGTTTCCCTAGAAACATCCTGGTAAGACTTTTGGGAAAATATTTAGTGAGCTAACTTTTTGGAAGGCAATCGTCAGGCTCCAGACTAACACAGCATTTCAGAAAAACATCAGAGGTGAAACGTGGTGGTGGTGTGATGGTCTGGTGCTGTTCTGCTGTTTGCACTAAGTGGAGAAAACATAGTGGTCAACATAGATCAGGGGTGTCAAACTCCAAGTCCTCAAGGCCCCGTGTGTCCTGCAGTTTTTAGATGTGCCACAAGTACAAAAACGCTCAAATGAAATGGCTTAATTACCTCCTCCTTGCGTAACTCAGTTCTCCAGAGCTTTGCTAATGACCTGTGGTGCAGCAGAGCCACATCTAAAAGTTGCAGGACACCGGCCCGCGAGGACTGGAGTTTGACACCTATGATCATAGATTGTGATGCTAAATTCTGGTTTGGTAATGTAATTCTTCAAAACAGAGTACAACAAGAAAATGTCCAAAGAGATGTAAGAAAAACTCCCTGCCAGTTGTCAGAGAGGCTTGTTGTTTCCATCGAGGGAGATACAATCACTTATGATGTGAAAATGGAATTGCTCTCTAAAACTATTAACAAATTGGTTTAGAAAGTTGTTTTTTTTTTCCTTACAAAAAAGAAACCATCACTTTAAAAAGGGTAATGTTTGCCTGAAAATTTGAGAGAGAAATGCTCTAAAATTTACCGCTACATTTACCGGCTTACTTTAATTATGAAAACGGAGGGAGGGGGGGCAAACATAGCCTGAGATAATGTAAAATATCATCTGCTGGGTTAAATAGATCTTTTTATTACTTTCCCAGGTGTATTTCCTCTGTCTGCTATTAATATCTCTCTCTTCCTCTGGTGCTACTATAGTACAAACTTCCTTCTGATTTAAAATCCAGCGTTTAGAGACAAAATCCCCCCCACCCTGTCAAACCAAGATCAGTGGCTAACTGGAAGCCATGCTTTCTTTAAATAAAAACAAGCTGCCACATGGTCATAAAAATTCCCAAAAACCAGATCTGATTCAACATCAGGTGTGTGTGAACTCACATGAGTGTGTGGGGATACTGTGCGCCTCACATTTGGCAGATTGCAACACCAGCTAGCGAGGAAGGAAGCGGAAAGAAGCCAGCCAAGAGGCCATGGAGCGTTTCCATCCGAACGCTTACGGGACATCGGCAGAGTCTGTTGTAGTAGTGAGCGCTCTAGCAGGTGTCTGCATTATATGTGTTTTGAAGATGGCTGGCAACGAAGTTCAGTGAGAATCACGTCAATATTTTTTACTTATCATGAAGTAGTATTATGTTTTAGTTGGAGGGGGAGACGGAGAGCAGGAGACGTCCTGATTGTGGTTTGGTAACAGGATGGAGACACTAAAAACATGTCTTATAAACATCCCTCACAGTCCATTTGAATTCATTTATTTAGGAAGCTGTTCAGGAACTCGAGGCTGGGAGGGTTGACTCCATTAAATCACCAACAATGGCAAAAAGAGCAGGAGGAAGGGTGAGTGCATCCATTATGACAACATAAACAACGGAAGAGATGGCAAGAATATGAAGAAAGTCAAAAATCATATTAAAAATTCCCAACATGAACGTTTTTATTTTACTTTTCAGAGTACTACTTAAAGCTACAATATTAAATTTTTGTGAAAAACATAATTTCTGCAAAAATGTCGCCAAGTTGCGACTGTATAACATGAAACAGATCATATGTGGAAAACAATTGAGCTCCTCTGCCTTCTCCCATTAGCAGAAATGTACCGCTTGCCATCAGAAACAACCAATTCGAGCCTGGAGGAGGATCTGGGCGCTGTCAATCACATCTGTGTACATGCTGCAGCTGCTCAAACTATAAAAAAACAACCAACAGTTGCAGGAAAAATGTTTGTCTGCCATCATCGGTGGTCATGCTAACTTGCCCAAGCATTAATGATTGCAGAAAGAAGCTGGGAATAACACAATAATCCCTCATTTTAATTAACGGGTCCATTAATTAACATTGACATTGTTTTGTTTGTGCTTTTCAGAAGTGATTAAACAGAAAATGATTCAGGACTGTATGAAGTGGATTGAAGATGAGAACCACAGATTTTTGCACTAAAATCAAATTTCCCGTAATAAATATGCATTTTTCAAGAAAAGCACTTTTTGTTCAAATCTTATTTTCTTATTGCAAAATCAAAATAAATGCACAAAATCTTGGTTTTTGTGTCAAACTGCAAAGGGAATCCAGTCAGAATTGTGACTACTATTTGCTAAACATTCCCAAATTTTACCCAAAAGAAATTTTAGCACTGCCTATTGTCAGGAAGATACTGAATGTCAACAAAAACTCCACAGAACCCCAAACGTCTTTCATGTACAGTGCCTATAAAAAGCATTCAAGTATGCAAAATGTGACTTTCTTGACAAAAAAAAATAAAAAAAATATTTTAATGTAAAGTGAAAACTTATTTCTACAATAAAATGACAATGAAATAAAAATCTAACATAAAACAAGTTATTGCATAAATATATATGAAGGGGTGAGTTATTTTTTTACAGGCACTCAACTATTAGTGGCAGAAAGAAAATTGAGTTTTGTTTGTATACATACTATGATGGTCCTAAATAAAATTTTGTGACTAATTACCTTAAGATCAAATAAAGCCAGGTTCCTTTAAGGCCTCAGAGGCTCATCAGAAACACATTAATCAAAGAGGCCAGAGGTCAATCTAAAGGATTGACCTCTGACCTCTAACTGTTAAACTGAAGTTTAACAGTTAAATTTCAAACTGTTAAACTTCAGTTTGAAATTTAACAATTTCAAACTGAAGTTAAATGTAACTAAATATCCTCTGATTTCACATTGCTTTGTTTCAAAAAAAGGCCTTTATTGAAACAAAGCAGGAGATCCAGCTTGCTGTTTGGCACAAGAAATGTTACTGACACAACAAAGCACTTTGAATGATGAAAACTAAAACTGACAGCCACAATAAATTCAGTCCAAAATCCCAAAGTGCTTCACAACAAGAACATACAAACTAAAACTTGAATAAAAAAGACCATTGAAAAAGATAATCAATTACAAGAAAATGAGTGCTGGAATAAAACAAATCTACTGCACATCACATCAAACACCTAAACTCCGCCAGGCAGCACGGCTGGGCGGAAACCAGGGCTCACACTGGTAGCAACTGGTCAAACAGGCGGACAGCACAACAAACGACGACAAATGACAATGTGTGACAACAGACGATGAGGAACAAAGGACACAGGTGGAATTAAATGCACAGAGGGTAATCAGGGGAACAAGACACACCTGGGAGTAATGAAGGGGAAGACAGGACAACAAGGAGAATCGGGACACAGAAAACTCAAATAAACACAATAGAAAACACGGATCATGACAGGAGTGGCAGAATCATGCTCTCAGCAATAACAGAGAATCTTTTCGGGGTTGGTCAGTGGAGGTAACTGCAATGCAACTCTGTAAGAAAACCTATTGCGGGTTAAAAAAAACCAAGAATGTGTTGGAGACATGACCTTACAGCATGACAAGATCCCTAAACATGCAACCAGAACTGCAATGGAGTGGTTTGGGTTTGTTAAAAATGGTCCAGTCAAAGTCCATATCTAAATTCAACTGAGATTTTCATTGTATCTCACTGAGTTTATGATATTTTGAAGACAATAGTAGGCAAAAGTCTCGCGATGGGCAAAGCTGGTAGAGACACACCAGAGACAGACTTGTTGTAAATAAAGTGATTCTACGGAGCCGTCCTGCTGAACTTTGTGCTGATCGATTTCAACCAAAACGTTCTCACGTGACTAAAAGTTGTGCAAGGTTTTGTGTAAAAATGTTGTCCTGTGAGTATCGACACGGCATATTAGTAACTTTCTGAGTAAAAACCTGACAATAGTTGGTGTCAAAAAAATAAGACTAAACTAAAGAGGCATTATGGGTTAAAATAAGTTGCCTGGTAAAGATTATATTGTCATTACATATGATAATATAACTTGAGAAGCTGCTGTTGGATGGTCAGTGACCTTGATGGCAACCTTGATCTCTCTCTCCTATCATCTTCTTCCTCCACCAGGTGGGAATGTGACCAGTTAGAGGAACTGGAGGGAACCACAGCCAGAAATGCCACTTCCTACATGCTGGTTCTCAGGGAAGTGGGAGGACTGGGAACAGGAAACTCCACTAAACACTTCACAGACAGACGGAAATGAATATTTAAAGAAATGAAGTGTGTAAATGCCTCTTGCTGTGTGTGTGTGTGGGGGGGGGGGGGGGTGTGCGTGCGTGCGTGCGTGCGTGCGTGTGTCGGGTGATGAGGTACCAAGGGTGCATGGAGGAGAAAATCTAGACAGGAAGAGAATTACATGGAAAAAAAAAAAAAAAACGTGACATCCCGCCAAAACAAGTTATGGCTGAAAAAGGAAAAATGTGGGAGAAAGGAAAGAGAGAAAAACAGATGGAGGGATTAAAAGAAGGGAGGAATGGGAGTAAAGCACAGGTGGGATGGACAGATGGGTGTTTGGGTGGATGATGGAAAATCTTTTGCCCTCCATCCTTCCTCCTTCCTCGAATGACGTGGCAGAAGATCTGAGGGGACTGCGTTTCTCTTTAGCAAAACCCCGAATGTCTGATCCTGGTCAAAACCAGGTCAAGTCCTGCACTAATTGTGCATCTCGTCTTGTGATTTGCACTAAATGTTTTTAATTATTAAACCGGTGCGGATATGTGGCAGCCATCGAAACTTTCTTCAGTCCTGAGAATGATAAAAAAAATATGATGGAAACACTGGATAAACAGGGACAAGATACAAGTTGATGTTTCCCAATAGTTTGTTTCCACTAGAGGATGCAAAAATAACAACACTAGGACCACTAACAGATGATGTGAATAACACCATTCTCCCTGCTTTGTGGCACATCTGTAACACTTTTGACCAGTTTTATTGTCATGAAGTCAATCAAATCAACATGCAGTTGGCTTGAATCGTAGATCAAAGTTGCTGACTCCGTCTGAATGCTACGGACATTTTGTTTCCCATCGTGAATGAAGATTTAGGACGTTAATGTTAAGCCAGGTTTGGGCGCAGGAGCGGGACCGCGCCTCCACCAAACCTCCAGTCGCCCAGAAGTGGTCTACTCAAACCCAGTTCACCCATCCTTCACAGCCCGTCACCTTCCTTCGCCTTCCCTGACCCTTCATTCATTCTCACCTCATCTCTCTTTCTCCTCTTCATCACATCAACCTCTTTCTTGCCCCTGTTTCCTCGCCTCATTCAGGTTCCACTGGGATTACGGGGGGGTTCTAGGTAGGCTTGGGAAATCCATTTCCTGAGTCTCCCCCCAGTAAGTCTCCCCAGATGACCCATTATCCTCACACCTAATCCATCCATCCCCACAAATCCTTTCTTCGCTGAAGCTTTAAGCTCAAATCTTTGTGGCATGCTCCTGGCTGGTGAGTTGCTTTATTTTTGGACAGTATTGTAGATTATAAAGGTTTTACTGGGGAAGCCAGATTATAAAAATCTGAAGTTGGTCCAAGAATTAAAATGAAACATGCGAGTCATATTTGTTCCTTGACATGACCATCACCTGGGAACTGCCTTGAAAAAATCTTCAAATTGAAATTGTGTAGGAATTCTGTTTCGAATTTGTCTTATCTATTTTTACATTGATAAACAATCAGAAAGACTTAGAGAACTTGTTCAAAATATTTGGTCTAATTCCAACCTACAACCTACTAACACAACTAATTCCAAAGGTTGGAATTAGTTGTGTTTACTTTAAGTTTTCTAAGTTAGGTCGGAGGTTACTTTTCCTCCTATTAAAGTGATTTAAAATATAATTTATTCACCCAGGACAGACCCTGTGTACTAAAATAAAACTCACACAAGAGTCTTATATGCTGCTGTCTTCCCTGATCTTTTGTTTGTTTGCTCGTCTCTAATAAATCCAAATCAGACTAAAGCGTTCTGAACACAAATGCATGCCAGACTTTTCGGATATTTTTTTTTTTAATAAATATCTGAATGCACTTCCTGCTTGACAATATGCACTTCTTTGTGTTGACTTTTCTTGTAAGATCCAAATAAATTACAATGAAGTATTATGTGTGCCAAATAACCAAATAAAATGTGAAAAATTCAAAGTGAATGAAAATTTTTGCATCGCTTTTAGGAGTGACTCGACTGTTTCTCTTGAATTTTGGTGGGAAAAAAAACTTGTTAGTGATCCTCAAAATGCAGTGTCTCTTGTAAAAACAATTTAAAAACTCAGGAAAAAACATTTCACAAGGAATTTCCAGCATTTGAAAATGTGCAGGCCCTAATTTAAATCTGCAAGAAGCACAATAAATGCAGTCACACAGCCCACAAATAACTTCCCTACTGTTGCAGAATCTTTACAAATCTTCCTCTTGCTCTCAACGTCTAAGTGCCACAATTTCATCCATTATTAGTCACAAAACATAAATGAATCCAATCAAAGTCTAATCCACCGTCCACTGATCATAACTTTTACAATAAATTCAAGTTGTCAAAGTTGCCTGATAAATTCTTCCCTCTAATACTTTCATATCTTTGTGTGTTGATGGTATCGGTGTAAATTAAGACTTTATGAAGGAAAGGGTGTCAAAAGGCGGCTGAGTCATTCATTGTTGAAAGAGGTTAATAGCCACAGTGAATTTCCATCATGAGGTTGTCACTTTATGTGTAATATTACCCAAGAAAATTGGTCGTAACTCAAAGATCTACAAAGGCGGGCTGTAATATGGAGTAGTCTGCACTCACTGAAGCAATTGTTGACCCTTGATGGAGCTAAACTGAGTTTGCGGAGTAGCTTGTTACATTGTAGGCGTCCGTAGAAAGCACATCCACGGATGAGAAATAGTCTGCTCGGTTGACTGAGCCTAAATATCTAAAACTTGAAGTCTGCAGTCGGTTTTAATAAAGCAGTCATGAAGTGGTGCTTGTTTTGGCTCGATTGCTTCCTTAGTGAAGGGGTTTAGCTAGAAGCCATGGTGTCTGGTTTTGCCTTCAGTATCTGACTTTAATGATAATATTGGCTCAATTCTTGTCCTCCTCTCTTCTTGCTTTCATCTTCGGTCTCCTCTCTGCAGCAGAACGTAGGCCTCAGTGTTAGTAGCTACTGTTGCTAATAAATACAGAAGGCCTTCAGGCTTTATCCAGACACAAATCCTCAGGAGAATTGTGTGAAAACAAATGGTTTCCCTCAACGATGGCGACTGCCACAATGAAATACTGCAGCTTGCAGTCTAATTCACAGGTCTGGTCCCTCAGCTGAGTGCAAATAAATTCTGTCAGGAAACAGCTCAATGTGTGTGCTGGCAATGTCCGTTTCATAGTTGAAAGTCAGGCTGATCTGCGCTGGTAGCTAACAGCTCGTGAGTCCCATCCCGTCTCGTCCTCCTCGTGTGAAGAGGATGTTGAGAGGTTAAACAGAATCACATTCAGACTGTCCAAGGACGACCTGCTGGGAAGGTCTTTGCTTAATTTGTCTTCCTGCTGCTTTGTGATTGGCTCCTTGCCATACTTTAAAGTGAAGGCAAACACTGAGAATGTCTCAGGCTCTCTGCTCTCCGTCTCTCTATTGCAGGCCACTGGGCGCAGAAGGCAAATGAAGCATCTGCTTCAATAAGAGCCCCTGTTGCACAACTCTTTGTACCTTGCTCTACTTCACATTTTTAAATGACATTTCCATGTGTTTTGTGGGACAAATTAACACAATGTAGTGAACAACTGTGAAGTGGAGTGAGAATGATAAATAGTTCTGCCAAATTTCCTCATGGTTTAAAAACTCGATGAGGCTACTCCCAGCTTGGTCAGGCTGGAAGGAGAGCATCTACGAACATCCATTTTTATGTCCTGAAGTGGTTTAAGTTTTAGACTTTCTAACACATGAATGTACTTCGATCCAAACCTTCCCATTGCTACTCTGGCTATATGTTTAGGATTATTGCTCAAACCCAATCCCAGTCTCAAATCTATGGCAGCTTCCTTTCTTCCAGGATTATCCTGTATTTAGATGGATCCATATTCCCATCTACCCTGACCTGCCACTGCAAAATAAACGCCTTTTTAATAGCCTGATGCTGCAGTTGGGATTGTGTGTTGAGGGTGATGTGTTTCATTAGTTTTCTTCCTCCTAGAACCTTTCTCTTTTTGGGGTTTAGTCCAAAGAGTTCAGATTTGATCTTATCTGATAAGAATACCTTTTTCCATTTTTGATTTGTCCCATACGTTGCTTGTGGCTGAAAGAAGGACCTTTTACAGCTTTCTTTAAACAATAGTTTTCGTATTTGAATTTAGTCCGTGTGCAGCACTGTTTTCTTAAACTATATCAAAACCAAGAATAAAAGCTGTCCTGCTTATGTCCTTCCACCTGAGCTGTATGTCTTTGCAGCTCCCCCAGAGTTGCAGTGGGTAGCGGAGCAACTTGGCGACATTTCCTGTGATGATCTTCTCCGTGAAAATAAATCAACTGCAGCTGTTCTATGAACATTAGCTCGACAAAAACAAGCTGGGGCCCATTCATTTGCTTTTTTGGATACGTTTCTGAGTATCCAATTAAGTCAAACTGATACGAGCCTCTACTAAAACAAACATTGTCTGAGGAAGCTTCAGATTGAAGTATATGATTATATATGAGGATTATTTTGAAAACAGTAACTAGAGAACCCTAAACAAATACTTCTAGATTCTAATGAGGTTTTTTTTTTCCAGATTATGAATACCTATTGAAAATAACAACCTTTAAGTAGATATTAAACATACTTTTTATTAAGCTCATATTTCTGTTGTGAGGTGTTTTATTGGCGTGATGCAATGTTCTAATCTTAAATGTCGTGGTTTTGCTGGATGTAAGCTGAAAATCATCATAATTAACATAAAAAAAGACTAAAAACATCAGTCTGTGTTTAATTAATCTATGTAATGTGCTCCACTTTGCGAATTGTGTTACTGGAGTAAATTAACTTTTCCATAATGTCAAATGTATTGAATTAGTCTGTGTACTACGCTGCGCAGCAGATGACTCATCTTTGCAGCAAACAGCTGATCAGTAAGTACATCACATACTCAGACACAGCAGACCCAAAGTCCAGGCTTATGACATCAATGAGTGTAAATTTATAAGTGATCAATCTTTAAGCAAGACAAATAGAACAGAATATGAAAGAAAGGACTCTGGTAAATATGTGGTTCAGTGCTGCCATCTACAGTTGGTTCTCTTATTTGCATCACTCTGTAATCGACCTGATAAAAGATCTAAAAGTCAACAGGTCCAAACAGCTCACTCTGCAACAGACTGTTTTGTGATGTTTGTTTAAGTCAACAATGACAGAAGTTTGAAGATCCAATTGGCAAGTTAACAATTTATTAACTTAGCGATTTACTAATTGCAGTGAGATGGCATCTCATTCCTGTAGTTGCAGTTGTTACATGCGGTTGTGTTGATCACTCTGGAACAACTGATGCAACAAGTGTTCATAGGGGTCAAAGTGAGGACTACTAGGACGCCTTTCCACCCTCTCCATCCTCTGATCCTGGAGTTGGCCTCTGATAAGGGTCAGTGACATCTTGCAGGGTGAAATCTGGTTCTTAAATGGTCTGGCCACTGGCTGCATAGTAGGATCACATCAGTCTGGACTGAAATTTTCTCTAATAATAACAATCTTTAGTTTTTCAATTATGGAGATGCCATTTCACAGCATCAAACTGCTTCCACAAAAAGCTATTTGGCTCTGGCAGAAACGATTTTGTACATTTTTGGGGGGTACAACTCACATACTTAGCTGTGCTGCCCTCTCCACCAATATGTTTCCCTTAAACTATGACCCCATTAGTTTTTTATTGTGTCAACAATAAAAACTAATCAGCCTAACAGTTTTCCTTAATTTATGTACTGAGTTAAGATGCATTTCACATAATACTAAAAAACAATGAAAGTACAAAAACTAAATAACATAAATTTGAAACATCTCAGCGTCTCATTTGCATCACCTGAGTTACATCCATACGGTTTCTGTTCACACTATTGGCAAGAATGTGTAGCTTTTATGAATTCAGGTTCTGTCAGTTTCACTAGATTTTTTTAAATCAATTGGTTTGCTCAGGTGTCTCAACGTCTTCAGGTGTCAACAATCAACTCATTAACTTGGTTGAGATAAAAGCTGCTTTCTGGGTTCAGTCTGTAGTTGAGCTCTCCTGTTGAAGTGTTCCTGCTGAGTGTGTGAGTTGGGTATGAGTGACTGTCTTTTATAGAATTTTGAAGTTGTTTAAGAATCAGTTCAAGGTGTGTTTTGATTTCTGAGCCTTGTTGTGTGTTTCTTTGAATCCAGCCTAACGATGTCTGGCCGAGGAAAGAAAGCTGCATTCAACCCAAAATCTACAGTGTCCCGTTCCTCCAGAGCAGGACTCACTTTCCCAGTGGGCCGCATTCAAAGGCTGCTCAGAAACGGCAATTACGCAGCGAGGATTGGCGTCGGCTCTGCTGTGTACCTCTCGGCCGTCCTGGAATATCTCTGCGCTGAAATCCTGGAGCTGGCTGGAAACGCCAGCCGTGACAACAAGAAGCAGCGCATTGCGCCGCGCCACATCTTGCTGGCTGTGAAGAACGACGAGGAGCTCAAGAACCTACTGGCAGAGGTCACCATCTCGGACGGTGGGGTGGTGCCAAACATTCATGCAGCCCTCCTACCAAAGAAGACCTCAGGTCCAAGGGAAGGTGCAACTGCCAAAGATGTCCTTTCTCAAGAATCTTAATTGTGGCAGACAGGAAGTTTGTTTTAAATCAAATTTGTAATGCTCTAAAACTTTATACTTTAACTTATTAAAGCTTAATTTGTATTAAACTTCAGTTTGAAGTGCTATTAACTCTGACCTAGGAAATGACTCAAGCTAGTGACACAAGCGCCCTAATATAATCCAGACCACAGTGAGGTGCACAGTGTTCAGAAACTTGAAGGATTCTTAATGTGTTATGGTATGATCGGCTCGAGTTCATACACCCTCCATCCATGGGAGGCGGTGTGCCTGTTGAACGGTGCTACAGCTAACCTTGTGAAAAGTTGACTAGGGCACAGACTTCTTATGAAGTCTGGAGCTGCTGCATTAAGCACTGCAGAGCGCCAGGGTTTGAGCTACAGAAAGAAGATTGCTCAGTGGATAAATTTGGGTGGAAGGCTATTGTGTGGTTCATTTGGCACTCAGTGTCCCAAAGTAAGGAACAGTGGGGCTGCTTCTGGTCCAATATGATCTTTCCAGTCTGCTTTAAACTGCCATGACTCTTGCTGGTGTTGGTGCAAGAGTCATGGTAGAGCACTATTTGTAATTTTCAGCACTTCATGCTCTCATGAGCTTTATGGGAATCCTCATTTCATTTTCCAGAAGGACTTTGGACCTGTACTTCCCCTGACAAAATTACCTAAACCTTTGCTCATATCCTCAGAGGTCCTATACTGGCTTAAAAGGACATCCAGGGGAATCCTAGCTTAAGAGTGATTCAGTCATTGCTGAAAAAGAAATTTCACCGCCTCGCTGTGTGAGACGTCTTCTCGGGACCATTAGATGCAGCAAGAGAAAAAACTCTGGCAAGCAACTGATAGAAATGAAACAATCTAGTCTGGATCAAGAAAAGTGTCATGATAAAATGCTACATTTAATTGCCAAAATGCATCAACATGTTTGCTGTTGTCTTATTTATATATCCACCATTGCTTGTCAAAGTTTCTCATTATTCTTTTACTCATCTAATTCTGAGCTCACAAACCTTTTTTCAACCGAGTTGTACTTCATGGGTACCAAGTAATATGAAGGCCTACTAGTTTGATTAACTTTTTAACCTAATTATTGGAATAAATAATTTAAAATATATGGCATCAGTACATCCCTCATCTTGGTAACGAAGTGTATATTCCTTGGAAGATTTCTAAAGTCAAATTTTCATTTTGAAGGAGAAAAGCAACTTGCAGATCATTAAACGTCACAGATGTTTTGCAGCAGTGATCTAAACATATAATCAACCCAAACAGCTCTCCTTTTTTGTACTTCAATGTTTCTTTTTTTAATGTAGTACTAAAATTCTACATTTATTCTTTGAATGGGTTTCTTTTTAAAAGTGTATTTATTACATTTTTGTCCTTTATTTCTTGTAAAAAACGTTGATTATTATGTGACACAACTGCATGCCATACAGGTGCGTTAGCTAAACGTGCCTTGCGGCTACGTGCTTACGTATGACGAGTGCAGCTACGTGCTGACGTATGACAAGTGCACAACAAACAGTTGTTGGACTTCAACAGGCTAGCGGAGGAGAACGTTGGACAAAAAAAAAAAAAAAAAAACTGGCTCAGCTGACTCCTCCCGGAGCCGGAGACACAGCCGAGAGCTAAATGGTGGGAATATCGTAGCCATAGTCTTCCGACCGTGAGCACCGGCAGTCGCGGTGCGTTTCCTGAGCGCCGAGCTTTAGCCACCGAGGCATGTTCATTGCTCGGAGTGCGACGCCTGTTTTTTTTTCCGCCGCCGCTGGCTGAGGGTTGTGATGCGAGCACAGAGAGTTGCGCCACGACAGAGGGTGAGACCGAGACCTGCGGAGGGAATATATTTCATCTTCTTGTCGCGGAAGAATGAGCTTGGAGAAACTGTCGGGTCGGTGTAAAGAAGCAGGCATGCTACCCGACTCGGGCCTGGACCTCATTGTTGGACAACAACTTTAGCAAGCTAGCAACGAGTTAGCTCGCTTTAATTCACGCTGATGACTTGGCTCCTTAAGCTCCCCGAGCGACCTGTTCGTTTTAGTGGATTGGCCTGGCCCTGTTTG
Organism: Poeciliopsis prolifica; assembly: GCF_027474105.1. Classification (NCBI taxonomy): domain Eukaryota; kingdom Metazoa; phylum Chordata; class Actinopteri; order Cyprinodontiformes; family Poeciliidae; genus Poeciliopsis; species Poeciliopsis prolifica. The sequence continues at coordinate 8,229,011 of NW_026562397.1, read as the reverse complement.
TTCCGGCTGGTAATATGCTGACGACCAGGGAGACATTATTCGCCCCCTAAACGAAGCAATAAGATAGGACTGCCAGGAATACAGCGCTTACCTGTGCGTTCAGTTATTAATTAGGCTTTGCAGTTCGGTTTATGAACAAGTGCAAACAGTTTTGCACGGAAGCGAACGGTTTCTTGTTCAATGACATTTCAACCAAATTGCACTTTATTTAGTCGGCTCGTGACGACATTTGACGGCTGTTTGTTGAAGTATGTTGTTCTCACATCGAAGACAAAATACAGGCGGGTAGATGTTCCTCACACACTTGAATGACCAAAGCGGGGACTCGTCAGCTTTAAAGTCGGAGAGAGGAGCTCGTCTGTTCCAGGTGGTCGCCGTCGTCTTACCTGCTGACCACACGGTGTGTAACAGCTTTGCAAGCTGAAATGTAAACATGAATTTCGACGAGCAGCGTCTCGATGTGCGTAATGTCAAGACAAAGGCCAACGTGGACGATGATCACAACACTACCAATAACACAGAAGCGGTCACCCCTCGTATTTCAGAACTGATGACAGACAGTGGCATAGAGAAACAAACCAGTGTTCCCACAGAGGCCTCTGAGACCTACCTTATGCCTCAGCTCACTGACAATCTCCAGACAGCTGAGGAGGACAACCAAGACACACTGGAAATTGATGAAGTCAATGGAAATAAAAGGAGCTGTGCCCAGGACACCCCTGCTGTAGATAATCCCACTGACTTGATCTCATCCAAGGATGAGCAGCACAAGATTGTTATAGAGGAGGTGGAGGAGGCGAACATGAAGGAGGACAGGGACAGCAACTCTGCACAAGCTGCTGTGGAGGCAGGGGACGATGGCGTGGACATGGACATCGGGGTGGATCTGAGTCTGGACGAGAGCGGGGTGCTGGAGGCAGAGTCTGCGATCGCCACGTCGATCTCAGACAGCACTTTGAACTCCAAGTCCAGTCCTCAGGACGTCCCAGCCGGCAGGACAGCAGAAGGCCAGGCAAATGCAATCCAGACATGCAGCACCGAGGCGTCTGCCGCTGATCTAGCTGGACTGTATCCCTTGGTGGAGGAGGGGGAAGTGAAACACAAACAGAGCGGGAAGAGGGTGACATTTCCTTCAGACGACGACATTGTTTCTGGAGCGGTGGAGCCGAAGGACCCCTGGAGACATGGTAGTACTTGTCATTTTCTGCATGTCTGTATGTGTAAATGAACTTTTCTATTTACTGTGCTGCCGTTTGAGACGTGTCAGTTCACCAGGGACTTAACCACAGATGCACCACTCTGTCTTTTCCTAACTCATTCCTATTTTCTTTTGGGGACTTTTAAGATAACATTTTCTCGATTTCAGTTTCGAGCTGATCAATTTATGCATTTGTAGCATTTTTAAATTATTATCTAGCTGCAGTGTACTTTAACCATTATCTCTTTTAGGCATTGGCAATTTCATATCAACATATGCCAAGGATTTTAAGTTTGGATTTGAAAACCACTCAAATTAAAAATAATAATAATAATAGCCAATGTAAGATGGCACCAATGTAGCTGGTGTCTTTATCCAGTCGAATAGTGCTCTTTGCTGCACGCTGCCAATCAGCAGGCTGAGAGAACACGCTACACTTTGTCCGTCACAAAAGAAAAAAAACAAAGTTGGTTGTTTGGAAATATTTCCAGTTGTAGAAAAACATTCACAGTTCTATTGTAAAAACTAAAGAAGCATTCTATTTAGGATGGGAAAGTTTCAGAGATACAGTTTGTTAGCTAAGAGGTGCTTAACTTATAAACTAAACTACATTGCAGCAAACTACAATAATCAGGAGGTTTTATTTTAGCAGGAATGAAAATCACAGTTTCTTTATTGTTTTTTATAGATACATGTATATAAAAAATTAGATTAGGTTGTGTTACAGATTTCCACTGTACTCGGGAATCTCAGCTAGAAAGATCCAGTTCAAAACGGATCCGTCCAGCGTATGGAACCACAATCATCTGCACATCAACAAAGATTTGGTCATGTCAATTTAAGAATGATTAGTAAGATTAGGTAGGTGTGCTGTTGGGGAGATTGGTGGTATAAAAGAAAGATTTATTCACGAACAGTATTAGGACTGAAATCAAATGAGTCATGATCAATCAATTATTGAAGTGATTAACTACTTCTTAACATGACTATACAGACTCTAAAAAAGGCCATTGCTGAAAAGGGTTATAATTATAAAATCATAATTATTATCCAACTATTAATAAAAAAATAAATAAATTATCAGATTAGCAGAAGGCATTTTTTAGCTGCAGATGCAGCCTTTACTACAAATGATCCAAATACATGAGGGCTTTTAGGCAATAACATGTTTTTATTAATAAAAAGAAATGTCAGTATTTTCATCTTTTAATTGGTTGAATAAAAGAAAAACAACAGAATGCGCAAACTTTTTTTTTAACCGATTGATAATCAAAATAGTTGCTAAAATAATCTTTAGTTGTAGTTCTAATCAATATTATTATCACCCTACTATCACACACTAACTTAAAACGTTCCTTCGCATATCTCACGTTGTCCGTTAAAATTTTGACGGCTCGATGAATGTAGTCATTCATCCCAAAGAGGTGTGTTAGTCTTAAAGAGAATTCCTCCTTTGTGTCTTTCGCCAAAGCGGCTGCTTTGTCAGTCCGCTGTTTAATCCTCAGGTTGCACCCAAACCCCCAGCCCTACTTCAAACAACTTCTAATAGATAAAGAGCATAATGGGTTTTCTGGCTTTGCTGCAGTCAGAATAGCCAAAGCATAACTCCATGTCCAAGTATGGCGGCGCAGTGAGCGCTGTAAGCGAATCCCTCCACTCCTTGAGGTGTGCCATTTTACCACAGTAGGTTCCTGTTTGTTCAGCGAATGCACACTTTGGAAAACTGAGGATGTGGCACCGCCTTTACTTAGACACATAGGGAACCCAGTGTGTGGTGTTACAATGAAGCAGACATTCGTAAAAGGTTTTTGGAGGGAATTGCTTTTTTGTGTGTGTAGGACTTAAGTATTTATTTATCAGAGAGACTTTTTTTCCAGTCAATTTGTACATTTTGTCTTTACCTAAAGCTGAACATGCTTTTGTTTACTTGTTTTTGTTTATATTTGGTTCCTTACACAGTGAGCAGGACAGGCTTTGCTTTAACAGTAGCTTAGCAGTGGCCAAGCTGGAAATTTGTGTGTGACTCACACGTTCCTTCATCTGGTGTCAACAAAGGACACCATTTACTAAACAGCCTTCACAGGCCTAATGTGAAAACTGTTGTTTGCTCACAGTAATGTGACTGCCGTTGGCATAGTTACACACTTGGCTGGTTCAAGACGATCGCATGCGGTGTCGAGCACACCGCTGACCTCTCAATTGCAGTGCGTTTGTGACCTCCATCCTCTAGAAAACCCAGTTGGTATTCGGTTTGAAATGATCAAACAGCCGCTGAGAAAAACAGATAAGTTCTCATCCATTCATCGAATCACGCGCAGCTGCTTCTGTCTCTGGATTCTGCTGCAGTGAAGTACTTTAGCATGTTGAAAACATGTAAATAACCCTGCTGCCTTTGAAGGTTCAGTCCAAATCACGTGGTCAGCTAAGTTTTAAATGAAAATGCCAGTTTCCTGAGTGTGTCGCTGCAAAGTTTATCCCTTAACAGGTTTTTCTGGCCTTGTGCAAAACAAGGCAAATATCTCACACACTGAACCGCAGCGCTGGATATTTTATCAAACACCTTTATCTTGTAGCTGGTTTAAGTTCCAAAGTTCTTCCCGGCTGAGTGTTGATATGAAGGCAGAGGGTCACCTGACGGCTGTGAAGTTGGTCACAAAGTGCTTTGCTTGCACTTTTTACTGAATGGGGAATCTATAAAGTTTAGAAAATATCATGTAAATACAATAAAAGTTCTACTAAGCTCACGGGGAAATCTGTCTTGAGTAGTAAAAGTTGACAAGATTTCATTCAGGGATATTTTGATAAGTTTTTAAACGTGTTAAATGTGGGACGTTTCTCACTTCTTAAATATGCGAATTTGCTGCCTTTTTTTGTTGTGAAGTGAACTGAACATTTCTGTAGGAATTTATAAACCAGGATTTCTTTTTTACCCAGTACCAGTTCGAGTCATTTAAGGACATGCATTTTACAAAATCCCTGTCCGAGACATCATTAAAATACACTCCATTTAAATATATAAAGTGCTGCAATAAATTTTACCCTCTACATCCCTGTATCACATGATCTACAGTAGTGCTGCGATTATTTCCTATTTTACTTACTTACCCTCCATCACCTGTCCAAAACTACAGTCCTAATAGTTTTTCCACAGGACCATTTATCTTGACACATGCAGCGAAGGTTTTAATAAGCGACGTTACTTGCCCGTGCTATTGATGTTTGTCAGTTTGCTGAAGCTTTTGGCTAAGGCCTGCGTACGTCTCCTCTTGTTTTGAAGCAACTTGGACAATGACTCAGCGCATATCATATTTCAGTGCTGTCCTGTTAATTGTAGCAAAAGTCACAGGGAGAGTTGTACTGCCTGAAAGTTTCTTTACTTTGTTAATCTTGTCGTAAAATTGAAAGACTAGTGTTTCAGCTGCTCTCTGTGCACCTCAACAATTGTCAGAGGACGGTGAGCAAAGTAGGTCGAATGACAGGCAGGAAGAGGCAGGAGCCTCCCTCTTTCATTCTCCAAAAACTCAGATTGTTAGATAAAAACAAGACTTGTTTGGCCAATAAGATGCGATTGGCCTGCAATAAAGCTTTTAAAATTTGTGCATGTGCGGAAAAAACTCTCATTTAAAAAGTTGTTGTAAAAATAACAAGCAGAATCAACAAGATTTGTGCTGACATAACACTTGATACCTGTTTTTGGTCTACTGTCTAAGTTTGAGGTTAGTAAGGGAGTCTTGATATCCATTTGAAAATGGAATAATTGGTACATCAGATCTGGATTTCCCTTCTTTTTTGAGTTCTTGCCTGTATGTGTCTGAGAAAACTTTGCACACTTTGTTATAATTTGCAGCTGTCTCACAAAGTTTACATAGCTAACGGAGAAAATATTAGTTTTATTAGCAACCAGTTACTGCTAATAACTGGAAAATCACTTTAATATTGTCTTTGTACGTTTACACAGGAAAGGAGAGGACATTAGCTCAGATTAAAGGAATAAATTCTGTATTTCTAATTAATCATTACAATCTAATAGGGTTTCACCAATAGGAAAATTAGGGCAGCTATCAACTTAAAATTAATATTCCTTTGATGGCTGATAACCTGTTACGACTAAGTGCCAATATTTTTATAATGACTACACTGAAAAAAAGCAACCACACTTCTGGCATAACGTCTCTGATTCAGGAAACAAACCCCCCATCCTGTCTGCATCACTGTCACATGTCCAAACACATAACGGTGAAACCCAGCCTGAAGCATGCACACAAACAACCACAACACGTAAATGAACAACGGTTCATAATAATCAGCCTGGTTTTACTTATCATACCAATGTTACAAACATGACTAACTGTAAGTAATTTATGAAATGAAATGTTTTCTTCATCTGTTAAGGCTCTTTTAAAGGCTGCCTAACTATGCTAGTTTTTGATATGGTTTAACTGGCTTTTCTTTTTTATCCATCTCCAACAATGATGGGTATTGATCGGGTTGTCACCAACAGAAAGACTTTTGCAGAGTTTTACCAATCTTTATTTCTCTGGCTTTACGTTTTACATCTAGAGGACGTTCTGCTTTTATCACAGATGGGTTTATTATGTAACTTCAGAAGAATTACATAGACCTGCTTAGAAATAGCTTCTACAGTTATCCACTCAAGTTAAATGTTTAAAGAAGAGGGGTTTTTTTGGGGGGGTTTTTAATGATCCCAAATCTTTTTGTTTTTGGTTTAAGTCAAATTATTCTAAGATAAAGTTGAGGCCAGTCTCATTAGTTTTATTTAAACTCTCTGAAAGTTTCTGTGGTGTCAGTAGGCTAATAGACCAGTTTCAGATCCCGCTTCGTTGGCTCCCTTCCCTAAAAGGTCCTTCACAAACATATGAGTGAAAAGCAGACTTTAGTTTCATCCACACACCGAGTTTCTGCTGCGAATTTTGGTTCAAGAATTAGATTGGAATGAAGAAGCTGATGAAAAGCAGATATCTGACTTTATTTGAGCCATAAAAGGAGTTTCTGAATGGAGTAAGCTTCATCTGGGTTGCCATTTAAAATAAACGCTTGGTTTAGCATCTCAGGGGAGCAGAAGGAAGCAGCTGGGGTGTTGAATTTCCATGCCCTCTTTGTCCTCGTTTCCTACCTTGTTGTCAGGGTTTGTGTTATCCACAAGCATAACATGTGGGCGTAAGAGGGGTGAAGACTAACAAACAGCACCACTATTTGCTCCCTAAAAAGGTGAAATATGTGCGTTTATTTATATATTTTTTTGCTTTATATGCTAGAGGTTTCTTTTTGTTTTTTTCTTCAGTCAAGACCTGAGGGTTGTTTGTTCCCCAGGCCCGGGCAAATACTGCATCACATCCTGAGATTCCTGGAATTCCCTTCGCTGTATAGTTCCCTGTCCTTTTCCACTTCTCTTCCCAAGTTTTTTCACCCCATAAAACAGCTTTAATTTTCAGTGCTAGCTCAAACCATAAAGGCCTTAACCGCAATATTTCCATTTGAAAATGCAAAAATATCTATAGCACAAAGTTTGTGTTTGATCTCAATTAACGAGACTTAATTCGATTGCGATTATGTCTCGTTATTTGCAATCGAAGCAGAAGCAGCTTTCACATTGACAGCTGATTATTTTACAAGCATTATAGCTCTCGGGCTGACATCCTGCCTACATACCATGCCATGACAGCAAAAATCCAACTTTTTACTCATGAATTTTATGTATTCCAGAGTGAAGCATGTCTACAAACACAAGAGGGACTATTTCCATGTAGAATATGTGCAAAAACTACACAGATAATTGAGAATGGCAAGTTGTAACAGACAATTATAAAATTTAAAGTTGTTTTTTTTCAGTTGTCAAAGCAAAATACATGTTTGATAAAGACACTCTTACAATAATGTATGACAGTGTTTTAACATCCAAGCTTTTAAATTTTGATTTGTAATTTTTTTTCCAAAGATCACTTTTCTTAGTTTATAATAAAATGGTTGTAATTAAAAATTGAAACATTTATTTTACTAGAGATTTTTTCTATGCTTGGTTTTAGATTAGTTGTTCCTTTTCTGTGAAACATACCCCTTTAAAGTGTTTTAAAATAAATAAATGTCAGGAAAAGGAAAAAATAAATATCTGAAACAGATTTAGACCTTCTTTCAATTCAGAGTGAGACGCTTTCCACCATTAATTATACATTTCAGAGCCACTAAAATTACTCATCATACCAGATGGTTTAAAGTTGCTTAAATATGATTTGTTATCATGCAGCGTCCGTTGCACATTGCTGGGCATCTGGCTGAAAGATGGTAACTAAAGTGCTTGGAAGTTCATTAAAAAATCTGATTTAGCTGCTAATATTTCTGTTTGCAAAAAACATTGACCACCCACCATTTTATTAAGGTAACTGCCAGTAAAACTGTTTGGCACTATTTGTCTTTAATAACAGGAATAGTACCAAGTATTAAAAGTTATGACAAGCCATCATCTACACTCTTCCTTATTTCTAATTTTGGAGGTAGAGTCAATCACCAGCAATTTTAGCTGATTTTCAGATGCCAAACAGCAGCCTGTGTTCTATCAACACTTCATTTATTTGTTACATTTAAGAAAAAAATCAAAAACTGGCAATGTTTTTTCTTGTGACAGTTCACAGTAAAATCTACCATAATGAAAAGTGACTAAGAGGGGTTCACTGCAAATAAATGTAATTTATAACATAATTATAGCTCCTATGCTATGGCAGGGATATTTGCTGCTTTTCTGTTTTAAATAAGAACATATGAATCATAATATGCCATTTCTACTCAAGGTTGACACAACCTCATGCTGCCCGACTGCTGCTGTCATTAGCATCTTTGATACTCAAAAGATAGAAGCGTCGTAACGTCTGCAGGTCAACTGGCTAATCCACGAACACATGAAGGAAGTGATGACCATTAACATTTGCACTGCTTAAAATAAATAATTCCTAACTCAACTTCTGCAACATATTGTAACAAGCTGTTGATAAATTACCTCCATGCTTGAAACAAAATGTTTCTCTCGCAAATGAATGTCTGCTAATGTTTGAGGAACAAAAGCACCTGTTGATATCAGCTGAGCTGGTCCTCCTGTTTGCACCTTTCTTCTATTAAGCTTATTTAACCAAACAGCTCATGCATCTTTGTTTGTCTTCTAAATTAAAGAAGTGAGCATATGTCTGTATGCTTTCTGCTGAATCCTGCCCTTTGACTCGAGGTTCTTCACTGGGATGTTAAAACACAGTTCGACACAGAACAAGGTCACTGGTTGTTTGTTACTGATATATCTGCTGTCACGTCTGTCCTTGTCAAACAGGAATACCTTGCTCTTCTCCTTTCATTCCAGCTCCTGTCAAAAGCTGGAAACGACTGCAGACTGGACAGAAACACTTTAACGTTGGAAAATAATGCCAAGCAAACTGTTGGAGATAATTGAATAGAGCCGTTTAATCTAGTAACAAAAATTCTTATGAGATGTAAAAGGGTTTTTTATGCTAATGTTGCACATGCATGTTTTAATTTTTGATACCTGCCTGTAATGGCTGTCTAGATTCGTCCTGAACCAATTAGTCAATCAATTATTAAAATAAGTCAGCTAATTAAGTCATCCATTTATAATTGACTGGCGTATACAGACTCAAGAAAGGCAGTTTGCTGCAAAAATAAAACAGTAATTAAACCAAAAATCCATAAATATGTTTTACCCAAAACTCCTCAAGTGGCATAGTTTTAGCTAATTCACTAAATGTAATTTCCCTTTAGGCATTTTCTTATTTAAAAAATGGATTGCTAGTTGGTTTATTTGAATGTTTTAATATATTTCTAATGCCTAAAAAAAGGTTTGATGAAATGAAAACACCGCACAATGTACCAATCTTTTTTATCCAATTGTCAGAATAATTGACAGAATATTCGATTACAAAAATAATTTTGTTGCAGCCCTATTCTAGTTATATCTGCAAGAATCCAAATCCAGTGCAATCCATGTTGAACATGAGTTTTTCTCAGTCCAAAACATCAGTCCTTTATTTCTCTACTGTAAGGGAAAATTTCACTCTGGGGTTTGTATTTAATTACTCTGGAGATTTCAATTTTAATCATTTACCAGCATGTCTCTTGAATACAAACCATCACTGCATCCTTTTGTTTATTTTATATGACTCTCATTTTGCATGCTGGTTCAAATTCTCAGCTCAGTCTTTTTGCCACACTTCTGACAAACCAGTCAGCTGTCTGCTACGTGTTAATGGCGCTGCTGCCACAACACGCGCCACAACAAAGAAGTGCAAAATGACTGTAAACAGGGTTGGAGCATAGGACAGCAAGGCATTTTATTCCCGCATTTATGCTTTTATTTTAGTCCCAAAGTTTCCATAGTTTTGATAGAAATATGAACAGATATACCAAATATGATATACTGTACTTTTTATTAGAGTGAAAATTGAAATGGCTGCATATCCATTGAGAGGCAGATATAAATGCAACCTTTGTGTTCTTCTCTTTCACTAGGGAACAGTCTAATTTACTTAAAATGCACAACGGCACATTTATTGATTCCCCTGTTGACACTTTATGCAGCCTCCCATTGCCAATAGACCAGCTCTGATCCATCTCTCATAACGTTTTACAAAGTTGGAGCATACTAACAGGAGTATCTGGCTATTTCTGTTTGCATAATCTCTAGGTCGTCCAAGATCCTGGTTCCTCTTTTTGTGTCTCAACCGTTTCTATCTTGGCTTGGACATATGTTTTGGATCATTATCTTGCTGAAGACAGTAATTACCCTGCTGACATGTCACCGTTCCAACCTGCGCTCTGTGTCTGATATTCCTTGGTGGTGCAAAATTCTTTGAATTGTTGAGAAATCTTTTAATGCCGTTTCCTGTCTTCATAGTTTTATAAATGCAGTAATAAATTCAAAGTGATCCCCTTAATGTAGCCTCACTAGAAAAACAGGTGCTGGTTGTATTAGCTGGTTAGCAAATCACTGTTTGTTTTACTCCAACAATATTCTCTGCTGACACCTCAACTGTTTATCTGTATAGACTGCAAATGTTCACTACGTTTTACGTCACTACTTGAGTTTATCTTCAAGTTGGGTCATCCAGAATTTAGGATTGTAGCATACAGTTCTGTGAAGAAGTGTTTATTTTTTATTTTTTTGCATGTTTGTCACGTCACTGTTCCACAATATCAGACCAATTAAAATATTAGTCGAATACCAAATGCAGATTTTAAATGACAGTGTTGGTTGTTAAAGTTGCAGAATGTTGCTATTATTAAAAATATTTTTCACATATTTGTTAAAACCGTCACCATATTATGATTGCATAATATGAGACAGATGATCTGAATAGAGCAATCTCTTCCTCCTCCTTGTGCTGCTTTTGCCATATGAAGTAATGCATCACTCACTGTCAACCAATCAGAGCCAGGAGGAGGGTCTTGGCGCGCTCAAACAACATCATGAAGGAGATGCTAAGTATGCTAATGGCGGCAAAAGGCCGTCTGTGGTATCCATGCTAACTGTCCTTACCATTTATGATGGGCTCTGCTGAAGTGGAGAAATCGCATCACAGCAGAAAATTGGTGGGTTTTGGCACGCACACGGGCATGATTGACAGCGTTCAGATCCTACTCCTGGCTTTGAGTGTTTGTTTCTCCATGCAAGTCAAAGTCAAGTCAAAGAATTTTATCAATCTTCCTTGGAAGAAATCTGTTTTTGAAATATATTTTTACAGAATCTTTCCACAGGGTGACCATTGTCTTTATGTACAGGTGGTGTCTGGCGCTATTCTGAAAATAAGTAGACGTTTACCTTTGCCTGTTTGCTCTGTGTTGCACAAGTGAAAGAACAAATAGTTTTCCTGTCTGTTAAGCAAAGGGAACGAATGAGTGATGAAGGTAGAAAAAGGAGGTTGAGATGAAGAGAATAACAAACGTGCTGAAACTAGGTCAAAATGCAAGCTAAGCATTGAGGAAAACCCAGCGATGATTTGTTTTTCTTCAAGAAATGCTGGTATTAGATTGAGTTGTCTAAGATGTCGGAGGTCTGAAGGCTGGCAGTGACTTCATTTGACAGTTTCCTCGAGGGAAAGCAGAATGTTAACTCTGCTTTATTATGTGAAAAGGTAAGAATTTCATGCTTATACAGGCCCCCGAGGTTTGGCTTAAACATCAAGCGCCTTTGAAGAACTTCATGATGGAGTAATTAGGCCCCTTTGGTGTTCTAACACTTCTTTCGATGTTTATCATAAATGCCTCTGTTCAGTATCCTGGGGAGGGAGAAGTTTCTTTCTGTTATTTTGTACTTTGATGTTTCCTTGTGTAGCAACTGATCACATATCAAACACTTCTCTCTTTTTATTTGAAGTGTAACAAAATGCCTGTTTAGGGTGGATAGTAAGACCTTTTCTATTAAATGGTGTTTAATTAACTAAGTTAGGCTTAAACTTGTGTATCTTCTTTTGATCTTCAACTTTAAATGATAATGTATATAGAATTAATGCATTCATTGTCCTCTTCTGCTAGTGTATGATATTTTTGTGATAATTTCAGAGGTAAATATTAACTTTGAATTGCCCAGCCTACGCTTCCACTGTTGGCACACTGTAGGTCAGTCTATACCGACACTTGTAGGACGTGATAAAGACTTTGACTAAGGCTTTCTTACAGAGTTGTCAGATAAAAACCTGACCCTGTCAGGTTTTTATCTGACAGGGTCTTAAGTTTGCTGTTTGATTGCTTGTACCTGCTCGACAAGAGTTGAACACCTTGATTTAAGACATAAAGTGTAAAAAAACTAAACAAAATGAAACAAAGTAAAAATACTGATACTTTTAATCTAGTGAAAATCCTAACAAACCAGGACAAAAGGTTCTAGTGACAACATGAAATAAAGTGAGTATTGAACGTGTGCTTATACTCTTAATGAAAAGTAAAAAATGGGCATATATATGCAGAAGCTGGCTACTATGCTAAAATGTGCACTTGGTATTGGGTCTTTTCATAATAAAATAATGTTTATGGGACTCCTATGTGGGTGCATGGCCATTTTTATAAAAAAAAAAAACACCTGGCTCCTTTGAATGGTAACTTTTCAAAAGAAAACAATTGACTTATAGCAGGGTTTGCTCCAGTGTTTTATAAGCCTGGCGGGCCACCAGGCTTTACGTGTGCCCCCACCAGGCGTAGCAACTTTATAGTTGCTCAGAATTTAATCTTCCAATGACACAATGACTCATAATTATCATGTGGTACTTTAAAATTTCCTGTCAGCTATAAAAAAAAATTTTAACTCAAAAACTCGACAGGCCGCTGGATGAACGGCTGCCTTAGCAAGTTTTCTAGCGTAGTATCTTCATGGAAAAGCTTCAGGGAAAACAAACAGATGAATATGGTACGCAGTTTTCTGAGGGCAAAATATCCATATCAATAACTAATAATACAACAGTGCGTTGATATACAGTAGCTACCTCCTCTGAAATTATCAAGATCTCACTGAAGGTGTTATGCAAGTGAGTTGAGGTGTGGAAGGCCAAAGGATGGGCTTTCTAGGTCATATTGTTGGTTCAACGCTCTCCCTGGTGAACATGCGCTTGTACTTGTTGCAGCTCTGCCTGTTATTCAGGTTGAGTAATTGATTTAAAATTCATGACTGTTAAACCTCCTCCGTTGTTGGCTGTTTTTCTTTGCCCTGGGACATCAGCCCAGCTGGTTCTGGTTTCATACAGGTGCGGTAACTGAGGTAGCTCACTTTTACGGCGCTGTTCTGACAAAGAAGTATTTCAGTCAAGTGCAAGAGTCAAAATATACAAACACAGTGCATCATTGTTTATACATGTTCATTCTCAGAATCTGAGGGAGCAAGATATTTTAAGGAAACAGATTAACCATCATGCCCTCAGTTAAAATTCAAGCATGAGTGGATTGATTAAAAAGCTGGCTTTGTTATAATTAGGTTTTTTGTGCCTTAACTTGTCTCTGAAGAGAGAGGAAAGAAGCATTAGAAAATGCTTCCACTCCAATATGCGCAGAATTGCAAGAAATATTTCAGATTTATTTTCACAGCAAAAACACTTAAGATGAAACTAATTGTTGCATAAGGAATATGACAATTATAATCAGAAAATTACAAAGGTGACTTTGCACTTCAAAGAAGAGTGATCCAAAACTATCCCTAGATTGATTTAATCCTTATTTAAATTATCATTTAATAATGAAAACAATTCAAAATAATATTGGGTCATTTTTATCAATTTTTTCTGTACTCCTAGGTAGGAATGCACAATATAAACCTAAAGTTGATGATGATATCATTCCTATTTCCCTTTGTGATTTATAGTAATTACACATTTAAAACCATCTTTTCTGTTAGGGTGTCCTAGATTACTCAGCATTTTAAGCCCTACGTTTCAGGACTTGCTCAAATTAAGCACCATGCCCACAATCCCACATTAAATTTCACTCTCTAAAGAGTTTAGTGGAATTACTCTAAAACGTTGACCTTTGTGTGAAGCTCTCAGGCAGACAGTCGGTGTGTTCTTGCAGTGCCAGCTGGAGGCTGTGTCCCCGTTAGTTACCTCTGTAGCAGAGTTTTGGCCGTCTGTAGTCGTCTATTAAAGGCCGTCTATCTGCAGGAGTACATCATGTGGCACATTTGTATTGCTCTGCCATTAGTTTGTGTCTCTGGGTTGTCTGGATTTAATCACACTGATGTCCTCACTGCAGCTATAGATGTGTGTGTTTGCTGGCAGTAATTCTCCACGTCAGGGAATGAAGGGAGAAACATTTGTGTAAGTTTTGCCTGTCCGTTTTCCCTCACAATCAAAATTCCTCGATTTTTATTTTCAACAAACATTGTGGGAACTCAAAATGTTTGTGGGTACATTTGTGCTAAACTGGCCAGCACTTGTCAGAAAAGCATCGGTTCTAGCCGTTAACCCTGCACAGCCCAGTTCACCTCCAAGAACCGGAGTCAGCAGAATACAAGGTTCTGTTGCACAGACCACAGTCTAGACAACTCTGCTGTAGTACTGTGGAGCGCTGTCGGCAGCAAACACAAACAAGATCTAAAGATGTGGCCTGTTGGAGGTTTTTGTGGTTAGAGCAGAGTCGTCTCTTCTTCTGTGTCCTCCAAACCGGAAATATCAGCGTGGCGAAACATCTTGCCTCGAATCTTTTAAAGACACAGATTTTATGAGTTTTGGTGGACAGTTCATTTGCTCTGTTGAACTTTTTGTGTTGGACGGACAGAATATACAAATTTTTTTCTTGGTTTGGTTTATTTATCACATACTTAATGAAAAGTAGAAACTATATAGGGTTTGGGTACAGATCATAAAGGTCAAGGGGTCATCCTTTTATACTCAAAGCTGATTAATATGTAGCCAAAAACATGATTTTGAAAGGGTAAAATAAATGCTAGTTTAACTATTCTTCTCTTGCAGTTACTTAAACAAGACCAATAGTGTGTAACCTTCTTGGTCTGTGAATGTGTTTCCTTTCTAGATCGGGACTCTGCTTCCTGTACTGTTTGTGCTTTCAGTCTCGTTTTTGTTTCATTTTCTGATGTGGAGTTTATTTCCTGACTCATTGTTGTATTACCTTTTAATCTCTTTGCCTCTCTGGCTGTGCGTGCCACCAGTTCTCAATCTGTGTTTCTAAGACATAACCTGGCTCAGTAATTTGGCCTTCCTTCCCTCTCTGCGTGCCTCATCACCACTCCCCTCCATGCATGTAGCAGCAGCTCTGAGCAGAGCGCAATAAAACAAAGGCAGAGCCAGCAGAAATGCAGACAGCAGTCGTTGCTCAGGCTTTACTGATTCTGCACCCTTTCAACTCTTATCACTGACTTCAGTTGGCACTGATGTTTGTTTCCCTTTCTTTTCCTCAGCTCACTCTTTGGTTTAAATTTGGAGGAATGGTCATACGCCACGCTCCTTGAACTCTTTTAATATAGCGGTGATGAATCATTTTTTAATTATATTATCTCTGCTCTTTGCCAATTCCCCTACTATCCTTCTTTAATTAATAAGTTGCGCGAAAGTACAGTCTTGTGAGCATAAGGCATTCTCCACCTCCCAACCCCACCTCGTTTCAGGAAATGTTTACTCACACACTTGCTCCACAATAACACTTTTCCAAGGACACTTTGTTCGCTGGAATGCATGAACTGTACAGAACAAATTTAATAGACTGCTTTCTCGCGTCACAGAGCTCGCTTTGTATGCATTTCAGAGGTAAAATACTAACGCAGATTGGCATCAATCTGGTATGTCCTGCCAATGCCACAATTAAGCACATATTTAAGCTGTTAATGTTGCAATAAATGATTACACCCATGTTATACCTGTGCAATTCACAAAAAGACACAAATGTTTAGAGTCTCATGTCGCCTTGTGAAGCATTTCATTGAAGATTACAGTGAGTAAAGTTTTTCTTCTGAATTCCTCATGTTAAAACCACATGCATCAAGTTGTGATTTTAGGTGATAGACAAACAAAGAAACATTCCATGGCAAGTTTTCTCTTTTCATAGCAAAAATCTGAAATCTGTAAATCTCTTCTTCAATTGGAAGGTGGTCAGAGTGGATGTGAAGATGGCTGGAGGATTGAAATAGTGGGCAATGACCCTAAAGATGCAACTTGTGCTACAGTGGATTAAATAAAGACATATTTATGTTAGAAGTATCCAGTAAAAGTCTTAAATCTGGTTGTTCACATCTTTTGCTATCTTAAACCAACACTTTGAGTGTAGGAAAACCAGGACTGAATCCATACAAGACAGCTTTCAAGACCATTGCTATTATCATAATGGTGCTGCAAATGTATCAAGAAAAGCAACAATTTTCTGAGTTAAAGACTTGTCCTGATGCAGCCAGGAGATGCACACCAAGCTGAAATTAAAAAAAGGTTGTGGACTTGATTGAGGAAAAATAAATAAATAAAAATGTGGCTCCGACGAGACCAAGACTCGAAAATATCTTCTCAAAGCCAATCTGTAGTACCGCAACGTTCCTGGATATGACTGAAATGTCTGATCCTTTGCTTTTTTTTTTACATCACCACCAAATTCAGCAGCTTTGTCAGCTTTCTCATTTGTGTGCAGAGCAATTATAATTAAAATGAGCTTTTTCTAGAAGACAGAAATCCAACAAATGTGGGTCTTGTATCGCCGATTTGATGCACTGCAGCATTTTTCTCCAGAATTTGCTTTTAACCAAAGCGCTGGGTGATGAACTTAATGAGAGCCTCCGCAAGAGAGCGAGGATACCAGTGATGAATGCCGCTGAACAGTGAAGGAGACAAGTTTCTCACCTCTGTGAAATCAGATTGCTGACTGCAGCAAAAGTCAGATGCACACACACACAGGCAGAGTGCTGAGTGTGTGTGTGTGGAGAGCCCATGTAAACAAATACCATAATTATTCTCCGGTTTTTGTCAGTCAGATCAGTTGTCCTCATGTTTTTAAATTTATGTGTATAGATTCTGGCTTTCATGTCTGTCTATTGTGGGCTTTTATTTCTTTTTTTTTCACCTCCTCTGCATGAGTGCCTCACTTCATCTTTCAGCAGAGCCTCTCAGCCAGAACAGTAGCTTTGAATGTTACCCAGTCATCTGACTGGAGTTAGTCTCTGCAACAGTCTGGGATGGCAACTGCACTTAACCCACACAAAAACCAAGAACAATACCTCCTTTTTGCAGCTTTAAGTAGGGGCACCCTGAGGTGGGGGGTGGAAGGAAGGGAGGGTCATGTTTTCTGATCCTCTGTGTCAGAGCGGAGTGCTCCCTCAGGCTCAAACACAAACAAGTTGCAGTAAAACAAAGTATTTTCTCTGTGTCTCAGTCCTACACTTTATTTTAGGGAAGCTTTGGTCGAACAGGAGTTGATGATGAGTAGCATCAGGTTGTCCTCGGTGCTGTTCAGAGCCAACATAAATGTTTTTTAGACTTTTATCACTTAATTTAAAAAAAAGTAAGTGAAATACAGTCATAGTAACATTTATATGTAATTGAAGTATGGCTTCATAACTAAATGTGACCATTTAGAAAAACTAAAGGGCGTTAGGTGTCCTAATAGTGTCGCCACAGCCGTGTTTCTGTTTCGGTACGTTAGTCTGAATTCAGTGTTGTGGTGACAATCACAACTGTTCAGCATTTTAAACACTCAAAATGTGTGCAGAGAATCCAGCCATCCTCATTCACGTTTCTGCCTTCTTGTTGGTCTTTTTTCTCATTTTTTTTTTACCTTCTTGTTGTGTTTTTCAGCTCAGAATGTGACGGTGGAGGAGATTCTCTCTTCCTACAAGCAGGCCTGTCAGAAACTCAACTGTAAACCTATCCCCAAAGTGCTCAAACAAATACAGGTAAGAAGCAACAAAAGGACATTTGGTGACGCGTTTGCTGGGCTTTGTATGTACAAATGTTGACTAAATAAATTCTGAATGGAGGTGTGGAATTGAAATGGTCTATAACTTGTCGCTTATAGTTGTGAAATGTCATGATTGTCTTGCATCAAAAACAAACTCACCTACAAACTATTAGCTTTAATTTTTTTATTATTGTTTTGTGAGCTGTTCACCTTTTTTCCAGTCCTTCATGCTGCAGATGGAGCTGCAACAAAATGAGCTTTTCCTTAGAAACATAATGAGCTCAAACATTTAATCTTGCTCTGCAGGTTGTTTTGCATGTGATCTCTTCAAGCTGGGTCCACTTTTTGCAATTGTTGCTGGCAAAATCATTCATGGTGAGCGAATCAAAAGAAACTCCTCAGTCAGCCAAGAGCAGATTTGGAACTCGTCACCCAAGACAACCGATGACAAATGTGAGGCGGCATCAGAAAATATTGGCTGGCTTTCTTTTAATCTGCAATAAACACAGAAAAAGAGCCACACCAACACAGAAAAAGAGCCACACCATCACAGGTCACGTTGTCTGTTCACATCATAGAAGTCAATCCACTAACTACAATTTAAATTAAATTTAAAAAGACACTGTAAATTGGCCTTACAGCCCCACATCGGGACCGTGAACGTTTCTGTAGCACACAGTCAGGGCCTTTACACAGGTAGCAGGATGCTCTTCTGTTTTTTTATCCTTTTATTAACTATGTTTGATGAATGCAGTTTTACTAGTCTTTGAAGAAAACAGCACATTATGAAACACAAGCAAATAAATTGATAGAACTGAGGGTTTTTAAAACAGAGAAACACAAAAGGCAATCATCAGGTCCAGTTATAGTTTCTTGACTACAGTCTCGTCGTGTCAAACCCTCAGCTCTTCATCTTCCTCTGAGGAAGCCTAAAGTATCCATATTGTTCTGCAGATATTCTGCCTTTGTGTGTGATCTGACGCACAAATTTTAATCTATTACTGTAGTTGGAGTTTCCTCATTTGGGAGTTGTTTCCTCTGAACGTCAGATATGTTTTTGTAACAGCGCAAGAGGAAATGGGGAATATATAGCCACCCTGAGGGAAAAAAACAGTTGTCTTTCAGCAATTCATATCACTCTGGAAGCTGGAAATTTGACATATAGTCCTGAAGTGTGTAAGTGTACTAGTGCAATGTACCCATGTGATTTGATTTTATTTTATTTTTTTACAACAGCAGCTTAGCACATTAATGTGAATATCCACACGAGGCTGAGATCCCAAACTCTCAGCTGACCAGTCTCCTCGCCGTGTGGAACATATTTTCATCTAGACCTCCTTCTTGTTTGACACCATCATTCAAAATGCTTGTCACGACAAATGTGCAAAGCCTCTAAAGCGGGGACAGTAAACAGTTTACAGTGCGTGCTCTGCAGTGGCACAACAATCAGGAGGAATTAATAATGCATCTCTGCTCCCAAGCTCAGCACTCACATCTCCTGTGGGGGTGGTAAACACCACATCCCCAGAGTCTGACATTAATTTAGCAAAAACACAAAAGGGAAGGCAGGAAACCCGTAAGTTTGGATATGTGCCACGTCTGGGTTTTCAGGGTTTGGAAACGTCCACCTTAATCATTAGAGAAAGTAAATTCAAAGTCCAAACGCTCTTAACTTATTAAAATGTTGTCATGTATGTTGAGTTTCAGTCACATCCTGTGGAAATTTTACCAACTTGTGTCCGATGTTGACTGTCACGGTTTCTCTACTAGCAGAGCTCTTGTCTGGTAAAGAGACCATCCATTTCTGCTGAGTCATCCTTGCAGTAACTGGTCACGTAACCATGACTGGACGGTGGGAGGTGTTTGGCAAGAGCTGCCCAGATATTTACAGTTTTCTTTTTCACTCAATGCTTTCTTTATTAAGTCCTGCTGGATTGCTCATGTGGCGACCGGCCAGTGGTCTTACAGGTGATTTTCCATATTGCCTTGTGTGTGTGTGTGTGTGTGTGTGTGTGTGTGTGTGTGTGTGTGTGTGTGTGTGTGTGTGTGTGTGTGTGTGTGTGTGTGTGTGTGTGTGTGTGTGTGTGTGTGTGTGTGTGCAAGACTATGTAGTAGCTGCTTGTTGAATGCCTGCTGCACAGTTCCTCCCACCGGGGTCCTAAACCTTAGAAACTTGGTAGCTTTGTGTCACATTTCTCTTGATTGCATCTTCCATCTGCAGCAAGAGTGTTTTTCCGTCATTTTTAAATGCTTGTTTGTGTAGACATATGATCTCCCTGAATGCTGTAGCTGTTATAAAAAAAAAAACTGGCAAATGTTTGTAAATGAGATGTAAAATTATAGGCTGCTTTCAGCTTTTTAATGTACAGATAAACATGCAGGCTCTCTCTTTACATGAAATTACTGTCATAAGTCCTTCATCATTTACGAGCTGTATATCAGAGCTATATGTCAGAGGACATGTCGTTGATTTTGCAGACCGTCCACTGTATATGTTTAAAGCTAAAGTAGGTAGCACATACGCTCTTCTGTTAAGACGGTAAGCATTGTATCATGCAGATAGATATGGTTTTTGGACAGATTAGTTTTATTTTAAACTGGCTGTTATTGATTTCCACATATGAGTCATATTTGTGATCGACTAAAATACATTTTAGGCTCCTTAAAAATCTGCTTTGCAGACATTGTTGCTTTTGGCTAACCAGTTAAAGCTCTGTTTGCTACCTTTTATAAAAATATAGTGCTTTTTTTAACATATTTATTGAAACTTTAACTGTGTTGAGACTATATGACATATAAACAGGGGGAAATTGAGCCATTCTCGCTCCTATTTTTGGTCCTGCTGCCATCTGCAGAAAAACACCGCTCCTAGTCAAAATTGACCAATCAGAGCCAGGAAGAGGGTCTGAGTGCCATCAGTCACGCTCACACCAAGTGCCGTGAATGCGCAAGCTAATTAGCATGACGACGACAGATAAATTGTTTTTCTGCAATGGTGAGTTGTTTCTTTGCCATTTGCACAGCTGCGACAAACTATCAATTTTGAGCTTTTGCACACAGTCTTCCACACCAGAATGATTGACACTCGTAAGACCCTCCTCCTGACTCTGATTGTTTGTTTCAGACATTTCTGGAGATGGCAGAGGAGCTTGATTTTCTTTTTCTTTATTTTGTTTTTCTGACAAATTATGTACTTTGTGTTGTAATGTCATAACATAGTGACAGTTTTATGTTTAAATAGGTTTACTAAAACTGTCACTATGTAACATTGTAAGAATTTAGTTAATATGAAAAAATATTTGTATAATAACTATATATTGTGGCTTTATTTAATTTGTCCTGTTTAACATATATACAAGGTTTCTACATAAGGAGGTTTAGAAAAGTGCTTCTCATGTTTAAAATATTTACATTTAAAATAAATTCTCAATCTAATTCAGTAAAAGTTTTATGCATCATTCTCTTTGCCCATCCATCCATGCACCTCTCCCTCCTTTACCTGCTATGTTTAAATCGTGACCCCCTTTGGAAATATCTATCTGAAGTCACTGTGAATTTTGTAACGTTAAAAATATGTTGAAACCCTGCACATAGTAACAATGAGAAATGAAAATGATCAGAAATTAAAACGCTTGTTCTTTGAAAGTCCACCCACAGCACAAACACTCATGAAGTGATCCATGATGTGTCATGCTTTATTTTGGGTTCTGGCAGAGCTTAGAGGGAAGAACTTACTCTGATCTGGTCAGCGTTCCCAACATGTGCCCATTTTCATCGTAGGTAAGCGCAGACCAAATGAAAAATCCCCTAAGAGATCAGTCTCCTTCCCTCAACGGAGTCTAGTTTGATTTCACATAATGTCACCAGAGACTGTTAATGCCCGTGTCTGTTTTTCCCTTGAATACACAAACTCTGTTATCTCAAACACTTCATGTCGTTCTGTTAGTGTAACAATGGCTCAGCTTCTTGCATGTGGTATTTGTACCATAATATCATGTTTTTGAAACCAGTCGAGTCATGCAAGAGGCCATGAACTCTGTCATCGTTACATTCAGCCACGGCAATGAGGCAGTAGGGCGGGTTGCAGAGTTCACCCTGAATGGACGAGGCAATCATCTAGAGACTGGGATTTGCTGGTGCATAGTTTTGAGGGCAGCATGCTGTGTGTTTTCGTGTTTGTGTGGGCTGGTTGGATGTTTTACCAGGACAGGAGGTTAAATACCAGCCTTCAATCTGTGGTGCCATTATAGTCAGTCAGTGGTCAAGGTGAACACATGAGGAGCTCTGGATGTAAAAATTTCTAGAATTAACTTTTGCAGTCAAGACACATTGAGGCTGGTTTCACGTGGGAACCAGCAGGTGCAGAACACCACCTCTAAAACCCTCATTACGTTTATGTTTCACATCATAGCCGGGATGAGCAGATCAGCAGGAAGCACAATTGCAATAATGTATTTTCTTATCACCCAAGATTAAATCATTGTAATTTTATTTCAGTTTGCTGTGATGATGAAGTGTTTGCACGTCCAGTTAGAAAGAATTGTATACATTAAATTCATGTCTAGGTGCTGGACGACATGGCCAAAAACCATACCACAACATAAAAGTTTCATATTGGTCGATGTTGATAATTACTGATTATTTTTTGGTTTTAAATATTTAAAATTCTGAAAAACTAGTGGCATAACCTTTCCTGTCTTCACCCCACTCCATTGTTTATTTTTATTTTTAAGCATTTATGAGACACTTTGGCAAAACCAGAAACAGCTGCTGCACCAGTTACTTAGCAGATTGTTGCAAGGCAACAAAAGAGTGAGAGAGTTAGTTAGTTGAGGCAACTCACCAACCTTAACTCACCTTAAAAGGTTGATCAGATGAAATCTTTTTCTCTGCTTACACCCCCAGAATCCTATGCAGTTCTAGATCGGGATATTCATTGTTACTGGGGCTCTACATATCTAAAAAAGTTTGTTTAAAACAATTGAGAAAAACTATTTACCATACATCTTTGAAATGGTGTCTATATCACAGATCTTACCATATCGTTTATTAAGATTTGAAAATATTTATTGCCACGTTCACAGTGGTTAAGGACTAAATGGTTTGTTTTAGGGCTAACCAATGTATTGCGACTATACAGTCATAGCATCATCATTGTGTGCATTATTTATTTTGTGAAGGACTATTTGAAGCCCAATAATTGTTGGCTAATATATTCCAAGTGTAATGAACAAGCATTTGTGTGCTTGTAGCCCGTTGGACAGTCTCAGGGCAGCAGATGCTCACACTGGATGCAAGTTTATCTGTACCAAAAGGTCACGGAGTGATGAAAGTACAGATGAGAAAGAAAGGAAAGGATAAATTAGGCTGCCCTAGATTATTTCCAGGGATAAACAATAAATATTAGGCACCAAATGGAAAAGCTGAATTGATTTAATGTGGTCCTGCTGTGATTTCATCAGTATTCGTTTTATCGCCACCGTCTGCTGTTAAGAAAGTAGTTATTGTTCTATTTTGGTTTGTTTTCGTTTGGGTGAAGATGTTTCACCTTAAATGGAGTATAAAATACATTTTCGAAGAAATAAATGGCCTAAAGCAGGATTTTTATTTCATTTTCTTTTTTAAAGGTGTCCAGTTTTGCTTTCATTTTGACTGTACATTTTAGTCAAAATGTTCCTCAGAGCTGCTTCAAAACCTGAAATTGAGAGACACTTCTCCCTTCTTTTTTTTCACTCTACAACCCATTTTTCTAGTTTTTCATAGTGTAACTTTGTGGGTTGAAGTTTAATTTCACTTTTGCATTGTTGTTGTTGCTGTTCCTGTTTAAAAGACTCCTCAAGTTTGTCTAAACTGTGCAAAGCTGAAGCTGAGGGAAGATGAGGAAAGCCACCCTTAGTCTCCATATAAGGTGTTCTTCTTTGGGAAGCTTTTCATCTTAAAGTTGCCAAAAGATTAACTCCACCTTCCTCTACTTTTTTTTTTATTGCGGTAAAACAATACAGAGACTTTAAGGCGTGTGATTTATAAGAACACAGCAGAGAATGAAGAAAAGGAAAGGATCAACCAAACATGTCTTGAGGATCCCACCTGTATTGACCAATGACGTCGCTCTGCCAGCGATACGCTGTTTCTTTTAAACTTCTTATCACTGGGACTCAGTCTGCAGCTTCAACCGCCTTGAACTAATGTTTGTACCGAAGGTTTATCTCGGTTTGCACGAGATCTGTGATGCAAACCGCTCGTACAGACTTTATTGAATTTCCTCTAATGTGACGTGAAAGTTTCATCATGTGAAAAACAAAGTCTGCTGCAGCCTGATGGACAAGATGAACTTACTCTGACCACATTTCTTTCTGTTTCTGTAGGAACTGAAAGACCTGACACAGCGAAACGAATGCTTGGATCTGAAGGGTAAGCGCAAAAATAACACAGCAGTGCTGTACATTCAACTTGTGTATTTTTGTCCTCCTTTAATAGGTTAATTTAAGCTCAGATGAACTTGCATTGTCAAAAAAGCAAGATATTTTATTAAACCATATAGGGCTGAAATGATTAATCAAATTAATTGTGATTAATCCTTTACTGAAATAATTGTCAACTCTAATTTACTCAGGGATTAATTGTTCACTGGAGGATGCAGATGCCAAAAATGGCCATTTGCTGAAAGAACAACAGTCAGAACCTTAATTAAGGCAAAATTGTACAAAAAACCCCCCAAACATTTTGCATTTAAGGTGAAAAGCCTTCTTTGTCTGTTCTACTCAGAACTCCTTCAGTGGCATTTTCCCAAAAAGTAGTTGAATTATTTTCTTATTTATTTTATTTTGTTGCACTTCTACCATTGCGCTTTAGTAGTTTAATGAAAAATATGCAGATTGTGCCATTTCTTTATCTGTTTTAAGCATCAGAATAATCCATTACTAAAATAACCATTAGGTTCAGCCCCAATCCAGAGGAAATTTCGTCTTTATATCTATTCAGTAAATAGAAATTTGCAGGATTTTGTTAAGCCACACCAGGGCCTTTAAATCAGGATGAGGTTTTCACTTGCATGACTCCAGCTTTTATTGTTCCAAAACTCCTGTACATGGTTGTTTTTCTGTTTTTATTTTATTTTATTTTTCTAGATACAACTTTTTCAATTTAAGGTGCATTGCTCTGGTCTTTTTCATGTTTTCTCATCATGAACTTCTACCTTTTCCCCTCTGAGACGTGCAGATTCTGAGATCTGACTTTTGCATTCTTGTGCAATTGCTTTGAACACATCACAGTTTGAACTTGAGGTGAACCTGCTGGAACAGCCACTGTGGGAATAACTGGAAACTATGTCGAAGGTTTTCTACCCCTGAGTGATGATGTGCTCCATATTATTTGGAAATGATTCCTTTAACCTTTCAGAAGAAATGACCAGAAACTAGAGACGCTCCATTAAGAATGCTGTGGCTGATTTATGGTCACCTTTTTTTTTCTTTTTTTTTTTAACTGCTGATTTTGAATTTCTCTTTAACAACTACATTAAAAGCAAATGAAGAACCACAATTTAAATTGTGATTCTATATCTTCCTGCTGTACGTGTTCATTAACCATTTTAGGAGTGGAGATGAGGTCACACAACACCAGGGCAGATGCTACCAAACAGTGTTCATCTAAGTTTTTAAAAGTCTCATTCTCAATAGACTCAATAGCAGACAGCAAGACTCCTGCTGCAAAGCCGATTTTCTGGTACTAACTAAAGGTCTCGCTCACTCCAACTCCAGATACCCCTCTAAATGTTGTAGAAAAAAACTGCATTGATATAAACAACTTGTATTTGTCTGCTCTTCCTCCAACTTTATGTTAGACACCTGAAAAACTCTTCATCATTCAATAACTTTTTCCACTCTAAAGAATGTTTTTGTCTTTAGAGGGCGTAGTCTGGTGTGTTTTTGGAAAAAAAAAAACATGATTTAGATTTTCTTTTTTTTCCCCCCAACCGGTTCATTGTTTTTCAATCAATCTTTAGCAGAAACAAGTCATTTTCTTACATTCACACATGAACAGTTCAGACCAGCCAATTACTGAGCCCTCTACTTTTGTATATCTGTGGTCTTGACAACTTTTTTAACCTCGTTTCTTCTCCTATTGAGCATAAATTCTTAAATGTGTGTTTGTGTGCTCAGGTGAGAAGCTGGACTACAAAGCATGCGAGTCTCTGGAGGAGGTTCTGAAGAGAGTCCAGTTTAAAGTGATAGACCTGGAGCAGACCAACCTGGATGAAGATGTAAGATAACTTGAAATGATCTCTCCATCTGTTTTTGTTTCTGCTTTCCAAATTCGATCTGTGATTATCCTCTCCAGGATTTGGAGGGGTCGTCATGGATTTATCTGATCCCAGATGTTGATTTGTGTTAAAAAATAAATAAATAACTACTGGAAATGTTGGGGTTGAGCACATGTTCTAGTGTACGAAGAACTGGGACGAAGTTTTGACCATTGCTCATTCCAAAGCCACAGGATGATGTATAATACACACAAGAGACAGACGCACAACCTGAGTGCATAAAGTTGATCTTACTGATTGATTTTCCACTCAATTTCTAACAATAAACTGACTTCTAAGGACAAACTTACTTTTTTACTTAACTATAATTTTTTCCCAGGCGTCCCTTGAGATACTGAGATACGTCTTTTTTGACGGACTCTTTAGGTCTTCATTAAACATCATTATTCAAACAAAAAAAAAACAAGCTCCTTTTATTATTTTTATTATTTATTAACTTTTAACCTCACTAAATCGAGCTCAGGCTTGGACTCAAGAAATCAGAGTTTTGTTCATAAATGCTTGACATTTCTGTTGTCGTTAGTTAAATCATAACTTACATTGCTCTTGTCTTTAAAGCACCAGCTTGTTTCACTAACAAAAGTATATTATTAGAGCACATACTAATGCGGGGTAATTTAACCACCATCTCCATTCTTGCTTTCATTTTCAGTCACAAACTCTACCTTCAGATATCCACAGATAGATTTCAGAAAAACTAAATCAGAGACTAAAGATGTCTCTGTCTTTTATTTATTTATTTCACACAATGTGACCTAATTGAAACTGTGATAGCGAACTGAGATGATTTTCTCTTCAGTGGAGAAATACATAAAGTTACTGTTAGACTCATTTCACACTGAACAAAATAGACGTTATGACTTCCTGGATCCAATGAATGCTGCCTGATTTAATGTTGGAAGAAGATTTTGAAAGAAATAGATTGCTGGACTTTCTTTAAAATGTGATTTTGGAGAAACAATTTGCTTTCCTGCTGCTAATGTGAATCACTTGCTTGTTTTTTTTTTTTAGATCTTTGAGAGGGTCCTAAAGGTTACAGATACTTTGTCTCAGTTTTATCCTAAATATTTGTTGTTTACTTTACAAGTGGTGGCATTTTTTATAATCTGTTCCCTTGAAGGGAAAAGCCATCAGGCCTCAATATTTGGATGAGTCATGTTGCTTATAAATGCGTGTTTCTTGAAGATATGACCTTCACAGTATCCAAATAAATGCAGTTTGACATTTAGAGCTTTTTCTTTTCCTTTTTTTTTTACTGATTTGGTGCAGTTTTCCGGAAAAATGAATGAATTAGCTCAGTGAGTCATTAACTGAGTCACTACAGACAAGTGTCTGGCTTTGGGCTCCGATGAAGCAGAACTTTGAAAGGATAAATTATGGAAGGAGCACCGCTGTTTCATCTGATTTTATAAAGCAACGGAGATAAATCGTGCATCGAGTTGTGGAGAGGGTGGATTCGTTTTCTGAAGTGGGTGAGAGAGAAATGCAGAAGATGGTTTATACTACGCAGAGAGTCACATCTGCGTCGTGGCCTCATGTCGGGACGGTTTTGGGAGGATGAAAGCGGAGAAGCAGTTCGGCGGAGAAATGTTTTGAGAAACATGTGGAGAAGCAGGCATGAAGAGTGTGATCACGGGGTGGTTTTTATTAGACTGAATGTGACTCATCTTCCCCCGCCCTGTAGATAAACACGCGTGTGTACACTCTGCAGCGTCTCCCAGCACACACACACACACGCATGAGAAGGCGAAAGGTTGGAGGACGTTGTGTTATCTAGCTTCTCTGGTTTTCCTTTTTTGCTACGTTTCTGTCCTCAGAGGAAAATACAAATCACACTTTTTATTAACTCTCAGCACTGGTTGCACGTTTTACCCCGAACTTTGCTAATATTTAATTTGTAGGCAAGAAAAACTCAAGTAACTAAAAACTTTTATGATGATTCTACTTAAACTTAATCTAGTGGTTGAGGGACGAGTTACTGTGATGAAAATCAGCTAATTTACTGATCAGCATACTAAAAGATCAGAGTTTGTTTTACCAATAATCTAAACGGCTTATGCTTTCTTTGCACTTTTTGAGTTTAATTAAATCAGATGAAGGTTAGGGTCTCGTGATGTGATGCATAAATATTGATAACTTCCTTAATTTATTCCCAGACTAAACACTACTACCCCTATCAGATGAGCTCTAACACAAATTTACATTATTATGTTTTAAAATCTAAATTTGCAGATCAGACTTTAAAGAAAAGTAGAAGTCTTTAATAGACAAAATCACTCTCCAGTGAATTGTTAAAATATTTTATCATAAACCTGTTTAATGAGAAAGTAATACAAAGATAAAATCATTGCCCTGACTTGTTGAGATTTTAATATTTATTTTATTTTATTACATACTTGTATTTCTTTTATATTTTCTCCTCTCACTATTTAAGTAGCTTTATTTAAGGTAAGTAGAACTAATTAACTTCATATTAATCTTGTATAACAAATAGGAAGCTGTAACATCATATAAAATAACATTACATTAGTGTTCGACAAAGACTTCAAACAGGTTTCTTTATAATTGAACTTTTTTTTCTACAAATTGTTGTATTTTGAATGTGTAAAAGCAATCTTCTATATTCAGAGAACACATTTAAATTCATCTTTGTGTTAATTGTGTTGAATTCATCTGACATTTTTTTTCTTGTTTTCATAATAAATAAATAAAATATATACCATAACCTGAGCAACTCTTAAAGAAATCCCAAACACTTCAAAAGGCATCATGAAAACGCCTCTAATTTCTCCTGAAGAACAGTTCAGATCTCCTCTGAAATTTCTTAAGATGTTCTGACATAATGAACAACTTGAAACCTTTGGGATTTTTTTTTTTTTTGTTCTTTCGTGACGTTTTTAAAAGTCCGTCCTCGGGTTGTTGTCGTTCTCAGGGTGCGTCGGCTCTCTTTGACATGATCGAGTACTACGAGTCGGCCACACATCTCAACATCTCCTTCAACAAGCATATCGGCACACGGGGATGGCAGGCCGCCGCCCACATGATGAGAAAGGTGAGAGATTGTTTCTTTTGTTTTGTTTCTGACTCAGAGATTCAAATTCTCCCAACTTAAAATGAATTCTTTCCCAGTTTTAACCGTGTGCTGTCACAAATGGAAAGTACGGAATCAGATTTATAGTATGTAGCTAAGATTGGGCGAGGTGCAACATTTTCCTAATCGATTTTCATCGGTCCGACAAACGACAATGTGCAAAATATTGACACAGTGACATTTGCACTTTTTTTGTGGGCAAAAAGATGCAAACATGCATGACTGATTTGACAATTTAAAACAAAAGAAATCCAAAAATCCTTGAATTAGTTGCTGTATTAAACTACAACTATTTGGGATTACTTTATCTTATTGCGATTATTTAAATAAATGTATTTTCTGGGACGCTCTCCTTCTGTTCAGACTTTGACTAAAAGAAGCGCTGCTGCATTTGGAGTCTCTCCAGAGAAAACAAAGGCTTTGCTTGCAGCTGAAGAGTTTGTGTTCACCACTTAAAAACAGCTTTAGGTGTCGGGTTGTTTTTCTGTCAGCTGCATTTTTTGGCTTCAGTCAAGCATTGTTATCAAGTAAGAAAGTATCCAATTATCCAACCTTAATACCAGCCGATGATTATTCAGACTCAATAACAAGTAATATAGATCAAATGAAAGTTTCTGAAATCATAGCTTCTTCAGGTGAGCAGCTAATTGATCATCTGATCAGCTCTGTTTGCCTAAATGCAGTCTAATGATCTCAAAGTGGCTCAGTGGTAGAGCAGAAACGCACTGAGGCTTCTGTCGTTCATGTTTTCTTCTCCGGGACACTAATGCCACAAAAACTTTTGAGAAAAAAAAAAACGACGGATGACAGATTATTAATGGAGACCTTCCTGAAGACTACACACAGTCACACACACCAGGACTCATCGGGACTCTTAAATCTTATTCGACTAATGTTTTGGCAAATTGCTGCGCATGAATGAGTGAATGAGATTAAACCTCGGCTTAAACAGAAAACACAATTCAAATCACTTACGTAAAAAAGTCAGTGTGTCGATTTGATTCACACAAATAACTGCTTAGATTAGAAATGCCATGTCATCTGCTGAGAAGCTGCTACTGCAGAGGTAAAACATATCAACTGCTTTATGAAAGGAGTCTGATTTGTTGATGTGTTTGTGTTTGAAGCTGAGCCTCTGTTGTCGTTTCCTCCACAGACGAGCTCCCTTCAGTACCTGGAGGCCCGTAACACTCCCCTGCTGGACCACTCGGCTCCGTTTGTAGCCCGGGCGCTCAGGATCAGTGGCAGCTTGGCCGTCCTCCACCTGGAGAACGCTGGTCTCTCTGGCAGGCCGCTCATGTTACTAGGTGAGACATGCAAAGGACAGGCAGCCTCTTCGTGTCCTCTGCTCTGTTTTCTTTTTGGTTTTTTTTTTTGTTTTTTTCTCAGAATGATGTGAAATCTGATCTCTTTGTTTATCCCTCCGGCAACTCGCTTTGCCTCAAACGCCCTCTCCCCTGTCAGCCACGGCGCTGAAGATGAACATGAACCTGCGAGAGCTGTACCTGGCAGACAACAAGCTCAACGGCCTGCAGGACTCAGCTCAGCTGGGAAACCTGCTCAAGTTCAACTGCAACATCCAGATTCTGGACCTGCGCAATAACCACATCCTAGACTCGGGTACGCAACCCTGACAAAAGATGAGGACTCGAAATGTGACACAGTTATCACATTCTATTACTATTGCGTTATTTTCTTTACCTGACTTGTAGAAGTATTTTACAAGACATTGTATGTTGTCACATAGCAACCAAAAGATTATCAGATTTTTTTTGGTGAACGAAATGCAACAAAGAGTTTTGAAGTTGAATTAAGCCAAACGCATTTACTAAACACAGTCTGAAAACTGCACCGTGCAATTTTAAGTCCCAAAATTAAAGACATTGTTGAAACAAATCCAACATTTATAATAGACATTTTACCTACATACAAAGCTAACGCAGCACCTCCCCATAGTGAAACATGTTTGTGGTTGCATTATTTCTTTGACAGGAACAAGAAAGCTGGTGAGAGTTGGATAGAGCTAAAAACAGGAAAATCATGGGGGGGCTACAATTCCTCTAGAATGGAAGGAATTGAATTTGAACAATTGGATTGATTAAACTGTATCTTTCAATTTTAAATTGGATCCATTTGTCTTATAATGTCTTTTGCTGTGAGGTGATGCAATATGAATAAAGTGAAATGAGTTAAATTGGAAGAAAAATTGTTAGAGGCTGAACAGATTTGAGTCTTAAGCAGCGATTCACCTTCCAGCGGGAAGATGACCTTCAACTTGCAGCCAGAACTTTAATAAAATGGTTTGCGTCAGCCATACTTACACGTTAAAGTGCTCCAGACCTATATTTACTGTTGAAAATATTTGACAATTGATGTTCACAGATGCTCCCCATCGACGAGCTGATCTGCAAAAAGACTGAACAAAAACAACCTAAACAAGCGTAGCTTCTATAAAGTAATGATCAGAAAAGCAGAAATAAATGTACATATTTCTTTTTAGTTACTTATAAAAGGTTAAATAAACAATGTATTTTGCCTTCCACTCCATAGTTATATTAAGTTCAGTGTTTATCACATAAAATCAAACTTTACCACATCGACGCTTTTGGTTGTTACTTGACAAAATGTGAACGTGGCTAAAGAGCACAAATTGCTTTTGCAAGGTGCTATACTTAACATTCAGGTGATGCACACATTTCATTATTATTATTATTGTTGTTGTTGTGTGTTTGACATCTCAGGTCTGGCCTACCTGTGTGAAGGACTAAAGGAGCAAAGGAAAGGTCTCGTCACTTTGGTGCTATGGAACAACCAGCTAACACACAATGGCATGGGCTACCTCGCTGCTGCACTGGTACACCACACACACACACACACACTCACACACACACAGTCTCCACCACACATATTATATATAAACACTTTATCCCTGAATATAGTTTTCTTTCTTATTTAACTCAATGTTTTAGCATCGGAACAAATTTTTGTAAGAATAATGAAGAGTGAAAAGTGGGAGTTCAGCTAGAATTAATAGACTCTAAAGATTATTAAATGGGTCCATATTCAGCTGTTCAATGAGGAAAAACTGTGCAGTGTTGCATGTAAAATCGTTAAGCCTCCTCTGCACAAAGTTTAAAGGTGAGATGTCAAAACTAGCAGCTGTCTTTATATTTTTAAACGACAGAAAAAAAATAAATTCCACAGAGATTCGCAATTCCTAGTCCTGGCAGTTCTGAATCCATTCATTGTGATCAAAAATCTGATTCTTTTTTATCAAAAATTACATTTTGAAATTATTCTTTGATATGCTTTTATGTAAGAAAAATCTAACCTAAGTCTGTTGTTGTTCAAATATAATCTGGCGGCATTTGATGCAGTATGTAATGTTATTGAATTTCTTATAAACAAACGTCAACTTTGTTTTTACCGTCTCTTCTTCTTGTCAGTCACATAATTTAAACAGAATCTACAGAAAATTGATTTCTAAATCGAAAAACATTTCAGAATCAAAAATTGGAATCGTAATCAAATCACTCGACGAGCATCTCGTCTTTTCAAATGCCTCTTCAGTGTCAGAGAATATGAACCAGAGTTCCACCTTCCGCATCTAAAATATGACAGAAACATGATTCGTTTTAGTTTGCTTCATTCGGTTGAAGATGAGTGTGTGTTTCGCGTCTCTCAGCCGTGCACCCAGAGTCTGGAGACTCTGAACCTCGGCCACAATTCGGTGGGTAACGAAGGAGTCCACAAGCTGAAGGACGGACTGATCGCCAACCGCTCTGTGCTCAGGCTGGGACTGGCTTCCACCAAGCTGTCCTGTGAAGGTGGGATCCGAAGCTGTCTGTGTGTGTGTGCGTGCGTGCGTGCGTGTGTGTGTACGTCTTCTACAGTGTTTGGGTCTTCACTCTCTGGCTGCGTTAACGTTGGGGTGCAGGAGCTGTCGCTGTGGCTGAGTTCATCGCAGAGAGCCCCAGACTGCTGCGTCTGGACCTGCGGGAGAATGAGATCAAGACCGGAGGCCTGATGGCGCTGTCGCTCGCGCTGAAGGTCAACAACTCGCTGCTGCGCCTCGACCTGGACCGAGAACCCAAGAAAGAAAGTGTAAGCATTAACTGCATTTAAAAATAAAGAAGAGGAAAAGGTGATTTTTATTCTCTCAGTTTGACCCCGTGGTTATAACAGGAAGGTGCCGTGAGAGGCTCAACTAAACGCAGGACAATATCTGACAAAACATTTTGGTCAATGTCACTGCTTTGTTTTAGCATGAACCACAGTTAGTGTTGCATTTAAAAATGAAGTCGCCGTGAAGCACAACTCAAACGAGACGCTGGAATCAGAAGTACTGCAGCCGACCAACTTCCTGCTGCTGGTCTCAAGGTCATCAAAGGTCTTATCTTCTTCATCATCGTCAGATTCATCACTGTCCTCTTCAGAAGCTGTAGCCTCTGCAGCCGACACAGCAACAGATGCTGAATGCATCACGTTTTAATTCTCAGGGACATTTCAGTGTTTGCAGTAATTCAATGTACGTCCAGTCACGTCGTCTCAAGGAGCTTTATTTAAAAAGAAGTCACTTAAGTTTAATCACACTGACATGCCAGTCGATCCAAGTTGAGAAACAAGTTTGGTTCAAATTAAAAAGTTTTCTAATAAAACCCAGCAGACTGCATCGAGAAACTTCCCAAATTACAATGGATGTCGTCACAATATTCAACAGCAGCTCAATTTGATCTCTTTCTAATGAAATGCGGCCCTAATATTAAATGCTGTAACACTATTTGTTTATTAAATGCCGCCTCACTCAACACACTACACAATCAAGCCTCAGCTTTTTAAGAACGACTTGAACTCTGCTCTCGTGTTTCAGGTGAAGAGCTTCATCGAGACGCAGCGCGCCCTGCTGACCGAAATCCAGAACGGCTGTAAGAGGAACTTCATCCTTGCGAAGGAAAAGGAGGAAACCGAGGAGAAGATGAAGCTGTCGGCCTCCATGGCTGAAATAGCCACAGAGGACGGAACGAGGGAGGAAGAGGAAGACGAACTGGCTTCAGCTGAGAGAAAGGAAGGAGAGGAGGAAGGCAAACCGACTGAAAACGCGTCACAAACGGACAGCCGGTCAGAAACAAGCCCCGACACGACCGCTCCTCCTGAAAACCTGGACTCTGACTCGGACACCGAGGATGAGGATGAGGATGAGGGGGTGACCAAGTCTTCTCCCGTTGTGTCGAACCAGGCTGCTCCAGTCAGTCAGCCCCCCCTTAGTGCCTCTCTTACCCCCTCGCCCCACTCTGCCTCGCCTACTAGAGCACCAGCTTTGATTACGGGAATAACGGTCACAGAGTCTACGGTCCCGGCGCCTCCGGGGACGCCTCCCTCGCCCGGCCGCTGCATCTCCGTGTCGAGTCCCGGAAGGGGCCACAAGATATTTATGGTGACGCGGGTGGAGAGCCCACCGGAGCAGCTGCAGAAAGCTGCAGCTCCTGCAGCTCCATGCCCACCGAAACACTTGACGACACTAACACCCGCACAAACACAACTGACACCGGAGGGCGCCAGCGGGAGCCCGCCTGCTCCATCTACAGACAGCAAAACCACAGAGGAGGCCGCCGGCGAGAGAGTAGGAGCTGCTCAGAGTCCCAAACTAGACCCGCTGTCATCAGAGGGTGCAAAAGCCAGAACTTTAGATCCAGCAGGATTGACGGATCCAAGTCTGCCAACACCAGCATTGCCTTCAAACTCCTCTCCTCTGCCGGATGTGGCTTTGAAGCCAACGAGGCCCCCGGTTGGCCCCCCTCAGGAGCCCGCCGCCACAGAGGGAAGCAATAAAGCAGAGGAAAACGAGGGAAAGCTACAAGATGGCGGCCAGGGACCCTCCACAAATGAATTAGCTCAGCCGACACCTGCGCAGCAAGAGCTAAACACTGACCAGACAGCAGGACCAGGAGAGTCCCCTCCCCCTAACCCAATGGACGACGAGCCAAGCCAAGTGGAAATAAGTCCAGACCCGGTCCAGACCAACCAGCACGCTCCGTCGTCCTCCAGTCCGCCTGAAGACAGCACTGACGTGAATTCAGCCTCACAGGTTAAAGATCAAGAGTTGACTGACGAGAACTCGGCCGATGAGTGTTTTGTGGAGGCGCTGGACGGAGAGGTGGTCGCTTCAGCTCTGCCCAACGGCCTGAAGACCGAGTTCTCCCTCCACCTGCTGGACGGCGAAACCCCGAAGCCCGGCAGCTGTGTGATGGAGCACGGTGAGTCGCTGCTCCTCTTCAGATGACTCACCCTCCATATTTTATTTGTTGTCAACATCTGTTCTGCGTCGCCTTGCAGTTAGTTCCAGCTGTGCACTGGAGCTAGAGGAGCTGCTGCTGGAGGCCAGCATGGACAACGGGAGAGACGCAGCGTAAATTGGTAAATATCTGCATCTTCTGGACACGCTGGCCAAACGTCTTTTTCACACTTCCTACTGCTGACCATCATATTTCATGTCATACAAATATGAATATTTTAAAGAGAAAAGATAAATGAGCTTAGAGAGAGAAATGGAAAAGTTTCAGACTTTCTAAGCATCGAGTACAAATGTCTTATTGTTATCAGCTACATTTTTTATAATAATAGGAATTTTGATTTGTTGTTGTCATGATAAATTCCAGTTTATGATGTTTGAAAAACAAACCAAAGCTGTCCATAATGTTGGAATTAAATATGATTAAATTGACTTACTGTGTGATACAAATCACACTTCTTGACTGACTGCTGTCCGAAAGAAGTGTATAACAAATGTAGTTCAAAAGTAGTATTTGTGTTTGTGTCGTTCTTAGTTCTTGATAGTTCTTATCATTTTTACAATTACCAGTCGTATCACTAAATTAAAGTCCATATTCCCCAACCCTTATGTTGAAAGTGAATAATATTTCTGTTGGTGTTGGATAATAAAGTATCGATGAAGCCGTTCCCATTAAATTTGCGTTACAACCACTAAACCAGTCCCATCAAAACGTGGGACTGGTTCAGTGTGAATCATCCTCTCTGCTGCTTTCAGGACTGATTTGTCTCTGCCTCTGGTTTCCCTGCAGCCACTGCGAGGACAGAAGGAAGCAACACTAAGACGATTCGTCAAGCTCTGCAACACGACCGGCTGCCCCACAATATTTTTGTCATTTCTTCACGTTATCCAACAACAAACAACAACAGCGCTTCATGTAAAGGACGGATGACGCAGTGTTAAAGTCAACAGCTCCTAACATGAACATACAAAGAGGACAGTATCACCCGGAGCTCAACCTTTGACACATAGGAAGTCTTCTACATCCATAGCTATATCACCCACGTGAAAGCTGGGGTAGGTCATCACTACGTTTTCCCGTTCTGTGACGTTTCCGTGAACCTCGATGAGTCGCAGACTGATCAGGGACGGAGGAGCGGAGGGTAAAACACTAACCAAAGACCTCTCTGACAGCCCTTACTCGCTCTTCGTAGACTGTCGTCAGGCAAATCGATTCGCAGTTTTTTTATGACTCGACGTGAAGCTGACGACAAGAAACACAGTGGCCCCCTGCTGAGCAGACCTGCTGGCTTCAAAACACTCGAGGTTGGGAGTAAGTTGCTGTTAAAGGCTTTTGTATCCAAGAAACCTGAGGATGTTTATCCATCTGTGTAGCTGTAAACATTGTGTGTGTCTGCTGGTCTCCTCGCTCTTTCTCTCTTGCTCCCCACCAGAAATAAAACTCTAAGGGACCTCTGCCAAAGTGACTTTTTTTCCCCTGTGGTTTCTCGTCTTCTGCTCTGTTTGGCCCCTCAGGAATCCGCGTCCTCTTACTTGCTGTCCAGACCCGAACATTAAAACACGTTTTGCACGATTGGAAACCTCCGTTTTATGTTTGGCATAAAGGAATTGAATCCCCAAATTACAGAATTGCACAAATCATGACTCAGAGTTTATGTCAATTTAAAGAGAAGTCAGATTAGATGTTTTTCTTTTGTTTTTGTTTTTATTCCCCCAGAGTTTATTCAGCTCTGAACTCCTCGCACCTTCTTCTGTTTCCCTCAGTTTTTACTCATAACTCTCACCCATATTCAGCTTTGAGAAATGACTTATTTTTGTATTTTTGGACATCTCTTCGGTTTAAAATGTTTCCATCTCTCAATCTGCTTGTTTTATCCCAGGGGTCGCTTTTAAAGCCGACGCCCGTTTTGATGTATATTTCATATGCAAACTAGAGAAAATATTTAGACTAAAGGACGTTTTTCAGGACGGGATAATCTATTATAGGAGTAAATGGTGGGTTTAATTGAATGGTTGACTACTGGGGTGCAGAAAGCTGTAAACATGTCGAGGTTCCTGTCCTGCAGCAGCCCTGCAGAGCGAATCATTGGCCACAAGGGGGCGTTGATGGCTTTTTTTGTTTTCTTTCATTCGGACTTTAAGAAGAATTATGAGCTCAGCAGCTAAATATTCTTAGATCAAGAAAAAAAGTCTTAAACATTAAAACATCCATTCGATGTTTCTGTGAAGAGGTCCAGTTCTCTCTGCCTTCACATTTTGCTTTTTGTTCCCCTGACGCAGAAACAGGCAGGCTGTGTTTTTCTTTCCTCCTCCATGGAAACAGCGATCGATGCCACAACGATTCTCCACCCAAATGGTAGTTTTCCCCCGCACCCTGCCACCCACACTGTTTGTAATGCTTTAATTTTTAGAAATTTTTAATAATGATTTGTTAACTTAATTGAAATGTGCTGGTAATCACAAAGATATGTATGGCGAAATTTGTTTCTCTCAAATAAATGCATGTAATGATTAATGAAACGACTCTGTGGTGAATTAGTTAGTCTGAGGTTTTGGGATTTGTCCCATGAGAAAGCCGAATGTTAACAGGTTAAAGCGGGAAGTCATGAAACCTGAAGTTCTTCCGAGTCGGTTCTGTTTTTGTAGTTCATCCTTGGTCCGTCTGCCTAAAGGCGTCAACTCCTCTATTTGCAAGTGTGACCGGGATGGGAATCTTGAGCACGTCAGACTCGAACAAGACAAGTTCTCTGTCCCAGAGATGAACGCATCAACCCAAAAGAAGACCTTGAAAAAATGTTGACTGGAGCTGATGGGTTTCTTTATCCACATTGAGAATAAAAATACTAAAAAAAAATAAGACATCTTGGAAAAGACAGATTCTCTGGGACAAATACTTGAGGTGGTCTGATGAAGCGAATATCTAAGGGTTTGGCAACAGCTACCAGTGTTATATTTGAAAAAGGCTTGGATCCTACAAAACACCATGCCAAATGTTAAGTATGGGGGGCAGCAGCATGTTTGGGTGTTTTCCTTTGGGAGGGATTGGTACACTTTCCAAGAACGATTACATGATGAAGGAAGGTCGTTATGAAGAGATGAAACATTTTAAGTTGGCCTTGAAGTTGAAACTCGAGTTGAAATGGGCCTTCCGGACGATGACTCGACACGTGGATCTCGGTGTCACCGAAAATTTATGAGCAAAGCTAAAAATGATCTGTGAGTTTACCTACAAACCTGATTCAGGTACAGCGGTTCTGTAAAGGGGCATGGGTCAAAATCCCAGCAAACAGCCATCATGATCAATAATAGTTCAGTTCACAACAAACGTCTAAAGCCTCTTTATAAAAGAGATCCTACACAATGATCCAGTATGAGGTCGGCTCAATGCAGACAAACACAAATGTGTTAAAGTTCAGTTTCTCACACCAGCTGATGAAACATTTCTCTCTTAGCAGCTTTATTGAGTCACTGACTCTTCAGCAGTTCATCCTCCTCAACACACCTGGAGCTAAAGCCCCGACTCCCAATTGATACTTGTCTTTGGCATTTTGCTCACTTTCCAGTGGGATCCGGGATCATCTCATCAGTCCCGTGAGAGGAAAGCAAGTTGAAAATATCCCTCTGACTGAACATCGTATGGATGTGCCTCTTTGTGCCCACCGAGCAGATTCACAGAAAGTGCAAAAAAAAAAGAGTCTTTAGCCCTGGAGAGAATCTGTTTGGCCCCTCGTCACGAGGGAAACGCGGAGGCAATCTGAGGGTCAGGCTGTGGAGCGCCGGCTCAGGATTCCTCAGGGAATGCCAGAGCACACTAATCCACACAATCCAGTTCTGATCCGACAGGGAGAGAGTGGTGAGAAAAACGAAAAGATTTACAATATCATTAGAGAAAGCTTACATTAGAGTTGACTGACATGTTGCCAGGAAGCTGGTTTATTTTAGTGTTTAGTGAGTTGTTTTTAAGAGAAACTGCTGCTGACTTTGGTATTACTTCAGGACGGATTAGTTCAATGAACGAATTGGCAAATGCCTCTTTAGCTGCTGAAAGTAAGAAGAAAACATAAAAATGAAGTAGTTTTGGTGTTATGCAAAAATAACTGCAAAAGGGTTACATGTAGCTAACTGAATGCAACTAAAACGAAAATAAAAATGCCATGATCTAATTATCTGTAGAAAGGTGGCGTTAAAGCAGAAAACAATGGTTGATTGATTTTTTTTTTTTTTTTTCTGGCATTTATTTATCAGTTGTGTTTGTCTTGTGTTTTCTTGTGACTCTGAGAGTGGTTTCAAAACAACGCTTGAGGTGAAATATTTCCTCATGTTCGGCTGCTGTTTTTGGAGTTATGCGAGCAGAGAAGTTCCTAAAGCTTCTCATTGGTCCACGTTGATGAGAAACTGAGAGCCAGAGGAGGAATGAATGAAATGTTTGTCAGATGTTTGATCTCTTCCAGGTAAATTGATGGGACACACTGCTGCATTCCCCATTATATGATGAAATTTCCACATAAAGAATGGAGGTTTCACTAATCAAAAAACCTCATAGCTTTTTTTTTTTTACACTTCTTTTCTAATTGAGGACGTAAACACAACCCCAGGTCAAATAGCCCTGGGTGGAGAGCCATATCGCTCATTTGAAAAAACCGCCATCAAAACATGTCCCATCATTTCCACAGTATCACAACCAGTTACATAAACCAGTCAGATGTTTCCCCATCTTTAAAAGAGAGCCATCAACTTAAAGTGACCACTTCAAATTTGGTGATTCTAATCTAAATTTAAATCGGAGCAGTGATGAGATTTCAGCACCCAGACGGTGACCAAAGCAAAACAAATATCAGCAAAAACAGTGTTTTCCCCCCCGAGCCAAAGGTCTGACCTCAACTGTGCCTCCTGAGACGACAAAGGCTGCAGTTTGGGTTCGGTGACCATCAAACGCTCTCTCGCCTGGGCTTTCTTTGGGGTTGGCCGTGCCTCAGGAATGTGCTGGCATGCCGGTGGGATGGCAGGGATTTATCTGTAGTGTCAGCCCGTATCCGTCCTGTTGATCCACAACCAAGTGGACTGAAACAAGCGGGACCAGCGACCGATCGAGGAAGGAACGGGTCAGTCGTTTTCAGATATACTGAGAGAGCTGCAGAAGTGAAGTGTTCATTTGCACAGTTACGTTTTAATTATAAAACCATTTGTCCGAGATTCTTCACGTTTTGCTTTCTTGTAACCAACGTGAAAACAAAATGTGTGAGTTGAGGTGTTTCAGCCCATTTTCTCTACTGGATTGTTTTAATCAGTCACACCAAATTATCCCAATCAGATTTAGACCTATACTTTGACTAGGACACTGTTGGTCTACTTCATGTTGTCAAATGGTTTCTTCTTAAATGATTTCCTGATTGCAGAAGTCAAGCCTGGAGGAAGCTTGTAATATATTTCCAAACGGATTTGGAAATATATTTCTGTGGAATGTACATATTTTTTTGGCTGTAATTTTGGAATTACAGCCAATTTATGTTTTAACAAGAAATAAATTAATCATTTGAAAACTTTTGTGTTTTCTCAGATCATCTTTAACTTATCTTAATCTTTTGCTTGGCTGTCTGAAAAATTTCTGTGCAATCACAAAGTAAAACCAGAAGAAATCTGTTAAGGGCAAAAATGTTTTTTTTTATCTGTGTAAAATGTTGTTTTCTGTATTTCAATAAAGTTTTGCCCCATGGGAATATTGTTGTTGTTTCTTATGACACCATAGGAGTATCATATTCTCTTAAATATTGTTACATTTTCCTGCTAAGCTTTGCTTCTTTTTTTTATTATTTTTTATTTTTCCCCAAGTTGTGAGTGGATAAAAGGTCAATTAAATGTTGGGAAAAGTCCACAATTTATCTTTTCTTCTAACTTTCCCTTTTTTTTTCTTTTTTTTTTTACTTGATATCTTTCGGTTTTTTTTTTTTTTTTTTTTTTCATGTTTCTCCATGATGCGGTTCCTGACGTGACCCGGTTCGAGTCCCTCGCCTTGACGGCTCAACGTGGATTTTGAGCGCAAACAGTTGTGCACGCAGCGTGGGCCGGACTGCGTGTGTCGGTGGTGGGGCCGCACTGTGTCCCTCCAAAACGCGAACAGGGACGACCCACCTTCCTCTGCCGCTCACATGACTGCGATTAGAGCCGGGAAGAGAGGAGGAGGAAGAGGAGGAGGAAGAGGAGGACGGTACACCGAAGAGGGAGCAACATCCACACACAGACTCTATCCAGGAGTTAAGCTTGTCTTTCCCTCGTCTGCTTCTTCGGGGTAAATACATTTTAAATTTACTTTAAAATGAAAAAAAAAAGTTCTGCATAGAACTCTGGTTAGTTGGTTACCTAAAATCAGGAGTGTATATATATATATATATATATATATATATATATATATATATATATATTATATATATATATATATATATATATATATATATATATATATATATATATATATATATGTGTGTGTGTGTGTAATTTTTATTTCCTCATTTGGAAGAATGTTTCATTTATTTTATTTATTTATTTTTCCTTTTTTGTGTGTGTGTTGAATCTTCAAAATGTTTTTTTGTTTCTATGTCTGTGGGAGGCTTATCTCAACCTTCTTCCCTTCGACTCTGAAGCAACGTGCATCTCCTGCTATCCATGCACATCAAGATGATCAGCTCAATAATCCATGCGTGTGAATCATACCGTCAGGGAGGGAGTGCGTGATTAAAATAGAGCCGTTCAAATGATTTTCACTCAACTGAAACATTTATTTCTAATGGAAAAAATGCTGAGCTTTTCCAAAGGCATTTGCTGAATTGTCCTTACAGCAATCAAAGTCGTCGTTTGTTTTTTGGGGGGTGGGGGGTTGTCAGTTTATCTTAGTTGATAAGATTCTCTGCTGTGAGATCTCTGCTGGCCCACAGCATTGATGTAAACATTAATACTGTAACACTACTTCCTGTCAGAAGAAACTTGTGCCTGGGTTATCAATAATTGTCGACTTCAGTGAATGAACTTCATTGACATCTTATTCATCATCCAGAGGATTTAATATGATCTGTCCTCCCTTTGTAGGTAAAGTTTTCAAATCTTTTGGGAAGGTTTTGGTTTAAGAGAGAGATCTCCAGAACGGCGTCTGTGAGGTCAGACACTGATGTTGGGTAGGAAGGTCTGGTTCTTGTCTCTTCTCTAAGATTTTTTTGGATGCTCTTGCATTTATTCCCTCATCAACTCTGATGAGTTTCTACTGAAGAAAAATAACCCCACAGCATGATGCTTCCACCACCGTGGTCATTATTGGGAGAGTTTTTGTCACTTTACGCCATTTTATTTTTTTTTTGTTCTTAATTTGTCTCCCAGTGTCAGGTATGAGGCTGCGACAGCGGTGCATTATGGGGGTGACCGTGCTGCTGCTGCTGTGTGAGATCGCCGTCAGTCAGCTGTGTAAGTCTCTCATCACCATGGTGGACGGCTTCCATACACTTTTCATCCTTTTCCACATGGCTCTCCACCGGACTGAGGGCTTCGGCAATCCTTGCACCCCCTCCTCGGACCCCTCCCCATTTTCTCCGCTCGCCTCCTCCTCTTCCTCAGGGACCCTTCCTCCTCCTTCACACTCCGCTCCACCTGCTGAACTTCCACCCAGAGCTCAGTCCACTCCAGAGCCGCCCCACCGAGACCCGGCTGCACCGATTGACTCGCAGAAACATTTTTCCCCAGCAGCTCCGAGCTGCGGCCTGTCGTTCCCCGACAGCAGGAAGCGGGCTGTGGGTGTTTTCGTTTCCTACCTCCTCCTGGTCTCTCTGTGCGTCGCCTATTTCTTGGAGATCATGGGTTTCCTGGTGAAGCCCCACCCAGTTCACCACCCCCTGCTGCCGGTGCTGATCGGGGCTGGGAGTCTGCTCCATAAGATGCTGCTGTTTGT
Organism: Poeciliopsis prolifica; assembly: GCF_027474105.1. NCBI lineage: Eukaryota > Metazoa > Chordata > Actinopteri > Cyprinodontiformes > Poeciliidae > Poeciliopsis > Poeciliopsis prolifica. The sequence goes on along the minus strand of NW_026562397.1, from coordinate 8,185,797 downwards.
CCTGGACTGGGATGAGCTGCTGGATAAGAAGGCAGGAAGCTGCAGGCGGCGGGTGGAGACCGAACCTCGCCTTGAAATGAGCTGCAAAGGTGACAGACACCATGACACCTCTCCAACAGTGACACAAAACTAATGCATTGACTTACAAGGGTTTTTTGTTTTTTTCATCACACACTGAACATATTAAGAATCCCATTATCATGACATGCAGAGTATTGATCCCTCTGATTCAATATTTTTGCCCACTTTCCTGCGATCATTCCAGCATCGAGTTTTTCCAAAAACATCGATTTTCATGTCTTGCCACAAAATCTAAAGAGGATCTAAGAAGAATATATAATCGTGTCTAAATCATTCAGAACCACACATAGGTCATAACCTTTAAAGGGGCAGCGTTACGTATTTTACAGGCACGTTGTGCCTATTTATAGCACATGCTGTTGAGGTAACTGTTGAGGTAAAATGCATCAAACATGACAAAAAAAATTTTGATTTTGCATTTTAACACCATGAAATTGGGCCTCCGACTCTTTAAGAAGCTCCTACTCTTCGACATGTAAAAAGTAGATTTTACATGATACTGCCCCTGTGATTTTGCCATTATTTGACCCGGAGCACCTTCTTCCCCGTGTTTCCCTGACCTGGCTGGCGGCGAACTGCAAAAACAGATTCCTGCTAACCTTTGTTCAACATCAACTTTGTTTTTGCAACTGTTTCATGAAGGCCGGAAAAGTTCACAGATTATCCCACCTGAGGATTGTGTCTGCAGCTCCTCCAGAGATACCACGGGCCTCTTGGCTGCTTCTCTGACTGATGCCACTGTTGCCCGTCCTACCGTTTGATGGAAGGTGTGTAGTTTCGCTACACTCTGACTACATTTAGGTGGTTCCTCAAGTATGTTGATTGCACTGTTTTTAATCAACTAATAATTTCACTTCCTGGGCCTGTCTCTTAAAATCCCAGTCTGAATAGATTTTATCTTGTGGCTGTAATTGGACAAAGTGTGGAAGAACCCTGAAACGTCGTAAATGCTTTTGCTAGAAATCATGTACTTCGGAGTAGCAGTTTTAAAAAAAGATCAAACAATTGCGAGGCAAACATAAAAGAAGCATTATTATTTGATTTAAAAGTCTCCTCTAAGAGAACGATGTGTATGTTCAGCTGGAATTTAATAACCCACAAGGCCTTGTTTTCCATTCCTCTGCTCCTCTCCCACCGTCCGCGCTGCAGAGGAGTCCCAAGGCCAGGACGAAGAGCAGCTCTCTGACCCGTCCAAAGTTCAAACTGCAGCACACCGCTGTCTCCACAGCGGGGCTCTTGTCCTCTGTAATCCAGGAACTCTCAACCTGCCTCACCACGCCTGCAGAACGGAGCTTCAGCTGCAGGAAACCACCAGCGGAGAGGACAGTGCTGCACGTTTAAAGGAAGAGAGTCTGAACCGCCGCCTGTGCATTGAGCATCCTGGTAACAGAGTACCGATAATTGACATTTTCATCCAAAATGCTCAAAATGCTTTTTTTTGTTTGTTTTGTTTTATCTGTTTCCGTTTCCTCCAATCACAGACAGTCAGAATACACACGAACCCTCTTCAGCGGACAAGCCATCATCTGGATGGAGCTGCCGCTGGGCCCTCTGCCTCCTGTCCTTCGTCTTCGTCATCCAGGGACTCTTCACATCCCTCCTGGCTCTGATCAACAGCCTGGTGACGCTGGTCGTTCCACAGCTCCTGCACGGCTCTGGAGCCTGCAGCGTCCTGGTTTATCTGGACCCGGGCCTCTCCATGCTGGCTGTCATCACGCTGATTGCAACGTCTGTGCCGCAGGTCACTCTGTCAGCTTTTATTTCCTTAAAGAGACGTTGTAGGAAGTGACGGCGCTGGTCAGGGAAGATCTCCTGTAGCAAATCTGAAGAAGCCACTGACTGAAGACGCCCTGTTTCTCTATCGTTGCGTTTCCATCTCAAAGGAACACAAATCCTTGCCGAAAAAACAAAATTTTGCAATTGCGGTATACAAGATAAATTAAAATCGCACGTTAATCAGCTTGTTCACGAGATAGCGACTAATGTAAACAGTTACATGAGATACATTTATAATTCAGAGGTGGCGCCAACGCTCATCATCTGCATCTCATTCAGACGTTGTTCCCGAATCGTTCAGACAGTTATAGGAACAGACCCCGCCAACATTTTAACGTGGGGCCAATATGGGCTTGAAAATGGGCCCCATGTAGGATTGTCTGCAGGTTCCATAATGGCCCCATTTTATAAACCCATGTAGGTTTTATGTTGGAAAAATCTGGTCACCATATGAGCCCCGACTGGGAAAAGTACACAAGAATCCATCCCGGACCCATCTTTTAAATTATCAGGCACAATGAGGGTACCCAATAAAAGTGGGTTTTAAGTGGGATTGTTCGCAGGTTCCATCATGACCCCATTTTATAAACCCAAACGGGTAATTTGTTGGGAAAATCTGGGCCCCAACTAGGCAAAGCCCACAATAACCCATCCAGGCCCCATCTTCTAATGGTTCCCCAGTAACACATCACTGGGTAACCATAAGGTGCCCAGAATATTTATCATTTTTATCTGCTTTACTCCTTTTTTTAACTCAATGAGGCCTGCTCTAAATGACGTAGCTTGGTTTTTGTGTGTCCGTATTGCATCCCTGCAGGTGTACAGGTTTGGCATGCTGCTTCTCCAGGCCTCTCCCCCACACATGCGTGTGTCTGATGTCAGCCGGAGGCTCGCCGGCGTTCCCGGGGTGCAGGCTGTGCACGAGCTCCACGTCTGGCAGCTGACCGAGTCGCTCACAGTGGCCTCTGTCCACGTTCACTGCCACACTGGGTTTCTGTCGAACAGGTGAAGTCAAATAACTCATTCTGCAGACATGAGTTTGAAGCGATTTGAACGGGCTGAAGCGCTGGAAAATATAAGTTGGAATCACAACAATAACATTTCCAGAGACGTTTTTAGTCGTTTTTAGGTTGCTTGGTTAACAGTCTATGACTACATTTAATATTTCACTGATTGTTTTTTTTTTTTTGGCTCAGTATGTTTTAATATCAGAGTAGAAAGCCTTAAGCAAAACAGGAAATCATGAAAAGGCTTTCTGTTGAGCTTAGAGGAAAGTTGTGTTTTTATTTTCTTATTTTGAACAACAGTCTTTAAAGAACTTCCTCATCTCAAGATGCCCCAGTCACCGACAGAATCATGAGTTAACATGCAGTCAGTCATAAGGCGACAAACCAATTGCGCCTATTTAACTTCTCTATGCCAGATTATGTTTGGGATTTAATCCCTACTTTGGTTTTCAGGGTCTTTGCCTTCCAGTCTGCATCACATTTTAAAGGAATAGTTCGGTTTTTCCAGTATTCTCGTATTTTTACCTGCAGTTAGTAACCAGAGGTCAAAGTTTATTGCAAGTCAAAGAGGACAAAATGCCAAAGTGGACCTTAACTGCGTTTAAACAATCTGTAAATCATCTGAGTGGATTAGCCCAGCATTTTCACCTTCATGGTGTCGGCACGCAGGTAATTATTTGCATGGGGAAGAGAGGCTGTGCACCACCATTAAAACAAAACAAAAAAACTACATTTATATAACTTATCATTGATAAGAATTCAACATAAATGTATTTATTGATGCCTCATATATATTTCATGTATTTTTATTTGTCCAGTTACGCTGATCTGATGTCAGGAATCACCACAGTGCTGCAGAACGTGGGTGTGAGCTGCAGCACTGTTCAGCCAGAATTCACTTCCTCCTCTTCCTTGATCGGAGGAGATGGAGCCGCCACCTTTGTCCACAGAGAGGACAAATCTCTCCCACCCTGCAGCCTGGCCTGCGGGAAAGCCTGTGCTGCCAGTATGTGCTGCTCCCTACTGGAAGAGACGGAGGAGCAGATCCGGAGCGTCCAGAGTCCAGGAACTGGAGAGAGCGAGGAGGAGCCTCAGACTCTGGTCATCGAGAACACTTTCCTCTGACTCTCTGTTTTTACCTGATAAGAAGGTGAACGCAGAAAATAGGACAACATGTTTTTCTCTGTTAGTTTTATTATATAAACAGGTATTATTCCAAAGATTTTCTATCCATTTTTGTCTCTTTATTTGATTATGGAAAAGTTTTACTTTTTTGATTTTATGTGGGCGATGTTAAATAAATTACAGCATTATGTAAAATCAAATTTTTGAGTGTTACATTATGTTATAATGTTGTTCCCTCATGAAAAACATACTTGGAGTGTTACTTTGATTGTTTCATGCATGTTTGAGAAATCCATTCAGCTGTGCTAAATACTTGGGTGGACTTAGCCCCGCCTTTGAGACAAAGCCCCTCCTCAGAGCTGCAGCTTCACAAAACAACCCTCTCCTGGGGATCCCCCACTGAGTTCCTTCGGACTAGCCAGCAGCAATTAGCAAACACCTGGTGGAACTGTGCATCAGTTGGGCTGCTTCCCGGTGCAATGCTGGTAAAAACATTGTTAAAGGGTTAATAGAGCAGAGGTGCTGCGACGACTTCCTGAAGACGAAGTTTCAAAAAGAGCAGAAGTTTTTAAAGAGATGGAGAGCCAATTTCAAGGTGTTAAGTTACAAAGTAAAATTTCCTTTAAGTTATTTTCAGGCTTAGTGTTAGGCGTAGGCTTAGGGTGATGTCCAATCAAGCCTTTGCTTTCTAAACATGGAGCATAATAAATAGATGGAACAAACAAGAGAAACACCCATAGATTGAAAATATTAAAATGAACATGGACTCATTTTATAGAAAATGATGCAGTTTTCTTGTCCTCCCAAGGACACAGATTTCATTCCTTCTGCTTTGTTGCACTCAGGCTTCCTCAGCACCAGATACTTCCACACTTTCTCCAGCCAGATGGTCTCCATCTCCCACAGCATCTGTATGCTGAAGCTTTCACCAGCATGCTGCGTTCTCATCAGGAATGTGGGACGCAAACCAATGACCCTTAGGTCACCTCTGACCCCGCAGGAAAGAGTTTGGTGAGAGTGGGGAAATTGACCACAGGCTGAACATTCCCCAAATTGATTGATTTGATGGTATGGCTAAGTCTTTAATTATTTACTTCAATTTAAAATCCAATTACAGGTTATTTTCTTTAAATCTTTTAAAATCAAGATTAATTTTCTGAAACTAGTAGAAGGGAGAGAAAAAAATCCAAAACCATGGATGACGAAGTGTGGGGCTGCTGTGCGTGACTGCAGACCAGACTGTGATCCTTCACAATGTTTGAGCATAACAGCTTAGACTTAGACTTAGACTTAGACTTCCTTTATTGTCATTGTACAAAAAAAACACAAGGTGAATCTTGACAACGAAATGTCGTTACTTGGCTACCAGTGTAGCAGAGCTAAAACCTTACACTACCCAATAAATAAATACAATATAATACAAGTGCCATAAAATACACAGGTTCAGTGTTGTGAAAAAAACTAAACTAAAGTGCATGTATTGACCATGTCCATGGGGGGGTCATTTGGTTTGTGAGTGTGTGGAGGGGTGTTATGTGGCGTTAAGCAGTCTGATGGCCCGGGGGAAGAAACTGTTCAGTAGTCTGGTTGTTCTGCACAAGATGCTGCGGAACCTTCTTCTGATTTAACATGTTCATACTAAAGTCATCAAATAGGCAAAGATATAAGGCTATGTGGAAATCCTTGTATTTTAAAGAATAACGTACAAAATTAGTAAACGAAAATAGAAAATGCTAGCAGAAGAAACAAATATATCCAAACTATTTTTCATAACTTACAGTAGGTATTGTAAAATAGTGCTGTCATTCCAATAATATCATATTGTACAATACTATAACATATAATATTTAGGTTGTTGCACTCGAGTTCATGGATAGTTTTACTTTATAAGAGTAATTATAATCTCAGTTGGTTTTTATGGTCTGAATTTTATTGTTTCTTTATGAAAACCATAAATAACTTTACCAAACATGGGTTTCCATGTTGATCCTTGCTAAAGATTTCACAGAGTAATCGTTGACGAAACAGAACCACGACTGCTGTTTCACTTGGATTCACTGAAAATCTGCAACCTTTCACCTGTGAAGATAGAGTTCACCCTCACAGTGTGAACCAGCCAATCAAATTGCGCCTGCTTTACATAACACACAACAGAGCTGAAAATATTCCTGTTTTCGGGTTTATTAAGTGAGAATTTTGATCTCAGATAAGTTGTGGTGGATATCATTGTTTTGTAAAAGGTTTACATGAAAAAAGAATAAATATCAAGGTAGCACCGTAAGTGAAAGTGATATGTAATCTGAGTAGTGATAAAAGCGCTGTTCGGACAGGTTGAAAGTGCCCGGATGAGCCTCGGTGGTCCGGGGTGCGGGCTTCAAACCCGTAGCTGCTTAGCGGCAGAGTGGTTCAATTCCACCTTTCGGGCGGCCATTTACCAGCAGAACATGTGGAAAACCAGGAGAAAACGAGGTTACTTTCGAAAAACTATCATTTCCGCTACGAGGTGTTTCAAAATAAAAGCCAAAACTAAAATAAGAGACTTTCTGTACTTTAGAAGTGCTGTATGGTGTGTTCGTTGTGAAATATATGACTTTTAGTGATTTTTTTTTAATTTGTTTCATATTGCCAAGATATTTCACACATTACATTTTGGATTAACTTGTTTTTGTTCCCTAGTTTAAACCTCTTCAGATGTTCATCTTTAAATTTATCTTAGAATTACTGTCTTCAGATTAAAGGTGAAGAAATATATATTTTTTGTGCTATAGTTTTCACAATTTGTACATATGAGGAAATGTACAAAAATGGGTTTTGTACTAGAAACACCATTTTAAGTCAAAAATAACCCAAAAAGCTATTTTATTTTCAGCTGACACTAGTCCAACTCCAGAGATCCCAGACATGGTAGCTGGTAAATAATCCTCATTGTGTGGGATTCTTAATTATAAAAAGGTTTTCCCTCTAGAGAGGGAAATTTTGGTTTTATTTTTTAAAAAAAATTGACTGTGTCCAAACATAAAAAAGTCCAAATTTGTTAACAATTAAGACTTTTTGAGGCAGTATTTTATCTTGGATACCTCAGCATATGCACTAAATTGCCGAAACCTCAGCACTTTATTTAATTTAATTTAATTTCATTTCATTTCATTTCATTTTATTTTATTTTATTTTATTTTATTTTATTTTATTTTATTTTATTTTATTTTATTTTATTTTATTTTATTTTATTTTATTTTATTTTATTTTATTTTATTTTCGGAAGAGAACCAGAGCGGCAGTGATATTGATTTGACAGGAGGTGGCAGCACTGCAATTGCACTCTGCTCACATCTCCGGAGAAGAAGAACGAGAGACTAAGTCAACCAGTGTAGTGGTTGCAAAGCGATGTCCTTGCTGGCTTGAATTTGGGAGTAAAGCCAATAGAAAACGGACCTATCTTTAGCGGAGCTGTCTGTTTTCTAAGTTCCCGGTAAGAACCTTGATATTATTCCAGTTCGAGATTTCGTAAAGTTTTATTTTTGTTGCGTATTGTTTGTGTAGCCATCTTAATCTGTATTAGCTTCCTGCTAACTAGCATTATTATGAAGTGTCTGACTGTGACTATTATGATCTTCGTTCAAATATGTTCTCTCATAGTGACACTCAAGTCCTATTGAATGCTGCTTCCTATTTTCAGAGCTGTAAACTAAAGCTATAGTATTTTTTCATATGGATTAGTTTGGGGAAAATATTCCATTTCAAGTGTACTAAGATATTTGATTTGCCATGCAGTTTTGCCACTAAATATAGATGTTGCATTTTATTCCTCCTCTGTTTCAGATTTATTTGTCAAAGTGCATCATGCCTCTTCATAAATACCCCCCCAAATTGTGGGAGGCTATGAAACTGAAGCAGGGCATCTACGCCCGTCTCCCCAAACACTATCTCAAGTCCCTGGAACCGAAAGAGCCCACACCAGTCCACTGGAGGCCCCTGGGAGTCCAGTACAGAATAAGCCCCAAGACCGGGGTGAAGGAGCGGGTGCAGGATGTCCCCATCCCTATCTACTACCCTCCGGAGTCCCAAGATGGCCTGTGGGGTGGAGAGGGCTGGATAAGAGGCTTCAGATATGCCAACAATGACAAAGTAAGTCTAGAGCAGGACTCTGGAGTTGCACTGTCTTTTCCAAAGTTCACTGTAACCCATCTGTCGCTCAGATGTCCAACCGCCTGAAGAAGGTCTGGAAACCACAGGTGCTCAGGAGGGAACTGTACAGCGAGATCCTGGATCACAAGTTCACCATCGACGTGACGCCTCGCACTCTGGACCTCATCGACGCTGCCTTCGGCTTTGACTTTTACATCCTGAAAGTAAGCGTAGCACGGGGGCGGGCTGTGCCATGAATTTAGTTTTCCATATTAATACGTCTTCCTGACTTTTAATCGTCACCGCTTTTCAGACACCGAAGGAGGACCTGAACTCCAGGCTGGGGATGAACCTGAAGAGGGCGATGCTGCTCCGCCTGGCTCGCAGAGACACAGAGCTTTACCCCGACGACCCGGTCAAGAGGGAGACCGTTTACAACAAGTACAAGGTGCCTCGCCGCGAATTGACGCAACTATTGAGAATTCATTTCGCTTTAATCTCCTGGAGAGAAATAAAAGAAAATGACTGTTTTATGTTTTCTCCTTCTTTTCGTCTGAGCAGCAGTTTGAGATCCCAGAGGAAGAGGCGGAGTGGGTGGGTCTGACCCTGGATGAGGCTGTGGAGAAACAGAGGCTGCTGGAGCACAAGGTAACCAGTCTTTCTGTCACAGTAAGAACATCTTATTAAATGTTTGTTCAAATCTAAAGGTTTGAGATATATATGTTATAAAGTACAGGCTGAAAGAAAAGTAAAGATGCATGTATGTTGCCCATCCAGTTGAAATTAATACCATGTGTGGAAGACTCTGCAGCTTTAAAGAATGACGCTGTTTCTGTCCTCTGATTGGGCCCCTCCTGCCTCACTGACAGATGCTGTAGTTCCCCAAACTACAGCATCTGTTTTTCTTCTACATAAACCTCTGGTGTAGATTCTCGTGATTGAAAGGCTTAAAATCATCTGAATTTTGGAGGATTGCCATGATGTAGCAAAACGGTACGGGGGCGTAGGCTAATCCGGCAGATATTCGCTATTAGTCGACGATATTGATGTTTACAGCTGGAAAAAAGCAGAACCGATCCATTAAAAGATACATTTTGTTGTTTGAATGAAGCTCTTTTGGGGGTTGTTTTTGTGAATGCTAAAAATCTGGTTAATTCCCTCTTTGCCTGCGATTTAAAAAGGCCACCACATCACAAGACCTAACAGTTTTGTTACAGAATTATTTGAATATATGAAGTGGTGTAGTTAAACCTGTCATCCATCTCTTTTTAACTCGACACATTCATGTACTCCGGCTCAGTGAAATGTAAACGTCTGCAGGTTGCTGACTTTGTTTTGTTCTGCCTCTCGTCGTTTCAGGAGCCGGAGCCTCTGTTTAAGGGCTTGGTGGAGAAGCTTGTGCAGGAGCTCGAGATCAAGAAACTTTTAGAGCCGCATGTCGCAGAGAGGAAGTGAATCATCTGAACTGAACAGAGACTGAACCCTGAGGTCATCAGGACGCTGAAGACGGCGATGGGAGTCGTGACGCCAAGGCGGTGAAAGCAAGCGGAGGAATCGCAAACAATGAAGTCCCGAGGGAATAATGTCTATTTATTTCAGTCATGTTTCAAAAGACTGGCACAAAATACTTCAAATATCGCGGAAAGAAACGCTGTAAATAGCCAGCAGAGGCGTATGACCACAGATGTATATGTTATTGAATAAAGTCACTTTTTTATTAGAACCTGTTAAAGCTTCTTGTAATTTCCCATAAATAGTTTCTCTGCTACATTTCACTATATGTTCTGAATGATTCAAGAGCCTAAAGAAATGAGATGATGGTTAGTTCACCCTCATCCAGAAGAGTTGATGTTCCTCATTGTTTGTAAAGATTCTAGAAACCTGAGCTGAGATCTTTGAATGGACCCGACAGACATGTGGCGACAATTAGGAAACCAGAGTCTTAAGCCCTTAGATCTAAAAAAAAAAAAAATCCATTCCAGTACTTGATTTTTTTTTTGTTCACAACAAAACAAAATCAGATGTTTTACATGCGAGTTATTCACCAAACTTCACATTCTGTAGAAATGTAAATGTTTTCAGTGTTGAAGTGAAAGATTATGGAATTAAATCCAACACCATGCCGTAATATGATCCCCCCCAAAAAAAAAAGTGGTATTGCAGAGAAGCAAAGGGGCGTATGTATGAGCAGCTGGCAGAGAACAGTAAGCGAAGCAAAAAGTAGAGCGATGAGAAACTGAGCAGAAATGTTCACCATTATTTACTAAAACATTTTTCTTCCACTTTTAAACTATGCACTATTTTATTTATTTATTATTTTTTGTCACATAAAATCACAACAACACAACTCTGTAATTGTGTTGTGTAAATTGCAGAGTAAAGAAAAGCCATGTGAATACTTTTTTTTTTTTTTGGAAACTAATACAAAGCTACAAATAGGGCAAAAAAAATTCTTTGTAAAAAGTTCACATAACCACATCACTTAGAGAAGAATCCAGTAGTTCTATCTACTTTGGCGCAATCATTTGCCAATTCAATAAAACAAAGGGCAAAATGACCAATGCCCTGTTTCTGTGAGCTGTACCGGTGTTTGCCGCTAGATGGAGCCAATGTGTTGAAAAAATAGAAATCATTTAAGAAAACAGCCGAGGTGGATCATTTGAATGATGGAGCCCTCACATCCTCTTTGTGAAACTAAATAACAAATTGATCACAGATTAAACCATCCACAACATTTTTGAACCAAATCGCACAACACGCTTCACAACCTGCAGGGTTTTTCTGACTCGAGGTAAAATGCACATCTGCCTGGGTGAACATTGGGGGCTTTCCAGGTCTTCAACACGAGCAGTGGAGATCAAAAAGGTGCTGATGTTTGCAAAAAAGAAAAAAAAAACCGCATCGAGATTGTAGTTGTTTTTTTGTGTCCTCCCTCCTCGTCCAGTTTCGTTTTCGTCGTCTCTGTTTAGTGACAGTTGCTGCTGCGGTTCCTGAACGCAGCGCTGAGGTGAAGCTGACTCGGTGGTTACCCCCCTCCCTCCCCCCTCCCGCGGCGTGGGGACTCCCGTGGGCGTTCTGTAACCAGGCAACAGGCAACACCTGCAAACACGAGGCATGAAGTCCTCACTGCAGGTCGGGGCTGTGAGTGGAATTACCCCCCGTGGAAAACTGAAATAAGTAAACAGATGACGAAACTGTCGCCCGAGGACCTTATATGGTGCGTTCAAGTTCAGGTTTTGTCCTCTTTTGGTCGGACATTTGGGCTCCTTGTGTTTTTACCCACTACTTCTAAGAGTGAAAGCATTCATTTTAAAGCCATCCCTGGTTTATTTATTTTTATTGCAGTTTACATTACGTATGTACTTATTAAGCTGAAGTAATCATTTGACACAGTGGGTGATTCACTGCACTGAACTATTCAGTGTGACCTCATCTGTGTCACCAGTGAAAGGTGTTGAAGTGAAAAAGAAAACACTGATGTCACCTGATTTGCTCTCTAAGTTATAACTCTGATAGTTTCCATCACACTTGACTCATCGCCCTCAGTTCAATTATTTCCCAGGATGCCCACAATCCAAGCAAACCTATTCAGGTAAAGCAAATTGGAAACACAACTTGGTGTTTACTTTTTTTTTTTAAGCTCTAAAAGTTCTTTGATTCACTGAAAATTAGTTTAAAAAAACAACTATATATGTCTTGACATAAAACTTTAAACATCGTCGTAAAAATAAAGCACACCCTCCAGGCCAAAGTACAATTGGTGATTATTAGCTGCTAAAATAAATGTTCCTACTGGTTTTTTTTTTCTTTTTCTTTAATGTCAGAATCCCAAATCTTTTCCAGAATTGCCGGTTCTTTTTACAATTCGAAATAAAATGCTCTGAAATCTAAAGAAAAAAGAAAGAGAGAGAATTTAAATCTTGGGCATATAAAGCACGCAAAGGGTTTCACAATGTCATTATTTATGAAAGAAAATGAATCAAAAGCTGTGAGTGGGGAAACTAAGGGCGCCCTTGTTTTACGTAGTGTCTCTGATAAGTGGCAACTCGTCACAAAGGGTTATTGTAAAGCATCTGGCCTTATCTCAAAATATTGCAGGTTTATTGCTTTTGGTTAATGGTAGACTGGTTTCATGCACCAGTTACTTTTCAGGATTCATCCATGCACCATCTCCCACAGCAACACGATCCGTATTCGAGATCATTTTAGTGAATGTTGCCAACAAAATGCATAGAAATGTTAGCTGCTTCTTTCCCACGTTCTCGTTCATCCGTCATCCAATTCAGTTCCTGCAATAGTTGTGGAAACATCATCTGCTGAATGTCTCTTTCTAGAAGTGAGGATCAGAATCTTCTTAAACCACAGTTTATTTTCACCATCTTTGCTGGCTTGCAAACATTCCACCATTTTGTTCTATTTTAGTCCAACAGTGGAGCCTGTTTGCCACCACTGTTGGCGTTTGACAACCATTGGCCAACACAGCTGCTCCAATTAGCACAGCGAGAGCTGTTAGCCTAGCGCATAGCTTCAAAACTCCTGGGTTTCAGTGGGAATTTATTAAATCATTTTCATTCTTAACAAATAGAGGTGTTGGCTTTCTTCACAAACCTGTTTATCAATTATCACTGCCGACTGTCTTTTGTGTAAAAGGACAAAGCTAAAACTTGACAGTAGTAATTCCTGAAGGGGGATTTCTAAAGCGTCGTCCTCTTGTCTAGCAAGGCTCAGTTCAGCTGCACTGTAAAATGGCCCAATTAAAAACCAATTCATCACAATTAAAAGCCTGCTTCCTGCCCTGGGCTTACAGGGGGCTTGGACATGTTCAGGCAGGTTTTATGGTATCGTTTCTCAGGAAATGCGTTTTATCAGGCGCCCAGATCAAATTGAAAAGGTTTCGCAGACCGGCCTGGTGTGGAGTTTCCCTGTGGCTGCAAGACAAGTAAATTCAGTTCAAGCCAACAATGATGAGAGTCTTCAGTCGTCTGCTCTATGAAGAGAGGACATGACCGGGTCAACGGACGACTGACACATTTAAATGATGTCTGGAGAAATAAGTCAAACATAAGTATTTCACTCTAAGACCATCAGCTCTTTAGAGGTCAATTTGCTGCTACAGTACCTCATGATGAGGGATGCAAAGAGGGATTTTAATGGGAAGTCCCACACAGACCTGATGGGGGACTGTAGAGACAGGAGCTGGCCATTTTGATTCACCAACAGGTGCGTCCTGTTGGATACGGAGTAGTTGGGAGGAGATGAGCTGGCAGAACGGGAGACATGAGGAGTGATTGTCTGCCACTGCAGAGAACCACTGGGAAAATGTTACTGTTATGGAAACTGGAAGCTGGTACCCGTCCAATGACACCACTTCCTGGCTGCAGCCACTGATAAGCAATAAATGACTGAAGGAGAAACGTCCCAGGGTGCATGAAGTTACAAGACAGTCAATATTTGTTGTTTTCAGAAACATGGAGTGGGCTTTTATATGTTAGGGTAAGCTGTGCAGGCTTCTGCTGTTGAATCACAAACACTAATATATTCATATTATTCTGACTTCCTTCATGACTTACCAAGGATAAGTTGTAGACAGATGCCTGGAGTCATTTTGATTGGTGGTTTAATGCTGCTACGTTTTCTCCATTTCTCTTACTGTAGTTTCTTGGAGTCGTAGATATTTCTACCCTTAGAAATATCTCCATGACTCTTTCCAGTAGAGTCATAGAGATGACTCAGCAGCTTTGTTTCTCAGCTTTCATTGGGGTTTATTTTGGGTTGACCAAAATAAATTCAGTCTTAGCCTGCCTGACAGGCACTTTTTAAAGTCACTAAAATTCAAACCATTTATCTAAAAAATGTGGGTAAGGAAAGCACAGAAAGTACAAAAAGGTTCCTAACACTTTTTCACAAAGTTGGAAATCTGTAAGCGGCTCTGTAATTGCCCTCTAATTAACGTTAAAATCTGATGAATTAAACTTCTGATTTCCTGTTTCTTATAGTTAAAGTTTCCCCGGCTCCTGGGAACCTGGAAGAGGCCCCTGTGAGTCAGCGACGGATGAATCAACTTGACTAGAAAAGCAGAAACAGCATTTTCTCAACCTCAGTGCATCAACTTGGCACGCCCACTTACTCTGGCGAACAAAGCATTATTAGTTGTGACGTTCAGGTGACAAATGTCACATGTTTATGGTTCTCCTTAAAAACAAAAAAAGATATTAAGATAAAACGAGTCACTCTGTTCACATTTAAATGTTAAAACTTCACACTTGTTAGTCAAATTCAAGGGACACAACAACAAAGGAATCACACTTATATTTTGTTTTTATTTCACATATTTACACTACAGCCAGGGGGCAGAGTAGGACATGTGACAGAAGGTGGATTCAGCTCACGGGAGCGAAACTGTGGCACAAAGGGAACTGACACAAAGCAGGGCCAAGAATAGAAGGAGGGGTGGTTTCTATTACATGTAGGTAGATAATTAAACAAGTGCAGCCACATCTAAAGAGAACAGTGACTGGAGCTGCTAAGACTTGATGTGAAATCTGGTGATCCAAGGTTTAGCAGGAAGTTTTCTCCCAAATATCCGGGCTTTTTAATTCACAATTCACGAAAGAAAAAAAAATCTGGAATGGCTCACAGGTTTAAAAGCGAAGCTTTGAATGCTTTTGGTCCGACTCGTAATTCTTGAAAGTAATGCTTTACAGCACTCCCGCGAAGGGTTCAGGTATGTTGATATGCTCTGGGTTTCACTGGCCTCGTCCAGCAAGGCTTCAATATAAAGTTAAAATACGTGGGCGTTTTAAAATGTAAACAGAGCCGATGTGTTGAAACTAAAAATCAGTTTAGAACTACATTACACAGTGCAAGCAGCTTTAGGAAACGACGTGTCTTGCTTCCTGGTGGTTTAGGAGAATCTGATCTGACCTCATCTGATCCGTACCGAAATGAATCCCAGTCCGAGATCCAGAAACGACTTGTGAGGAGAAACGCGGGCTTAGCCCAGGCCTCATAGCTCTTCCTCCGTTTTCACCTGCATGACGCCGTCCTGCTGTTCTGACTGGGCCATCTGGCTGTCAGTGACAAGCATATTAAACTGGATGTCGTTAAACTGGGTAAAGTCCGGTGGAAAGTGGTTGTAGTTTGCGTTTAGATTCACATTCAGGCAGGGGAAAACGTTGGCGTCTGCGGCGGAGTCGCCTGTTGAGTTCTGTTCGGTCAAAAACTGAATGAAGTCGAGTATGGTCTGATCGTCAAGGGCGGCGGCGGGGTCCATCACCCCCGTTTCAGTAGGCAGAAAGGCCAGGTGGCTGTCCTCCGATGCCGTCATGTTTTGTGTCTCCATGAGGAAGTTCGAGGTCTGTTTTGAAGACGGTGCTGGCTCTGCAGAAAAATAAATAAATACATGGGTTACAGAGAAGAAAAATACATAAAAAAAAATACAGTTATCTGGTGGAAAGTTTCCATTCAGGGAATATGAAATCAATGTGGTGCAACTGGTAGAGACTTTTGCCTTCAAGTAAGAAGGTCCTGGGTTTGAATCCGAGGTCTTTTTGCATAGAGTTCTGGGTTTTCTCTGGGTCCTCTGGCTTCCTCTCTTTGTTCAAAGTTATATTCACATCATTGGGCTGGTATTGGAGCCAAAAATCCCAAAGTACATTTCCTGATGGGCATATTTTGGCAAAAAAATTTATTTATTTTTAATCCATTTATTGGCAGATTCTCAGAGTTCACAGTTACGAATTATAGCAACAATTATCCAAAATGGCTGCTATAGTAAGAGCAGCATTTGCCTCCTGCCAGAAGAATCATTGCACTTTTAAAAACCCTCACCGTTTATGGAGCTGCTTTTGACAATAAGTAAAACATTGATCAGTGTATCTGGTGTGTATTGATGGTTTTGATGATGGCACTTGACAAAATGTAATGTTGGTTACTGGTTTCACAGCTGTTTGACGATTTTATGACTTTTTACTAAATGTTTTTATGATGTAAAGTCCTTTGAACTGCTGAAGCTAGTGGGGAGTCTGCTGCTCTGGTTTTCTTTAAGTCTAATTTAGAGATTTTTCAGGGGGAAAACAAGATTGCTCTTCATAAGACTAGCTTTTGGGCCAACATTTAAAGCACTAAAAGTTATTTAGCACTTAAATTAACTCTTCAGAAATTGGTAAAAGAAAATGGATCTCAGTGCTTTAGCGAGGACCAACAACAAACTTTAGCAAAGAACAGGAAGGATGAGTGAGTGGTGAAAAGTTGGTTAATTTCACTTTTACACATTTAGCCTCTTAACTGCTTAATTGGAGTAAAATATATTTGGAAACACAAAAAAATCTGACACAACGTAGGAATATTTCAAATAAAGAAAATACGCAGACGAGCCGTTACCGTTAGCCTGCTAAATGAGCTAACGGCACCAGCTGCTAACAGAAGCTGGTTTAAAAATGTCACCATCAGGTGTTTTTGACATCATTTCTCTAAAAAGGTAAACTTAAGTCAAACCGAGTGGTTTGGTGTCACTTCTCTTAACATTTCGTTTACATAAAGCATTAATCTACTTATAAATTAGCATTAGCAGCAGAAGGGCTTGGTAGATTTCACAGTTACAAAACCATCTTGCTTGCTTTACAAAAAATGTTCCCATAAATTTACACTGTCGACAGCAACTCATTTTCTTATGTATAAATAAACAGAAAAACAGGAAGACTTTTTAGCTGTGTAACCAACAGTTGCTATGCGGTTTACCCAAATTAGTCAATAATTTGGGTAAACTGAAATTGTGAAATAAAAATTGTTAAAAAATGACAAGGATCAGAACATAATGCTGCCATCAAATATGTAAATTAAGAAATAGGGGTCATATTGAAACTGGTTTAATTTAGCAGACTATCTTCCAAGAAAGTATGAAAAAGGTCATTCTTTCAATTATTCAATTTTTCCACTACTCTGTGTGATACCGTCCAAGTCTTTGAAAGGTTTTCCTGGCATGTCACATGGCCTGCTCAGGGGCATTTTCCTACTTCTTCTATCAGGTTTCTGTGCATTACAGCGGCCTGATGAAGCAGATCATGCAAATGTCACATTTTCATGTGATTCACTCATCACATGAAATGTAGGAGAAGAAAGTTATACTGGATTTATTCATTTAAAAAAAAACCACATTTCGAATAGTAATGGATCAGCTATGAGTGGTAATGTAATAAAAACAAACCATCTTAAAAAATATGGTTTTTATGATTCACACCGTCTTAAAGAGAGGCATTATTGTTGTCATCAGTGATAATGACTCACTCATTGAGGTCTCTCAGCGAGTCATAATAATGAACAAACAAAAAGGCTCTTTTGTGGTGCGTCTGTAAAATAATGAAGCCATGTGGACCCAGTTCTTGTGCAATGCCATCTGGTTCAACGTTATGGCTAAATGCAATGAATATGAACAAGTCGTTGGCTGAGGCGAGTGTAAACATCCATCCGTGGTGTTTATTTGAGAACGGAAGGCAGACCTCATGTCAACATTTGGCTTTTTCAGCTTTTAGCTGGCGTGATAAAATATGATGGCCGGTTGAGTCATTGTTCATTACTGTCAGGAAATGTGCAGAAAAATGGCACCTACAGACGGGCAAGTGTTTGTCCACAGCGTCTCTATTGGTGTTGAGAAAAAAATCTAAACTTTAGAAAACTTAACTTGAAGTCTTAAGTCTTCACATTAGGTTATAGTGCGTTTAGTTAAATTTTCAGTTGAGGGAATTTGTTCTGTTGTTAAGTTATTAAGTTTGCTAAATAACACAAATTATCATGCCTAACCTAGTTTTTTTGGGGGGGGTTTCCCCTCTCTCTTTTTGTCTGAATTTTAAACAATAATGTTACCAAAAATGTTCGAAGAAGACGGTTTGATTAGGGGCCAGAGATGATTTGGTAAAAGTTCACCTGGTACAAACTGGAACTCAAACAAACTCATTCCATTTTCTATATAAAAACTATAATCATGTTTTTATATAGATAAATAAATATTTATTAAATACTGTATTTCGTTGAAGAGCAGAATTTCATACGTTTAACCCAGATTACAATCCCCTTTTGTTTTCTTTTTTACAATCAGCATAACTTCCATAAAAACGGCGGCCGTTTGAATATTATTACCGCTTTAAAACTTTTCAAACTTAAAGCCGCTCTCTGTTTATCATTTACATCTTCTGGTCATTTCTAAAATGTGCCAGATAACTGCTGCCCTTCTTCCTCCCCTGGCCATTTTTTGAGGATGTGGTTTTGTAGATTTGCTGAAGCCGTCAAACTAACAAACGGCACGGGGATTTCTTTTGTTGACAGTAAGCAGGTATCACAGCCTGTCGGTTATTTAAAAGAGAGAAAAAAAAAAAAGCAGAACAGCAACAGATTGTGAATGGCTCAAACATTTACAATCACTACTCAGTAGGTTTGCTCAGCTTTTACAGAAACAGCAGCATTGTTGGTCTAATTCATGAGTCACATCTTAAAGATAAACATCAGAGTGAAAGCAGAAGTCTCACCTGTCACACTAATGTCCCGTTTAATCGTGGCTCTCTTTCGCTTCACTTCATACGGATCTGAAACACAAAGCGGCCACGCCTGGATTAGCCCAGTGCGGTTCTCCAGCCCACTCTACCCGTTCTCCGGTTAAAGTTTGACCGACACGAGGCGGCAGCCCCGACTGACCGGGATTGTGCGGCAGGTACGTGAAGGAGACGGGCTCGCTCTCCATCTGGTCCGAGACGCGGCGCAGCACGACATTGACCTCGACCTCCTCCGTCAGGTCTTGGTCCTGGTAGGGCGGCGTCTTAAACACGATGGCTATCTGCCGGTGGACGTCCGTCTGAGCGAACTCGCCGTTCGCCTTCCACGAGCCTTGCCTGAAGAGGATCTCGATGTCGTCTGGCGATCAGTGGAAGGAGAACAGATTGATCCCAGCAACAACATCAGACTTAATTCTGCAGTTTTATTCTTTGAGATGAATAAGCAAAAACTTTACGGGTTCTTTCTCTGTCCAAAAAACGGGAATAAAATAAGAAAAGTGTCCTATTTTAAATAACTCTTGACAATGTCACACTTGCAATCCAAGCAGGAACAAACTGAAAGAATTAATCGGATTAATTGATTACTTGAAAAATCTTCAACTATTTTAGCTACAAATTAATAATTACCGTAACTGGAGAATACAGGCTCAGAAAAGGACAATTTGCTTCAGGAAAAATATATTCCGAGCAGTAATTAAGTCAAAATTGTACAAAAATCTGTACAATTTGCATGTAATTTGAAAAACTTTCTGTCTGTAAATATGTTCAAACCTGACATGTTTATCTTGACCTCGTTCCAATTCTGTGAAAATCTTTTGCTATATAGTTGTCAATCGTTAAATAGCACAAAATGTATCCATTTTTAGTCATGCAAAAATGAATCAACGAATCTTTAAATGATCAAGAATGCATTTTAGGCAATTTAATGTTTTTCTTATGCAAAATGGATTTGAATTAAACTGAATTTCTTCATTGGTAACAATATGATTTTCTAATATTGTTTTAAAAAAAATCTTCAGATAGTTGAGATTTTTTTTCATCCAATTATTTTATTAATTGTCCAAGTAATCAACAGAATAACCGATTGCAGTAATGATGGTTGGTTCCAGACAATACCTAATGAATGCAGTTGTTGTTATTGTACTATATCCACATTTATTCCCCCCAAATGTAAAGTTTCGGAGTGGAAATGAAGCCTCCGTTACCTTTCTGCACTTTGTCACACAGCATGTAGACCTCCGTCTTGCCTCTGCAGGAGCCTTTGCTCAGGTTCAGCTGGCAGATCTTCAGCTCCGACGTGGTCGTGGCCTCTTTGGAAGAACACAGAGCGGAGCGTGAACGCAGCTCATGTAGAGCCAGAGTCGTCAGGAAGCGCTCGGCGATCTCTTACTCTTGTCGTAGATCGGCTTGGAGATGACCGGGCAGAGCGAGTCCTTCCTGCCGTCGTCCCACTCGAGCAGGCACTCGAAACACAAACGCACCGCGTTCATGTCCATGTCCTCGATCCCTTTAGTGTTACCAGCTGCAGGAGAGGAAAAGCGCTGAATGTGTTGTCTGGTTAAAGATTTACCACAACATTTGTAATTGTGTTTGTGTTTGTGAGGCTCACTCTTAAAAGGGTCGATGTTTTGGTTTCTCCTTTTCTGCAGCGACACGTCCAGCTCTCTCCTTCTCACACACTGGATGCCGAGATTAGCAAAGCTGCAAATTTTAAACAAAAATGATTAAAAAAAAAAAAAAAAATCAAAACAATAAGGGGAATGAAAACCTGATGTGCATTTGGAACGACTAACAAGTAAAAATAGTTAGTGTTTTTAAGGACACTGACCTGTGACGTCGGGTGCTATGAGGGTTAAAGCAGACCACGCAGATTCCTGAGCCAGCTACACAGTCTTTACCCACAAGGCAGTGCGGGTGAGGCCGGTGGGGATAGTCTTTGGTGACCAGAGAAACGGTCACTGTGACCTTCTTTATGTGGTCAATAGGACCCTGAATCTGAAAGAGACAGAAGGAACAGCAGTGTTACAAGACGGACCAGTCAAGAATAAATAAACTCACATTTTAACAAAAGCTAAAAAAAGAAAAGACAGAAAAATCCAAACTTCTTTGATTTGAGCACAATTGAGGTAAAATTGTTTCAGACCTTATACTTTGGTATTTTTAAATTTTATAAGTGTCCAAACTTTGTCACATGACCCAAAATCAGCAAGTTGAAAGTACCGACCACAATGTTTTTAAAAATTTTTTATTGTTGCTATTTGAAATGCAAAAACACTGAATGCAGATTAAAGATCCATTTGATATTGCAAAAGCAAACAGATAGCTGCATGATAAGGGGGTTAGAAAAGGACAAAAGGATATATCTCAGTCTCCATCTGGAGTCTGGTTTTGGGAACAAGTGGATTTAATGTAGAAAGGATGACAACACGGAAAAGCACTTTTTGCCCTTTGTTCACTACAGTAGATGGAATTGGTCTGTTTCTCTCCTAAAGGAACCTTGTTAAAGTAAATTGTGCCATAAACTCTGTGAAATACCAGCTCATTTTTAATAAAAACCAGGCAGTAAACTGAAAGTGGGTCGTCACTGGAAGGATGATAATCCTGACCACATGGCAAAACAAACACAGAAATACTTCAGATAAATAAATCGACCTCCGTCCTTAACAATCCCCAGACCTAAACCTGCGGGTTGAGCTGAAGAGAAACCAGGACTGGATTATCCAGAGCAGGGTGTCAAACTCATTTTCATTTTGGGCCAGATCAAAAATATGAATGTTCTTAAAGGGCCGGTTGTGCCAGGAAATATTGATCAAACCAAATAGACTGGTAAAATATCAATAAATAGTGGTGCCTCCAGGACTTTGAGATTTTTTTATCAAAATGAGAGATTTTGTGCCAATTTAGAAATGTTTGTAAGGAATGTTTTTATTTTTGCTAATGTGTGATGTTAAATGTGACTTTTTAATATGGACTACAACTTGAGGCAGCGGTCATTTAAACGCAATGTTTTTCGCCAGTTTTGAAAAAACTTACAATGAAATCAGAAACAAAATTGGGAGATTTGTTGATTTTATGTGATTTTGCAAATTTGTGAAAAACTGGACGGACTTATTTGGGTTTAAAGGACCACTCAAAAAGCTACAGCGAGCCAGATTTGGCCCCAGGGCCTCGAGTTTGACACAGAGAGATAGTCAGAGATTTCCATCTGTATGCTTCATCTTTTTAACACAGGAGAAGATAAATGGTCGTCTTATTGAAAAATGGCCAGCTGGGATTTTATAAAAAATAAACAACAAAAAAACATTGTGTGACTTTTTTCCTCCACTGAAAGTCAAACTTCAGGCTCGATTCTCCTTCAATGTTCATTGTGATGTTATGATACTGCAACAAATATTTAAGGTAACTTTAGAGTAACTCCAGCTTTAAAAGACCTTGGCTAACTTTAAATAGTCTTTTGTTTTTTGCACCCATTATCAGAACAACCTGTTTATCCGGTTGTGGCAGATCGACAGCCGTTCTTCTCTCACTGTCAAGCTGCATTTTCTTTTTTTCTACTTGCTGCGCGAGGTCGCATGGGTTGAGGGCGTCTGTGGCGTTTGTTTGTAGAAAGAAAGAATGGGGATAAACCTTGAGAGCCTGACCACAGAGATAGTTTGGATTTGCGGGGACTTTCTAATCAATGTCTGCCGACCGCAGCCTCTCAGCTCCGCCCCCCCATTTCCACACCTTGCCTCTGCAGGGGCTCATAAACAGCCTCAGTTGTGGTTTTGCGCCTCTAACCGTCGCGGAGGGCTCGTAAACTCCCCTTAGTAAGGAAACCGAAATCAAGCGTGTACCTCTATGGTGGGCTGCGTCTTGTTGTTGTCGGTGCTGGACGCCCCCAGGATGCTGCCGGCCGAGCGACCCTCACATTCGTAGCGGAACCTCATTCCCCGGTCCTTGGGCTCCTCCACCACCACCAGCTTGGGCTTCTCCAGGATCCGCTCCAGCATGTTGCCGTTGCTCTGCAGGCCTTGGGAGGGAACGCAGCCTTTGGGGGTCAGTGAGCAGGACGGGCTTCGACCTCGGCCTGTGGGGCCCACGGGTTTGTGGGAAGGATGACCAGACGCCATCTCTCGCAGTGGAGTGGGATTAGGCTGGGGGATTAAGAACAATTAAACATTTAAACCTTTTTCTTTCTGGTCAGTAAACTCTGGTTTGCTTTAACTAACTTGATACTTTCATTAATGTAACCTTTATTTAACCAGTTATCAAGAATAAATTCTTATTTGCAATAACAACACTTTTATAGCAGGAGTGTTCAAGTTGAGGTTCGAGGGCCTTTTGCAGCCCTTGAGATTGATGATGCGGTCCGCAAAATGATGAGGTTGATACAGATAAGACATAAAAAAAAAAACAATACAGGTTTTAGGTCTTAATAAATAAAAACTCTCAGAAAAACATATGTTAGGCACAACATTCTTAACTCATTATTGTTATTTTTAGCTTTTCCCTTCTAGTGACCTGCTTTAAAGACAAAATAAGCATTTTTTAATTAAATTGACTCTTATCTTGTTCTAATTCCTAGGAATGCACAAAAACAAACTCTCTAGCCCATCAAAAGTAAACTTATAGACATTTAGGGCTTTGTAAATATTTCTTAAATCAAAGAAACACTCGAGACCCTTATTTTGCAGATCTCCAATTTTGTTATAATAACCTTATTTTATCAATTAGCATCATTAGAGTTAATAAAATACACATTCTGTACATTCAGCCTTCCTATTATCTACTGAACATCTTGCTCTCTCTCCCTCTCCTTCAGGCATGCCTTGACATCATTTTCTTTTGAGTGGCTCCGTACATCTCTGGGCTTCAGCTGAGTTTCTTGCATCTCTGACACTTTGTTCCTTAACTTAGAAATGAAATAAAAGATCTGCCAGCTCTTCAAATCCTGCAGATTTGAAGAATCTGGCTAATTTGGAAGAAGTCAGCGAGCAAAATAAGAAAAACAAAGACTAAAGCAGCTGATGAAAATAACCACAATTTGAATGGACTTCATAATAGATATGAATGGTCAAGCAAAAACATAACACGTTTCCTGTTTCAGTAAAATCCTGATCCAAAAATTCCCATGCCTAAAAGAGACCGCTTCATCTCTTTGAACTTCCTGAATTATGCCATTATTTTACACCACAAACCGAAAAAGTGTCATCCGGGCTGCTATTACACAACAGAGCACATAGACAAGACAACACAAGTCGGTCTGAGGACTCGGGGCCAAGTCTGTAAGCATCTTCTTACCCCTCGGATGAGAATTACTGCAAGCTCAACTCCAACAGTTTACATCTAGCGCGTCGTTTCGGCGACTCAGAAAAACAACAGAAGGTAGCTGAACCCAACCAGCTCTATCAGTGAGGTTCAGCAGCGGACTGCTTGTTTATTCCCCCATACATGTGCTTTCCATCACCGCACAGCGTTCAGCATGTGCTCCCCGACTCCTCCCCCCCTCCCCGACATCAGACACACACATCTGATGTCTATTTTTTTCCGTTACACCACAGACCGCCAAGCCTTTCCGTTTCCCACTCGTACTTTTTAATCTGTCATTTCTGCCACTTTTGCTTTCTCTCTCTCTCTCCCTCTCCTTTCTGCAAAAATCGAGGTTCCAATACAATCCAAACAGAGCCTCGCCGAACTCCGCCGATCCAACAACAAACCTTCATGCAACAAAGAGCTAAAAGACTAGCCGTTAATCGGCTGGGGAGCTGGTTAAAGTGTCGCCTCAGAGATCAGGGTGGCGCCCCAGCAGGCATGAGGTCATCCCTCTCAACATCCTCCACATACGTCTGCCGAGAGGACCCGCTCCCTGCAAAACACTCACATAAAACAACAGAAGCGAGCAGCTGCGAAGAAGGAACAGGAAGTCCGCTCTGCTGATCCGCCAATAGCAGGAGGAGACGCTGAGCAGGGGGAAGAAAAAAGAAATGCAACTTTTAACCTTCAGAGGGTTTGGCTTGTAATCAGAAGAGACGGCAAACAGGAGTCCGATTACACATTTTCCAAGATGACGTCGCGCTCCCTTCTCTCTCTGCAGAAAGGCATGCTGGGAGAGCGCGTCTCAGACACCGAGAGTCGCTCACGGTAGCAACAATCCCACACAGATAACCCGAAAACAGAGGGTGAAACCTCTTCTCCTCCGCTGCCCTTCAGCTCGGCTTGTCTGTGCAGGCTGCAGCATCACCGCAGCCTTATCAGATTACAACTGATCTGCCCCGCTGTCTGGAAGTCACGTGCTTTCTGATAATAGTTTGACCTGCGGTGCTGATTGGGGAGGGAATAACAGAAACCTGCGAGCGTCTGCAGGCCCGTGAGCCGGCCTTTTGCTCCTTCGCCGACAGACGGTCAGGAAAACAGCAGCGGCCGCCACAAAAAGAGGCCGATTACCAGAAGCAGCCCGGGCTGAATCACACGGTGACTAATACTGTGACAAAAGTTAAACAAAAGACAGCGACATGCTCAATTTGTGTGCCAATTTGTCAAAAAGTAGTAATAGACCTTAAATGATCCACAAATACGGCATTTATTCATGCTCATAACCAACAATTCGATTAGCTTAAATATAATTTTTGACATTTAGTTCCTGACCTAAAGTCATGTTTAAGCCATACAAATGCTGACTATGGGCTGTAAGTCTATATTTTCACAGGTTCAAGAAGTTCAATGGATTAAATATCTCCAATCAAACTCAGCTAACTACCTCCTGAGTCATCTCACTAGCTGACAAAGTTACTAGCTTTTTGCTCTAGACTTTACTTTAGAAAAGGATATTTCATATGGTTTATTAGAAGGACGTTTAATAAACGAGCATAAGAGACTCAACAGCCATCCACTGGCATATCTTTGCAGGGTCATTCTGGGTCATTGGGCGAACAGCAGGGTTCACCCCAGAGAGGTCACCAGGTCATCACAGGGCAACAGAGAAACACGCAACCATGAAAACACACTCACACCCAAGGCCAATTTGGAGTAATCAATTAGCAAACTCCATGCAGAAAGGAGTTTCCTGCAACTGCTGATACAGTCACAATAGCAAATTTCACTGGGTGATCAATTGTTCCAGAAATTGTTGCGATAAACGACAATATTGCTGTTTTGACCATTTTTAGATAATATAACCTATCTGCAAAACAAGGAGAAATTCTATAAGATCAGTGAACTTTAAATATTAATGAACATTCAACACTGGAACTGGAAGACATTTTAAATATCAAATGTTAATAAGTAAAACAACAAAGAAAATGAATTATGAAGACGAAATTGTCCTAAGATGGGCGCGCCAGACTGAGGAGTTTTATCATCTGGTTTTTGGTAGGAAGAGAGAAAACAAAGATAAACGATAAATTACACCAATGGAAATGATTGAGTTTGTTTTAATTTATCACGATCAATTGATTTATTGATCATTGTGACAGGCCTAGCAGTGCTGACGTAAAACATCGGCAAGAAATTTGGGCCCACTTTTTTTAAATCATGTTTTTATTTTAAAACTAATGCAAAATAAACCTTTTTTCTAGTTCAGCTTAAAAAGCAAAACAACACTTTTCACGAAAGCATCCAAAGCGTTACTCACTGCGGTGCCTCTGGGTACCAGCACGGGTTTGGACGTCGCTTGGAGGTTCTGCAGGAAGCCGTCCTGGTTCAGGACGTCTTCACCCTCCATCGTCCTCCAGTAGCGGTCTGGAGGAGGAGGTGGAGGAGGCGGGCCAGGAAGGGAGCCGTTCTGCTGCTCGTTGCAGCCATTGATGATTTCTGTGATTAGGTCTGCGTGCCAGAAAAACAAAAACAAAAAGCAGAAAAATAAAAATGAAGAGCTCACTAAACACTTCGGTTTGAGAAATGAGGGGTTTATTTAATCTAATCACATTTAAAAAGGATGCGGGTCAATGGAGTAAACAACAGGATACAAAAAAAATACAAAAAAGTGTTCAGGTGCGTATGAAGGTTTCTTCACACTAATTTAAATGCATCCCTCAGGAAAGGTTACTTTATCACTGGAAATGCTTTTATCCCTTGAACTTCTCCACATTTGAGCACAAACGTCAAGGCTTTTCATTGGGTTTTATGGGATGTGTGTAATGCTGTTTGAAAAACAGCTTTACTCTGACAGACATAACAGAGAGACCACACAGGTTGCCACTTCGATTTAGATGGTGAAACTGCCCTAGTTTCACCATGTTTCGTTGTCTTTCTGAATTGTCCTGCTTTAAGCTTCAAACGTCTTAATGCATGATGCTGCCACCACCACGTGTCACCAGGGTGGTGCAGGGGTGTTGCTTTCACACCACACTAAGTGTAAAGGGCAAAGAGATAAACGGTGGGCTCAGGTTTTCTGTTTGGATGTGGCCTGACATGTGCGGCTTCCTGCCTTCTAGACACAGAAAGGTAAACAAAGATAAACAAAGGTAAGCAAAGCACACAGACAAGACCTGAATTCTACATTTCATGGCTTATCATTTAAACAATTTTTTTGAAGATGGCCAAATACATTTGAAAACTATTTAAACGTTATTGCAAAAAAAAAAAAAAAAAAAAAAAGGAAGGAAGGGCATCAATAGATGAGATGAAACGCCGGTAGAAGATCTGAGTCGTTGTTTACTGGGGTCAGGTCGGGACACAACGAAGCGTAACCATGTCTGTCATGCCTCTGTGTAGCAGCTGGAGCGTTAAAAGCATCGGAGATAACATCAAAAAACAAAACTCACCGAGTTCGCCATTGGGAGTACACATGTGCGAAAACGCGTTGATCCCCGAATTGGGTGTTGGCTCCTCGGCTGTGGAAAATAAGGCCGAAATGAATAGAAACACACGTACGAGGAGGACGACGCGGGGTTTTAGACGACGACAAGCGGACGGGAACACGTTTAACCGCCCCTACCTTTGAAGAAGTCCATTTCTTTCATCTCACGGGAGGATGAAAGGAGACCCTGAAGTCGGCCGTCGCGCGCTCAACCCGGATGAGTCCAGGAAGCTCCTCGCCCTGCTCTCGACCGAGAACCTGTCACTGAGGGTGTCGGTCCTGTCACCAGCAAGGAGTCTGAGCCGCGCAGAGGTGTGGAAGAGCTCGAAGACTCGGCAAGAGATGAAGTTTAGTGCTCTGCTCTGATTGGCCCACGCCGCGCTTCGCGGAAATCCCCCGAGCGTCGCGTCACCTCTCCTGCGGGAACCCCCCCCCCTCCTGGAGCAGCTGCAGGTTTTACAGTTTAATTGCAGCGTCTTCAGCTCACGGTAGACCTGATGCATAAACCTCTCTCTCTCTCTCCATAAGATAATCTGAGCTCACGTCTTTTCGCTTTCGGATTCTCGCCTCGGATCTCATGCAAAACTATTTGAAAGCCAAATAAATTTCGAGCAGCAGGCAGACGCAACACTTTTAATGTTTCTCCTGGTTGCATCAACCTCTGGTGACACTTCCTTCACTCACAAAAAGAAAAGTGGGAATTTCTCATGTAGCTCAACAATAACCTCTCTGCACGTCCCCAAAGATGACGTCATTAACTGTGTGTTTTGACAGCTTTTTTTCTTCCACCCAGAGGCAGTCATTGCTTTTTTCTTATTTTTTATTTTTTATTTTTTTTTTGGCTAGCAGTAGTGACACCTGCTGGTCACAAAGAGAAAATTCTACTTAAAGAAAATGGAAAACGAAAGCAAGGCATTTAGAGGAAGCAGTGACTCAGCAGATGCTCCCAAAGCCAGTGTTGCAGGATCCCTCATCCTGATGCTTTTAACCAGCAAGTTTCAAAGTAAAATACCAGCAATAAACAAGTTGAAAAATAGGCTTTTAAAGAAATGCAAGCCTGGCTCTTGCACAAAAGAATCAGCCATGATCAGGTTGTGGTGTGCAGTTTGCAGGAATATCTACAACCACAGCTTCAAGCAAGAACTGTGACCCACCATGTAAGGATCAAATTCATTTATGAGACGCATCAAAAACTTCACAGAAATGTTTACAAAACCTCTTCTGAATTTTTGGAATTATGAATGCACAACCCAACCATAAATTTCTGTAAACCACACCTCTGTTTACACCTGCGACACCACGCATGCAGGTGTAAATAAATGGTTGGCTTATATTTAAACATGGCAAGGCAGAAAATATAGGTGTAGGTATTAGAATAACAAGGTCATTTGGGCCTTTTGATTGTGAGCTAAATGCTCCATCTGATGATGGAATTGGCTGCACAAGTTTAAGGATTTTATCCTTCAAAATTAAACAATGCCTCTGATGCAGCACCCTGATAACAACTTTAGTGCCATTAATAAGATTCAGACATAATTTTGTAGGATTTGTGACGCTTAATAAAAATGGACCGGATCATTTTGTTTGCACTCAACTTTTTAACATGAACAGTAATGATAGCCTGCTTTAGTAATTTCAAATCTAGTTTTGATGTGCATTTTGGATCATTGCCTTGTTGCAACATCAACAGTGGACAAGTTTCCGCCATGAAGCTGCTGGTTAGAGCTTTTTTTATGTACTTTGTGCAATGCAATACTAATGCTGGTAGGAAGACACACCCTGCAGTGTGTGTTTTGCAAAACACACCCTGTAGTATTTTTCAGCGTAATGCAGACCGTTGGTGGACCGTTCTTAGGTTTCAAAAGTGTCGCCTCATCTTTTCCAAAAATATTTATGGAGGTAAAGTAGCTCAATCTTTACTTCCAGAGCTCAAATTCATTCATAAGACTCGCCATAAACCTTCCAAAAACCTGTATCATTTTTCCAGTGATGATTAGAATTAGATGAGCGAAGCATTGACAAAATTGTGGGTTCCAACAATGAGCCCAAACTCCACAACTAGTTTTGGAATGGATGGATAAAGAAGCCAGACAGATTCTTATAATAAAAAGTGCCTAAAGATTACATGTACATATTGTTCCTTTATCCTTAATTAACGTTTATGCACATACTTTGTCTATATGGTGAGTTTGGGACCAAAGTCAAATTACTTTTTGATGCAATTGAGGCCATTACCAACCAGTTTACACGAACGCTACCAGTTCTGCCAATAAGGTGGGTCAAACGTTGAGCTAGAAATATGCTGGAAGCTTGGTGATGGATACAAACAGCCTGGTAACAAGAGACAGCTGGCAAAGGTTCAATTCACCAACTGGTAAATCAATTCAAAAATCTAATTGTTAAAAGTTATGAAGCATAATGTGACTGTATACACTTAGTCACTGCAACTGTGTATATGAGAGTGGAGCTCATCAAGAAGAAAACTGAATGTATTTTTTAGGCATTTATCTGAAGTGAAATGATAAAAGATCAATTGAATAGTCCCTCAACCTATGTCAAGATGTACTCGCTTAAATTTTATATCAGTTTCAATTTTCCAAACTGATGGGTCAGTATAAATACAGCCGATTTTTCTAAACATTTAATATTTTATTTGCAAACAGAATGTCTATTAGCCGTCATCTTTAGGCTGCAGGAAACTGAATGCTGGTTGCCGTCGTTCTGCAGACATACCAGAATCATAAGGGATTTAGAGAAGAGGATTAAAAACTGGCTCATAATGTGGATGTTTTTAAAATACACAAATTATATATCCCTCAATATCATTAGAAACTAATAAAAGGCAGTTCCATGCAAGAAAAAAAAAGGTCTTGAACACAAAATTAGAAGTAAAATCTGAAAAACAAAGCGTTGCATAGACATTTCAAATCACACTTAAGTCTTTACTATAAACATGGATGCTCAAAAAATGTAATATGCACCAACATGGAACCCTTCTCTTTTGATTTACAGAGCTTTAAAAAAAAGAAAGAAAGAGAGACTGTAATTCTGTTAGAACGTATCTGATGTTTCCTGGTTTCCTACCTGCTGTGGTGATTTGGTGAAGATTAATGAAAAAAAAAAATTATAAATCAAGACATCAGGCTGATGGGACACATAAAAATCAGGCTTCCAACTCATTGGTTTCTGAATATTTTGGACATTAATTATTAACATAAGTCTGTACAGTTTAAAGGAGATACAAAAGAATGTTTCAGTGACTGCAAAACAAGATTAAGTCATCAATATTATCAATATCTTATATTAATACCAACAAGGCTGTTACTTTTTTTCCCTCTGTGTTCAAGTCTAGAACATTAACCATTTTTAAAATTGAGTGTAGTAGTCATTGTCTGGCGGGCAGCGCGCCCCGCAGGGTCGTCCGTCGTGTCTCCAGTCACCACGTCTCGTCCTCCATCGTGGCTCAGGACTGTTCCAGTTTCCTCCAGCACTACACGCAAGTTTCTAGGCAAACCCGAAACACGGCGCTCACATGGAATGAAAAGAAAAAAAAAAATTCACAAGGAATCGACACAAAGAAAAGTTGCACTTGGCCTCTTTCTTCCCTGTTTAAAAAGTAAAATGGAGGAAAAACTGGCAACTGTTCCCCTTCCGACATCTAGCCGAACACATCGTCGCCCTCCGGAAAGAAATCTTACAGAATACAGTACGTCACGTTTTGTATTACTTCACTTGAACTGCAAAACGAGAGGGCAGGGAAGGGTGGTGGAACAGAAATGAGAATTTACCAAATCTACACTGAATAGGACTCTCTGTGGATCCACAAAGAGATCAGAGGGAACAGTTAAACTGCAACTTTTTTTTTTTTTTTTTTTTTTTTTCCTGTAGGGGCGTCCATTAAACGGCTAAACGACCACTCCGCTCCCTGCACTAACTTCCACAAGTCCTCTTCGCCCTGGCGGTCGGCGCCACGGGAGAAGATAAGTGTGGGGCCGTGTTTAATCGTTCTTTTTCTCCCCCTCTGGTTTGTCTGTGACAGCGGGCGTGGTCTCTGAGGTGTTGTTCGGGGCGTGGTCCACTCCGCTGGTGCCGAATTCATTCACTCTGTTGGGATCGACCCGGTAGATCCAGCGCTGGTAAAGGTAGATGAAGAACACCACGTCTGCAGGACAGGAGTCAGAAGTCGGGTGTGTCAGTGAATCAGTGCGGCTCAAAATTAGCAACACTTTTCAGAAAGCAGCATCAAAAAACAAAACAAAAAAATTATACGTTAAAATAATATAACAAATAGTTAGGAAGTTTAGTTTTGAGACTTTTCTGTTCTCATAAGTATAGCCTTTAATATCCAAACTACTAAATTTGTTGCCCTGCCAAACTATTTATGCCCCATAAAAAGTTTTCCAAATTGTCACACTACAACCACAAGCTGCAGTGCAGAATCTGCCGACAGAGCAACTATTAGTTGGACACGCCAAATATTTGAACTTTGAAAGTGGCAAGGAAAAAAGTTTTAACAAAAAAAATAAGCATAAGAAGGGAAGTTTGCCACCATGTGCCTTTTGTACAAAGTGATGACTGCAGTGAACGGCTGTCTCATAGGCTTTTTCTTGTGCTTGTTGTGGATTTTTATGTTGCAAATGCACACAGACCACTGAAGTGGACACCATCAACAATACGCCATCAGCTACTGCCCATCCACTGTAAGGGCAAGAAAATGTTTGTTAAATCCAATATGGCAGACAGACAAAAACACATGTCGACCAACCCAGGTCCTCTTTCAACTGTAGAGGAAAATATATGACTACATATATATGTATATATATAGTCACATCAAGTAACTCTTAAAACAAAAATATCTTTAAAATTACAATAAGTAAAATTCAAAATATTTAAATCTAAAAACAATGCCCAAAAATACATCTGATTTTTAACATAATAGCTGAATCAAGAATGCTTTCTTCAAAATGAAAAGAAAATTGTTTATAATTAGCTCCAATTAATTGCCACAAGGTGGAGTTGGAGCATCAACTACAGTAAAAGTTGAGCCGGAGCATTCTTGTAATCTGGACAGCAGGTTTGAATCATCGCTAGAATCCTAGAGCAAATATTTGTGTGCTCCATTTTTGGTTGATATTAAACAAAAGAATTTGAGCAAATCTTCCTCCAAACAAACACAAAGCCTCTGGATTTACTGCCTCTAGAGTAAAAACCTAAAA
Source organism: Poeciliopsis prolifica (assembly GCF_027474105.1). Lineage (NCBI taxonomy): Eukaryota > Metazoa > Chordata > Actinopteri > Cyprinodontiformes > Poeciliidae > Poeciliopsis > Poeciliopsis prolifica. The sequence goes on along the minus strand of NW_026562397.1, from coordinate 8,153,144 downwards.
CGCATCAAACAAAAACAGCACGCATCATGTTAGAGTCACATAACATTCTCTGATTAGCATAATCATCAGCTGGTGGAGATTGTCAGTTAAATATTTTAGTAGAAGGCAACTAGACTTCTCTTGTTTCATGTCATTTCATCTCTCATTCACCATCAAGAAAGAAGAGAGAAATCCAGTTGCCTTCTTCTCAAGCACCTGCATCAAGAAAGGACTTACCGTCTCTAAGGCATCCTATCCTGTACATCATGGGCATCTTGATCACAAAGGCAAACAGGTCATCAATAAAGGTATTGAGAGCCTTGTAGGTGAGCATCCTCCACGGGAGGTGAGCTACAGACTTCATTTTGTAGTTGATGAATAGCTGCGGCGTCATTGTAATGAAACCTAAAACAGCCAAAGCAGGGATAGAAAGCAGCTGGTTATACAATCAACTCAGTAAAGCAAGCAGGCAACTTGCCGGAGTGCAATTCTAAAAATACACAAAGCCTTAACAGAGACTTCAGGGAATACAGATGTGCAACTATGATGCAAGTACAAAAACCAGAAGGTGCGTTTGCTGCCAGGTACAGTTTAAGGGATGCAGCAAACCTGATAAAACATCCCACTAAAACGATACAAGCACTCACAGAAATTTTAGTATATGCACAATAAGATCACCAGCAGATAAAGAAACACTGAACATTTAGTAAGAGAATAATAATCTATTTGGGGAAATCTACAACACAAAGACACAAAAGGGCAAATTTTTAACAGCTTAGTACGTTTTGCTGCTGTAATCTGAATATTTAACACGTCCATAGTGTGTTTATTTAAAATACCAAACAATCAATCAGCATAACATTTTCAATCCAATTGAATATTTCACATTTTGCAGTCTAAAATAAAATAAATGCAGGTATTGTTTATTAGGGGTTTTTTCACAATGTCCAATTTAAAAAAAGCCTTGATTCAACAGGTGGAACATTACAAGCCTAAATTACTATAAATCTAGATTTATTTTTATTTCCATGGTCACAGCTGAGATTATTGTAAATGTTCCTTGCAGCAGAGAGCAAGCAGCAAAAAAAAAAAATGTAATAAAGGGCATGAAACCATCAGATAAACTTACCAAAGGTTAACAAGAAGCCGTACAGCATGCTGAGGACCCAGGAGTACCATCCTTTGTGCTCTACGTACAATAAACTGTAGACGGCGTAGCAGCCGAACAGAGGATAGAGCAGCCATGACAAGTACCTGAAGGCCATCTGTTAACACAACACAGAACGGAGGTCAACACAACTCTGTGTTATTTGTGCTGATGTACATTGATGTTTTAGTGAAATACAACTGAATAAAAAAACCTCAGACACCCTAAAAAGACCCGTTCAGGTCATTCATCAGGCATCGTCATTCAGGCTTGGCAAAAGGAAACAACTTTGCTGACTGATTCAACTCCATCAGCCCAGGTGAATTCAATTTAAAAAGTGAAACTCTTTTTAATGTTTCTTAACAATGATTATTATTTCTGTAACTTGGGAAACATTTTCCTTCCACTTAACTTTTCAAAAATATGCTTTGACAACACGCTGAACATAGCCAACCTTCTTTAGCAATGACCATTTTAAGCTTTCTGCCCCGGTCCTTACTAGTAGAAGGCATCACCTGCTGTTTGCAAGACGACGATGACGCAGGTCAGCAATACAAACGTTTATAACAGGCCGTAACGTCACATCACTACCACAGACTTAAATTTGGTTTTAATAATATTTCAGCTTTATTCTTATTTTTTTCAACTATAAAAAATAGTTATTCACTTCATTTTTACATGAGTTTCCCTTTTTAAATTGAATTTACCAGAATAAACATGACTAAAGTGCTGCATCCTGAACGTCATGCAAACTTACGTCATCATAGATTTTGGTTGAAGACTCCACATATGTTGATTTATCTTTGAATACCAATCTTGGAAGAATCCCTGCGATTTTGTTCTCTCGATCCAACTAGAGGGAGCAAAAAATAACAATCAAAACAGAAATTCACAAACATCTGGTAAAAAAAATTTATAATGAGCCCAACCCCTACTACTTCCGGCTATAATTCTTGCCACAATGTGCTGGAGGGGAACTAGAAAGAGTAAGAGCTTGTTAAAGAGACAGAAGCCAATTTCAAGGCATCAATTATGGCTGTAATGCAAAGTCAAATTTCTTTTAATTTATTTTGTATATATACAGCATTTTGTTAATTACTGAAGGCAACATAATTGCTTGACTGTGCTATAAAATGATACTTTATCTCTGGAAAATACATCATACCTCCTCCAGCTACATTACACCAGCTAAGCCCACATAAAAAAAAAACGTAACATGTTATTTTTAGGCCTGTCACAATAACACATTTTTGTCATGACTTATTGCGATAAAAGATAATATTGTTTTGAGACAATTTTCAATTTAATGGTAATAATGAAAACTTCCTCAAACATTGATAAACTTTAAATTCTGATCAATATTTAAACATTGGGACTGGAAGACATTTTAAATATCCAAAATAAATGAAGAAAATAACAGAAACAACTAATAAAATTAATTTTGAGCTCCCTGTAGACAAAATTATCTTTCGAAAAACAGCAATAGTTTAAGCCAGAGCATCAAACTGAAGACCAGTTTTGGTAGAAAGAGAGAAACATGATAAGCCAAGCAAATGAAAATTATTGCGTTTGTTCTAGTTTATCATGCGATTAATTGATTTATTGTTTATTGTGACAGGCCTCGTAATATATATATACATGTTTAATTTGGTTCTGACTTAATTTCTTCCCTAAAATATAGAAACTTCACCTGATTTTACAGCAAAATGCACACATTGGTTAGTGTTTATTTACTTACCCTGACATCCATAACCTTGGTGATTTTCCACAGATCAATTAGAAGACCGATGAAGACGCTGACTTGCACCACAAAGTTGGTTTCGTTGTCCAAAATGTACAGCAGCACAACAAGAGACTGAAACACCCCAAAAATGATGGAGCGCACAGACAGACCTTCAAGAGATTGTCTGCTGTTCCAAAACTGGATATCTAATGGGAAGGAAAGAAAAGAAGAAAAACAGGGGATGATGTGGTGAAGCTCAGCTGGGAGACCACACTAAAACACCTTTTGTTTCGGATGAAAAATAAAGAAAAAATATCTGCCTACTCACCATTCTTAAATGCGAGGAACTCAAAGATGCTGTGTACAATAGACACCACAATAGTGAGTCCCAGCAGGTACGGATTGGTTTCCAAAAGGGCGACCTGTACAAGGAAAAATAACATTTTAATGTCAAAGCATACAATTTATTCACAGGGTTTATTTAACAAAGATAATAAAACCACACTAAGACTAATGAAGAGCCAAATCAGATCAAGTTCTGAATAATTTTTTAACAAACTGAAATATTCTTTAATACAAAAAGCAATAAAAATATCTATTAATGTACAAATGAGGCTAACCTTATTGAAACTCATTTTTTAAATATTGTGAATACAAATGTGTTCATCTTCTTTTTTCCATCTTTCTTGCAATTTGAAAATATTCCTGCTCTTACGCTCATCTTTATTAAAACACCGTTTACTATAATTTAGAGCCTTGTAAATTTCTTGTAAATTTCTTTTCCGATGTAACATGTTAACAGTAAATTAGTAGATTACACTACTGCAACCAAAAACAGGACAATGTGACATCACATCATTGTATTTAGCCGTGGGCGCTCACCTTGACTGAGTCTTGGTCTTCGTCAGATTGCTCGTACGTGTCCTCAGGTAGGAAGTTCCATGGCGAGCGAGCGTTCTGGGCGGCGTAGAGCTGCCAGCGCCACAGGGACAGTGGGCAGTAGGTGAGCCTCAGTGGGAGTTTGGTCAGGGTCTCGTTGATGGGATAGTAGTCCTTCTGCAGGTTCCAGTAGTCATTGAAGTAAACTATGGGGTAGTAGTCGCCACTTACTGCGTCGAACTTAACATCTGGAGTCAGACACAGAACAACGGGAATAACAGATGTAAAACCAAGCTAGAAATTCAGTTACAACTGAAACATTAAAAACAGGAAGTGAACTTACATTGGTCTAGAGGCGGTGGGACAGAGCCTTTCACCCAGGCTGTGTGATCATCCACCATATTAATGGTCAGGTTGGGGTGCCAGTGGGAGATGATCTCCACTGGACCGTGGCTCTCTGCCCGCTGTGAGGAAATATAGTTGAGACATTTCAGAGCAGCAACAGCCAACAACAAAAACAGAAAAGCTACTTAAAAAAACAGACTAAAATTTAAATAAATGATCTTTTACTTGGGTTATCCAGTTTGTAGAACAAATGTGTTGATGCTCTTATGCTCATTAGATCAGAAAATATTTCTAGTGATTAAATTATTTGCTCTCTTTTCTGTGTATTCAACCTTTTGCAGAAATCTTTGCTACATTACATGTGATTTTGATATGAAGCTATTAGATCAATTGGTACAGGTAAGCACCGTTACAAATGGAAAAAATATATATCTGGCGATGTTAAAAGTTTTATTTTGAAAATCTTTCCCCCCTCTTTTCTTAAACAACAAAAAATATTTGCGCCCTGTTGAAATAGGGATGTTATATCTGACAAAAATGCAGGGGTTGGACTAGATTTTATTCATAATTGTGTTTTTTGTGTGAGTTCACCTTAATCATCTCAGGATCTGCTTCTGTCTCTCCTGTGAGCAGATTCTTAGTTTTCAGAAACTTCCTTCGTTTGAATTTATTGAGCACTGAGGAGAAAAAAAAAAAAATCAGTGATCAATGGTTATTTAATTACTATGGAAAAAAAAGTTGTTTCTGTATTCCTGGTCCTTACTTCTTGTTGAATGAACTATTGCCAGTCTGCGGTATTGCCCCTTGCGTTTCGGGTCGGGGTGGAATCCACTTTTAGTGAAATAGACATGAATGTGCAGGGAGCCGTTCTGCTGAACTTTCTGTAATCAAGCACCAAAAGGGAAGACATTAGGAGTTGCAGACACAAATTTATCAAACTCACTCTTCCGCTGTAGAAACCTCCTCCCCCTCCATTCTCAGAAACCGCTACCTCTGAGATGTCTAACTCTTTATATTGCTGGTAGCAGCCATCTCCGCTCTCCCCTGTGGCCCAGTCTCCGTAGACCAGGTCCCTGTGGAACCAGAAAAGGGCATCTGTGTTGTTGAAGTCAGAGAACACCTCCTCCTGGGACACATAGACGTACAGGTCCTGGTGAGGAAAAAAAAAGGTGTTTATCTTATTACAGCGTCAGGAGAGATCCAGCCAGATAGGCTGAGAGTATGCCAACACTCAGCCATGGTGTGATTACTTTAGGGATCCCAATATGAGGGCTGTTTAGGAATGAAGATCTTGAATACATTATTCTTTTTATATGTATGGTGCCTTGAAAAAATATTAATGCCTACTAAATTCAAACTCAAATTTTGTCAAAGATATTTCAAACAACTTTTAAAAAACACTACATATTTTTATTTTTGTATATCTTTAACGCACATAAATGAGAAAACAGGAAGACAAAGAGGAAAAGTGCTGTACCATGAGGGTGTCTTTGGGAAAGAGGTTCCTGCTGGGTACTCTAGGGGCCCCTGCTGGTGTGTTGGGGTCAGGAGTGGATGGCCCTCTGCGGAACCAACTACTGATTGCCCAAATTATGAAGATTCTGAAGAAACAAGCGACACCAAATCAGTAAAATGTTGACTTAGCCGACCTACAGTCGAAGGTAAAAATGGTACAGAAGATAAAAAACATGTCAAATGTCATTTTTATTTCACTGTGGTTCTCGTATTAAAATCGGAATTTGATTTCATGTTGAAACTTTTACGTTTTTTATTTGGTGGAAAGGTAATTAAAATTCTAAAATGTTTTGCTTGTTCACCGTCAACTATTTGGAACTTAAGTAGTAATATATTTTATCTGGATGTAAACGTCATTAAGTTGTGTGTAAAAGAACCACTTCCTTTGCTGAATTTCACATGCAACTAAAACCTAAAAACAGATGAAAAAAATTATATTAAATCCTTCAGTGTCTCATTTTGCAGATTTAAAACACCAAAAAACAGAACACCACAAAGTAAAAAGATCACCAATTACATCAATGAGGGAACAAAATGTTCTGCTTTAGTCAAGTGATATCACTTTTTAACTGCAGTAACCAAATGACGATAACATTTGTATCAATGAGAAACGAAGAATAAGCTGAAGCAGCTGTGTCAGGACAACAAAACTGAAATTGGAACATCATGAAGTTTCTATTTCAGGACTGGATCTTTTTCAACCATTAGGAAAATTATTCTCTTTTTTTGTCCTATTCTGTATTCTTCAATTTGCACAGAAAAGATGATGACTCAGAGAAGAGAAGCAGAAAAAACCGACTGCAGAGTCCATACACAGATCTGGAGCACAGTGAACTAAGTGACCTGCAGCGGATTATTTTTGTTTTATTGTATCCTTAAATAAAACAGTGACTCCATTATGATTCTAATGGCATACCATTTTATTATTACAATGACATGCTAGCCCTTTATCTGCCAGGTGGTGAAGTGAGTCACTCAGTCTGAATTAAAGGTAAGTAAAGCTCACCTAAAGAGGACGCCTTTGATGACCTGCCAGGCATTAGGTGCTTGTTGCTGCTGCTGCTGCTGCTGCTGCTGAGGATCCTGGGCATTTTCAACTGTCTGCACAGTCTGACCGTCTGTTGTTGCAGCGGTTCCATTGCTGCTCACCTACAAACACAAACATGAAGAAGATGTAAGGGTGGCCAAATAGAAGACTTATTGGTGATGCAGCAGTGGATAATGCCACAATGTCAGTCTCAGTGGAAACTTATGTACCAGTGTGTAAATAAGTATTGCTGAAACAGAATTCTGATTTGCTCAACAAATGAAGTGAGAATAGTATTAGTTATTACAAACATTTTTATGCAATTTTAAATAATAACATATTCCCTAATCTTGTAATTTTCAATGAAATATAAAAAAAACTATAAACAACAAACAGACAGGTATACAGAAGGGGAAAAGGGAAATAAAGTCTTGCAATAGATATATTCCTCCATACTCCCCCCTCCATTCTAATGCAGACCTGGAAAATACTTAAACACAAAATATCACACTTTTTTTTTTTTTAAGATTGTGCAGAAACTGTCACTGCAACTGCGGTCGAAACTTAAGAATCTAAACAAGGACCAGATGCATGATGGGAAAATGTCTTTTTGAAAGCATGTATGGTAGGTTTTTCTAAACATTTACAACTTTATTTAGCAACCAAAAACCTCATCTAAGTTAAAATGTATACGTTAAGTTTCCCTCTAATTGACCTGACAAGAACACAAATCACTTTGATGTATAATAACTGATCTTTTTAATTGATGAGGCAACAACTAAGTAAGATTGCTTTTTTTATGAAATACATGAATGGTGAAAGAAATGGTGTTCATAATACTCTATCAAAAGAAATGATAAAGCCTTAGAAGTAGAGGCCAAAGGTAAAAGCCCTCCATCTCATTTTCATTTGAAGGTTTTCATCTCTGTAAATGATCCCTTGGATCAGTAAAAGGGGATATTAGTGGTCTCTTTACCCCAAGCTGGACCATGCCAATGTAACTCCCCATTCCCCTCTGGCAAGGCCACAGTCTATTCAAGTGTCACAATAGACAAGCACATGGCAAGTCATGAGACTCATTCACTATCCATCTAACCATCTAATCTACTCTGTTGTTATAAACACAAGGGAGCGCTCTGGTTGGCCTCTTAAAACAGACAGCGCACAGCTAAGAGTGTCGTCGGTTTCAACAGGTTAGGTAGCTTTCAAAGACAACAAGGAAATGAGAAGATCTGAAGCATTCAACTGACTTAACATAAAAAAGCCTAACTGTTGAAGGCTATGAAGTGGACAAAAATAGGGCTTTTCATCTTCACTACCATATCCTGCTATGCAAAAATAAAACAAAGCTAACAATCTGTATGCAAAGTTCATTTTGTATACATTTGTTTTCTGGATGAAACACATCTATAGAAAACCCAAATATGCACTCGGCAATAGAAAAAGGTCATCTCTCCACCTTAAGATAATAATTTACACCGGCTGAACAAAGTTTAATCATTCACTGGGTTGCCCAGCCAAATTATTCACACTAGTTTTACCCTTCAATCTGGGATTAGAGACAACAAAAAAACCCTGTTTTAAAAAAGTAGTTTATTTGCAATGTCACTTTGTGACAGCAGTAAAAATAAAATAAAAGCTTTGTTTTTGTGTCACAAGCCTGATTCACCCAAGCTTTCCATAGTTACATTCAGATGTAATGCAAGAGAAATCTACACTTGACTGATGTGCTGAGATCACTGGTGTTACAGAACAGAGCAGACCACACACTTATGATTAAATCTGGCCAGGCGTCATGGACTGACGCCCCTCTCAGAACGCCGTCTCAGAAATTTCTCCAGATTAGCCATAGGACATTTGGAGAGCTGGGAAACTGCTCACTCTGTAATTAATTGTAAATTTATCTTTGCACAGCATTTGCGTTGCCAAAGAGACACTTAAAACGCATTGTCCTGGCCGGGAACATGGAAACCAGAGCGAAGCATCTTTCTTTCTGGCAGACAAAATCCTGGAGGACTCCAAAATTTATCATTCAAATGCATGAAGAACATTCACAAAATTCCTGAAGACATTATCAAGATTCCCAAACACAGATAAGTCTTGTTTTTTAGTGGCAACTATGTTCTAACTCAAAGAACTTTAATTCATTTAGAAAATTAAGGAATCCCTTTGAAGATGATGCAAACATTGTTAAGCAACACTCGATCAAATTAAAATACATGCCGCCAATATGTTTGTAAAACAAATCTACAACAACATACAAGTTTTAGATTTACAACTACCTAAGATATGATGATCCACATTCTAGGCCTTTTATTGCCACTCACTGCTGCTTCATTTTTTATCCAGTTTCATCTGTTTGTGAAAAATGATGCTTTGGATTTTTATGGGCATGAGACTGAAGCACGCAGGAGAGAAGTAGTTTAAAGTGATGATTCACAGTGACCTTTAGTAACATGTTATGATGACTAATGTTCAGAAAATAACTGTCTTTTTGCAACACTACACTTAATTAGAGGGAACAAATATAAGACCGGAGGCCTTTTCTACCAGCTAGATAACGCATGTGTTTGTCAAGCGAATATCTTCTGGTTATTTAGTTACCTTTAAATATCTTTTTTCTTTAGTGTCTCTTTTTCCATTTTGTTTGGTTGCTTCCATTTCATTTCGATCAATCTCTGCCTGGTCAGGTACATTTAAGTTCTCCATATTACTATTTTACTTTCTATGGGAAATTTGTATCTTCACTGTTCTAGTTCTTCACCCAAGTTGTTTTCAAGTTGTGTTAAGTGCATTAAGAAATTTCTCTACAAATATTGCAACTTTTATGCCACTAATGCTGATACACACAATGTTAGAACTTCAGACTTTTAGTGGAATAAATGTCCACTTGATTGTTCCTCCACTTTTGACACTTACGTGCAAGTATTTATTATAAATATCCAGTACAAACAATGAAAAAAAAAGATTGGCCATTTTTCTGCTTTTATGGTCTTATTTGTTTAAAATGTTATTTAAACGAATAGGACCATAACTTCTCATGGTCTTATAGTTGAACTTCTTACAGACCATTTTAAGAAGTTCATTTTGTAAATTCATTTTATAATTTAAAACTAAATAGTAAAGTCCTATACAATACATATAAATTATGGTAAAAGGTCTGTATTTACATACCATGGCATCTACTTTTAGCTATGTTTACTGAATGCATTCACCACAAACAAAAAAAAGCATACCCATCCACACATCTGGCCAGATAATCCAAATTAAATCATAGAGCTGATTGAGCTTTTGTGGTTACCATTGTTGAGTTTCAATCACTTGATTAGCAATTAAAGGCTGTGCTATTGCCTTAAAAACAGATTTGTGTCAGCTATTGTGGGAAGCAGATTTTCAACATATTTTTAAAACACACACAAAATACTGAAAATACATATTTTTTCCCTATTGCTGTTAGTGATCTAGACAGGGCTAATTGTTAAAATTTTGATCCAACAAATCCATGTTTAATATTGTTCAAAATGAATAGGAATCATTAAATAAACCAGTCTGTATGAAGCTTTCAAGTTCCTATGTACAACAAAGGATTCCGTCAAGACTTGGAAACAATTTATGCCTCAATATGAGAATTTCACTAAATATTAGCATTTTGAGAAAGCTTGGTGTTTTTGGTTTTATGGTAGATGACATTTTAAAATGGTCAAAATATATCCTACAGTAACAAACATGACCCTTTGGCTAATGACAAGATTATTATAACTTTAATGAACTAACATTTACTCCAACTGCTGAAAAGTAAAACATTCAGTGATGATTGTTCATAGTAGGTTTCATGGCAATATGGTTAAAACATTTTTTTTAATTCAGCGTTTTATGATCTTGGGACAAAGTAAGCTGAGGAACATAAATGACCTCAAATTTAAGCTTTAAAAAAACAAAACTCTTTATCTCTCTTTATATAAAACCTACACATCTGGTCTAATTGTTACTTAAAAATTAACTTCAGTGCTACTTCAGAGTAAATAGTTTGAAATAGTTTAAATAGCTCTTTTCCTGCAGAAATGAAACTGATCCACAGTAGTTTAGATGCCAATAAAAATGACTGACACTGTCCTTGGGTGAAGGTTTCACAAGCCATAATGGTCTAATACGGGATGTATATCTTTAGAAGGATTGATCGGTTCGGATTTGAAAAGTGTGGGTAGATTGTTTAAGACAGAGCTTTTTAAAGCTGTCCTGGAGCAGAAAACTGTCGAATTGAAGCCAATTTATTACGCTTACTTTTCCATTCTGTAAAGACACTGCGTAGGAACCTTGTTCGGCAGTTTTTGGCTAAGCTACATCTGGTTCCCCCAGCCTGACCAATCTTAAGAGGCAGCGTTTCATTTGAACGGCCACCTCTGACACCGAGGAGGAGAACAGCATGTGAAAGGGTTTAACTCAAAGTTGAAATGAGTGGGAACACACTGGCCCAGTTAATGAAGCCATGCTGCGCTGACCAGGTTCAGGCCTTGTGAAAGCTAACTGTCAAGCTGCGGTTGTCAGCTGGTTAAACACCAACACGTTAAACTCAACATGTAGTCGGGATTATTTTAAGGTTCGCCCTCGGGCACATTTTCCACTGCCAACACTTCCTTCGCTCCGTGTCTCGACTCGCTAACAGTTTCACAACACACCGTGAGCGGCGACGGGAGGTCGTTTTAAAACCAACCGGCACTGACAACGTCACTGAGGCTCACGCAGCAACGGTTGACACGGTTAAATGTTAGGACGAGCAAACGCCACGTTGAAACCGTCAAACCGACTCCAACTCTCCGAACGTGACGAGTAAAAACCCGCTGTAAGGCTGTCATTCATTTTACCTCTCCGTTGCTGACTGTAGGTTTAGTTGACTCGCTCCCCTGCGTCGCCATCTTTCCTCGTCTCTATCGCGCAAACACCACACTTGCTGGCCGGGAAACTGCGCTTAGTCTCGCGATACGGCCGCTGTACCGTCATCGGAGTGATGGACCGTCTTGTGAGAGTTCCTTCATCGCCTTCTCGTAATGCTTAAATATCGAATTGCAAAAAAAAAAAAAAAAAAAAAATCACTTAACATAGAAATAAAAATGACAGTATTTCATAATGTTTAACACATGTGGGTCATTCATTTTTTTGTAACTTAATGTTATAATCAAAATAAATTATAATCAAGTGGTTATTTGTCATTTCAAAGCAAAATGTTTTATTAATATGGAAAGGGATGATAAAGGTCATCCTGCCATAGCTTATTGATCAGATTCAGATTCATACTTAGTTTTTCCGAGACATTGGACTTGCTGCTGTGCTTTGAATCTTATCCCACAGGATAATGAAATATGTTTGAGCTTAAATATACAAAATTACGACCAAACATTATCTTACATTACTTTCTTTGATTTTATTAGTGGGAAAGTTTTCAACAGTTCAGTGTTTTATTTGCGGATATTGGCTCTCACACAGGCACTAACGCCCTAGAAATGGCTTTGTAACCCTTTCCACACTGATAAATGTAATTGACTTCTTATTTCTTCTTCTTGAATTTCTTTAGATGCATATAGAATGAGTTGATTTTTGAGATCCTATTCCACCTGCTGCCTGACAGGAACCGGTAATTACTTGATTCTACAGCAATATGGCCTGGTATGGATATTAATATGAACCAAAACATGACTCATCACTGAGCACTCATGATTTAGCAAAGTAGGTTTTTGAAACTCCAGGCATGACATCATCTTTTGAACAGAATTTTGCATTTAGTCAGATTATTGTGACTAATAAGCTAAAACACTTAAAATTCAAATCAGATTTGTTGGTCAGGATGGAAAACATAATATATGATTCACTTATTATAACAAGTCAAAAAAACAAATCAAAACAAATGCTGATCATGTGTACCGACTTTATTAGTGTGGATTATCCTTTGGCACATATTGTCACCAGCACCTTAGAGGTCAGTGAATAATAATTACCACCAACTTTATTGAGAAGACAATGAAATTATAACAATTTCACATTTTTTCAAATTAAACAATATGCTAAGTGTTTTCACATATAGCCTACCATCAATTTGAAATGCAACACCTTTCGACACCGAGTGATGCAGTTACAGAGATCTGCAGGTAACTGAGCAAACGGGTTGCACAAATATGTGACTTTTGCTGCGGGACAGTGGTGATACGTGACAAACAAAGCAGCCATGTTTTGCTTAGAAGGAAAGCATTTTGTTGGTCTTTTTTTAAAAAAAAAGAAGAAAAAAAGCAGCAGTATTGTCAGAAAAAACAGTGTTCACACAAGAAAATGAAACCTGTTACTTAAAAAAATAAATGTGATCCATTTTCTGAGAGCGACTTGTTTTAAAAAATGTAAGCATCCACCGTCTGCAGCTTTGATTTACCCTCAACAATCATAAAGTAACTAACCTGAAGTGACCCTATTTACTATCAAAGTATGATTAGAGTGAATTTTAAACTCGATTGACAGTCCTTAAACAATACGACTGTAAATAAGCGCAGTTACACAAAATTCAGACACACTAACATGAATTGAAAACAAAAAATATTCAAACTGATTCAAAAACAAGACAAAATAAGAAAACTTAAATACATTAATCTGAAAAAAAAAAAACCTTCTTGTCTGCAGCACTGTCAGATGTAACTAGTTTTTTAAATGACTCGTCTAAAGTCACAAATTGACAATCACTTCTGCGAGGCTGCAGAAAAAAGAAACTTCCAGCTAAAGTGCCTTCGGATCATGCCATCCACGGAACAAACAGGAACATTTGTTACAATAAATCAGTCATTCTCCTCCCTCTCTGTTCAGTGAGTGGATCTGAAATTAAAATAGATGACCGCAACAAGAAAAAAACAACAACAACAACCAGAACAGTTCTATATCTCATCCAAACCGTAATCCTCTTCAGGGAAGTCTCCCACAGTCACATTCAACGGCTTCACAAATGCCCCGTATTTGTCTTGACACTCAAAGTACTGCTTCCCCTGAACGCTGGACACACAATAAAAATAAGTTAAGATTAAAATTTGCAAAAATTGTTAACATTTCTTTACATTAATGAGGGGGGGGGGGTCATCTTACGTTCCATTGTGTTTTCCAAGGGGCTCGTCGTACTTCACACCCACCCAATGACCTGACTTGAACTCTGTTGTTCCTACGATTGTACACATTAGATGATAAGACTGAGAATAAAGTCTGCAAACGCAAATATTTTTCCATAATCTTTTTTTCCCCTTATTTTAAACAGTCAAGGAAAATGTTGATGACTGAGCAGAAACCTCAAAAATAAAAGTCTATGTTTTTAACAGACATCATCCTCCTACCAATAATAAGCTCCACTGTTTAAACAAAATAACACCAAGTTAAACTTTTGGATTTCAACACTGACTCTGAACAGTGTTTACTGAGACTAACTTAAAGCAGTATATTTAAATGCAACAAAGCAAAGGAAGTCTCTATTCTCTTGAAGTTGCAGCAATCGGTAGCGTGTTGTGCCATGTATTCATGTTCTGTTTGACCATACGTGAGGCACAAGATTTTGCTTAAACAAAGAAAAGTGAAACTTCAGGACAAGTGACAGGTTACTAACAAAAAATGGGAATATTAGTTTATTGTTGTATTGTCTGCATTCAGAAAGTTTGGTTGTTTTATTTTCCAGCTCCTTGTTTCAGCAACATGAGCTGAATTTAAAAATGCTTTAATCAGTATTTTGTTTTCCAAAATGGTACCAGAATTTTCAAATCCGGCAGATACACACTGAGAGATCACACAGACAAAATAGAGCACCTTGAAACTGTCCTTGGGTGAAGGTTTCACAAGGCATAATGGTCTAATACAGAATGTTTATCTTCTTGAGTCCTCATAATAAAATAGTCTCACTGCTTCCTACAGTCCGAATAAACCAGATATATTCCACATACCAGGAAAAATATTGTAAATGTTGTAATATTTACAACATTTACAATATTGTCAAATTTGGCTTCTGACTCAAATGTCACCAGTCAGGGTAAATGAATCTGGACATTTTAAACACACTTACCAACATACATAACCATGCCGAGCTTTGTGGGCTGCCCAGGAACCTCCACTTTGCAGCGGCTGCCGACAGAAATGGCCTCAGCTGCAGTCTTCTGCTGTTCTTCCCGAATGGTGAGCTCAGCTTTCTTCTTAGCAGCTTCTTCCTCGTTGAAGCGGCCTAAATTCTGCTTCTTTAAGAATGACCGGACGGATTCTACAAGATATGTGCATTTTGTACATTGAGTAATAATGACCAAAGCCATACAGAGTGACTCAAGGTTCAAACCATGAACATACATTCATTTCTAATGAATGATCAACAAATCAGTTTTTACTTAACTAAAATGTAATCAATGCCCATGTTTTTGTTTTTAACTGAAGGGGGTTACAAATGTACCTTTAATACTTATCTTGTCACTTTCAAAATAGTTGGTTTGTGAAATTCAAAATTTGTCCAATCAATTTTTAATCCATGATTTGTTTTAGGAACAAATTTAAGAGGAGAAAAGTGTGAATTTTGTACCTTTCCGTTGTTCATAGGCCTCATCTGAGAGCTCAAACTTCTCCACTTTGGAATCATCAAACAACTCGCTGGTCTGTCCTCCACTCCTATCAATAACCTTGTCAGGGAACAATGAGACAAACACATTAATATGACAACCACAGATGATTGTCAGGTCATATATATATATATATATATATATATATATATATATATATATATATATATATATATATATATATATAATATATATATATATATATATATATACACTCCTGATCAAAATCTTAAGACCAGTCAAAAATTGCAAGAATTTGCATTTTGCACTATTGAATCTTAAGAAGATTCTAAGTAGAGCTTCACAATGTTAAAAGAAAATATTAGTGCAAGAGACAAAACATTAGCAGGGAATTTTCTGAAAACTGCATTTACACTCAAACATGATTTTTTCAGCTGATCAAAAGTTTAAGACCATAGTCTTTAAAAGCCAAAAGCTGTGCAAAAATCTGGATTCCATGTCATGTTCTGTGAAGTCTTTACACTGTCAAGACTTCCAGATGGCAAAAGCAAAAAAATTCACTGACTTTGAACATGGCAGGATTGTTGAGCTAAGCAAGGCCTCTCACAACGTGCCATTGCTGCTGAGGTTGGACGCAGTAAGACAGTCATTTTGCATTTCTTAAATGATCCTGAGGGTTATGGAACAAAAAAGTCAAGCGGTAGACCAAAAAAAATTTCACCAGCTCTGAACCGCAGGATCCGATTGGCTGTCCATCAAGACAAGGGACGATCCTCTACCCAAATTAAAGCCATTACTGGTGCCGACTGCAGCCCGATAACCATCAGACGGCATCTGCAAGGGAAGGGCTTCAGAAACAAAAAACGTCTTCAAAGTTCACGTCTTGTTCAACGCCACAGAATTGCCCGTTTGGACTTTGCAAGGGTGCACCAAACATGGGACATTGAAAGGTGAAGAAAGTTGTCTTCTCTGATGAGAAAAAGTTTTTGGCTTGATGATCCTGATGGCTTCCAACTTTACTGGCATGACAGGGAGATCCCACCTGAGATGTTTTCTACACGGCACAGTGGGGGGGCGCCATCATGATTTGGGGTGCGTTTTCCTTCAATGGAACAATGGAGCTTCAGGTTGTGCAGGGGCGTCAAACAGCAGCTGGCTATGTGGAGATGTTGCAGCAGGCATCCTCATGACTGAGGGCCCTCGTCTGTGTGGTAATGATTGGGTTTTCACCAAGACAATGCTGCAGTTCACCAATGCCCGCCTGACAAAGCAGTTCTTCCAAGAGAATAACATCACTCTCTTTGGACCATCCTGCATGTTCCCCGGATCTAAACCCAATTGAGAACATTTGGGATGGATGGCAAGGGAAGTTTACGAAAATGGACATCAGTTCCAGACAGTGGATGCCCTTCGTGAAGCCATTTTCAACACTTGGAGCAATGTTCCCACTAGCCTCCTGGAAACACTGGCATCAAGCATGCCTAAACGATTGTTTGACGTCATCAACAAGAATGGTGGAGCTACTCATACTGAGTCCTTTTTTGGCACTTTGATTCTGTTTTGGGGGGTTTGGAGGTTTTTTGAGCTATGGTCTTAAACTTTTGATCAGCTGAAAAAATCATGTTTGAGTATAAATGCAGTTTTCAATTAATTCTCCGCTCAAATGTTTTTGTCTCTTATGCTGATTTCTTCTTTTAACATTGTGAAGCTCTACTTAGAACCTTC
Organism: Poeciliopsis prolifica; assembly: GCF_027474105.1. Taxonomy (NCBI): domain Eukaryota; kingdom Metazoa; phylum Chordata; class Actinopteri; order Cyprinodontiformes; family Poeciliidae; genus Poeciliopsis; species Poeciliopsis prolifica. The sequence goes on along the minus strand of NW_026562397.1, from coordinate 8,136,234 downwards.
TAAAGATCCAATAATGCTAAATGCAAGTCTTGCAATTTTTTGACTGGTCTTAAGATTTTGATCAGGAGTGTGTATATATATATATATATGTGTGTATATATATATATATATATATATATATATATATATATAATATATATATATAATTCATACAGAGATAATCTACCTCTGCGTCAAACATCAATACTAATTAAAAAGGAAAACCTGCTGTCATCCACACACTCTGATTATACAAAAATAAAATCCCAGTAAAGGTCAAAATTGTATTTATGCAACAGAGTATTAGGGTCACTTTGAGAGAGAAAGAAAGAAAGAAAGAAAAAAAAGAGGATTTATTATACAACTTTTTAGAGCAATATATTGAGAGGAGAACACATTACAAATGACTGGAAGTTTTTTATAGCTGATAAAAATAAAATCACAGAATCTGGTCACAATGAGTGACCATATTCTGTAACATTATTAATGTTCAGCAACATTATTAAAGAAGCTTTTCTTTTTAACTTTTTAATGTCCACATCTCCTAAAAGCATCTGGAATTATGCCTAGTTCACATGGAAAGATTTTTATCCACATTTTCAACCCAATTTTTAAGTAAAGTTGCAAACATCAGTCAGATTCTTCAAAAAAACCTTCAGATATTTCATATAAAACTAAAGATGATCAGATATTTTTCTGATCAGCACACATTTAAATAAACACAATGTTGCTTCCTTTAACCCCAGACCATATATTTGACAGGAAGTCTATAAGCGACGTGAGGAGAGCCGTTCACGAGTCAAGGTGCAGCACGCTGACGACAGTGTTCTACCAAGGACTGAAAACTGCAAATAAATCAATAGATGCTGTACCTTACGAGTATCAAATGCAGGCTTATGCAAGCAGATAGGACTGTTAAACATTCCCATTTTATCTCACCAATAATTGTGTTTGGTGAGATAAGTGTTCAAGTGTTCCCACACTTGATTTAAGAAGGAAAACAATTTTTACATCACACAGTCCTAGCTTTTCAATCGGTGTAGTTTGTAAACAATTTTACATCCACTGTAACTTCCATTTTATCTCCCATATCACTAGATATTGCATTTCAGGAACTTTTAATATTGTACGTACGTGTATTCTGCATTCATCATCCACAGGGTAGGAACCAAATACAGCTTCATCGTTATCAATTTTCTGTAGGAACCTATCAGTGGTGCTAAAAATCTCCAGGTCCATGCTGGAAGCAGGTACACCCACATTCATCTCCAGGAGCGTCTTTGTGCAAGAGAGTAGATACAGAATAGACCACAGTTAGAAAGTAGAACTAGTTAATATTGTCAAAGTAAAGTGCAAAGGATGTTATACTTGTATATTACCTTTAATTCTGCAATAGTAATTCTTTTATTGAACCTTCGGCGGTTCTCGAAGCTGGAAAGGCTGCTTGTGATACGGACCTTCACGTACGGGTTGGTAACCACCGTCACTTCACCGTCCATTCTGGGCTCTGTTTGGGCCTCACCTAAAAGCTTGTTTCTACAAATGAAAATAAATACCATCAAAAGATCATCCAACAGAATTGGAAAGGTTTTAAACATGTAATTAGGCATTTTTTATGCAACTTCTGAGGAAAGGATGCCCATTTCTAGACTGGGAAGGTTTCTCTGATGTTGATGAGGACAAATTCTTTACAATGACAACCTGGCAGGGAGTGAAGAACACGGCTAGTTCAAGGGATCATTGACATTTACAAAGGAAGTACGTTTTCACTGCACAAAGTGAAATCAGTCCCTAAAATGTGATTGTTTATTAAATGCAGTGGCAGAAAAACCTTTGATCTGAATTGGTCAAGAAGACGATGCTGAAGTATTTGCTTGGTGCCACTGCATTTATCAAAAGTTGGCCTGATTATTGTGAAGTTATCTTTTAGGAGAGCAGCCAATCTTTACAACAAGGAAACAGCATTAAGAGTCCTGAAATGCAAAATAAATAATATATATATAAATATATATATATCCTGCAAAACTGCTCTGCTTACTGCTTAAAGGGATTGTCGAAACTTGAGTAACAATTAGTCTCCAATAATTAAGAACATAGGGTTAGGGTTTCTGCTCCAGCTGTTTACTGATCTGTCAATGACAGACTCGTTCCTACGCCCTTTATTAAGATTATACCTTAAACAAATGTAACCAGGACATGAAACGTTGCAATAAAGTATTATTCGTCTACTTTATCAGGAAGTATGGGTTACCAGAGGTGCAACAACGTAATAATAACACATCTTGCATGCTACAAAGGCAGTGATTCCACGTTTTTGCCAGAGAATGCAATATTTTTTTCAACAAGTCCTCATGTTTTTGTGCGTCACAGCAAGCGTTTAGGCAAGTAACGTGGCTTTTATCCCGAATTTGTTCCTGATTGATTTCACTCAATGAGGCTTCTTCTTTTTGCTGTCGTTTTAAATATGACTGTCGTTAGCTACACTCTGGGTTAGCTAGCTGACAGGGTTGGTGGTCAGCAGCAGCAGCCACATTAGACCCATTGAGACACCTCGAATAAACCACAGTTTTCTTCCATTTACTTACATTTGTGTGTCTTATCTCCAGCGGTCTGAGCAAGTTTTGCCGTACAGAGGCGGTTAAAAAACCGTTATAAACTACAACGACACTAAAACAAAAATGGTGAACCAAGCCTTGCTTTGTACTTACGCCAGAAAACTCAAACTCCAATTCCTGCTACGCCCTGCTCTGGAAGGTTCTACCCGCCTTGGGAGGAACGCGCCAATCACATCGGAGATAGAACTGGCTCAACCAATAAGAATTACCGTCATCCGATATGACAAAGAAGGACCTCCTCCTCCGGAAACAGTTGACAAAATCAACAACCAATCAAAAGACAGGACTAAAAATCCCAACCTCTACGAGCAACCACTAGATGGCGCAGTTGTGCAAATGGTCCATCTACATACCCAGTAAAAAGTGTTGAATTATTTTTTGATGAAGGCATGGTTACATCTGTATTAAGTGTTGAAAAGAATTATGATCGGTTTGATTTTAGAGCATCTACATGAAGGCTGGACTGACACTGATAAGTTGGATTGGTAGATTTAGATATTTTGAGACTTTTGAGGAGGGAAACAGCAGAAAATAGACATTTTCTCTTTTGTGGTCAAAATGCATGAGTGAAAGTGCAAATGTGGTTTGAAAAGCGGTGAAAATGGCCCCATTTTCTGACTCTTCAATCATCTGCAACTATAGGGGGCGCTATTCCTCCCCTACACCTCCAAAGTGTACTGAAATATCTAAAACTCTCATGACTTTGGATTGGGATAAATATTTAAAACTATACCTTTATTGTTATTATTATTATATTGGGAGCAGTGTGTTAGAAGTCAGTGAAAAATATACTTTACTAGACCAAACTGACTGGGCCAGTGGATGGTGATAGAATATGAAGAATTACAGCTTCTCTTTGTCCGCAATTTGGTGCTTTTATCGATGAAGAAAGAAAACTAAGCTAAATTGTAAATTTGTTCAATTCATTAATCCTCCTGCAAGGTCACATAAACATTAAGAACAGTGCAGATTAGTGGTAAGGATATGGGATTAACAGGAAGAGGGACAAGAGAAATCCCCTTAACCGGCATATTTACCTGAATATTTACATTCTTGTACTCAGTGGATGCAGGTCTCCAGAGATCATCTAACACAGGGATTGTCATTCTTCCGTATAGTTCAGGCTTTTATATATTTTCATCATCTTCTATCACAACGTAAACAAAAGCAAATCATGAGGAAAGCAATGCATCTCTGAAGACTCATTCATTTGTCAAATAAATAAATAAAAATTCCTGTCAAATGCAAAAATCATCTTGATCCATATAGCTGGTGGAGCCATTTTGGCCTATCGGTATGTGTTTGTGCAGACTGCGTTGGCATAATGCTCAACCGTTTGATCCAGTGGGAAAAGATAAATCATAAACGATGTAAGGACTAATACAGCTGCAGTTCTGGTATCTTCTGTTTTTATGCAGATAAGCCTTCATTTAGGAGTCTGTTTAGACTCATTGTTGTGCAGGAAAAGATTTTAGCTCTCTTTATTCTTACAATAGCTAGCAGACACTTGAAGTTTTGGGGGGTCATTTATAATTTCATCCATCTTTCAATAAAAGCCCTGTTCCATCTTGAGAATAGTCGACCCCTGAGCATAATGCAACCACCGTGTCTCACTTTGACCCAAATGTTCACTCGCACCTGGAAGAACGACTACCGGCAAGCAAACACAGTTATAATGGTGGAGGTAGTGAAAATACCTCCACCATGAGCTGCTCTAATAGTAGAGCTAGTGGTGAGAAGTAGTGATAATGGTGCCTTATCCATTTTGTTGCTGATAAAGCAAAAAATGATGAGACATTTTTCACCAACTTAAGACAAATAAGATGGACACAAAATACATTGTTTACAGGAAACAACAGAGGTCACTGAATACTTTCAACAAACTTTTACATGTCAAAAGTTTACAGTTATCGGGCGCCTTGTTTGCCTCTCCGTTGCCGCCCTGGGCGACTGCCATCGAAAGTTCTGGAAGCGCGTATGAGCGCCGATGGTTGTTCAGAAATGCTAGGGGCAAATTGGGCTCCTGAGACACACAGTCCCTGTTGGAGTTAATTAAAGCTGCAGCTTGAGATCACATTTGGAAGGGGTCGGATCGTGCCGACAGCAGTGGAGAGGAGAGAGGGGCGTGTCTGCTCCTGGCCTGGAGGCACATTAATCGGTCTGCTGGCGGAGCGGAGGACGGGAAAAACGCAGCGCTGCGGAGGGAGGGAGGAAGAGAGAGAGAGGGAGGGAGAGACAGGGGAGGAGGAACTACTAGTGGGGGGAAAAAAAAGTTAAAGTGAAAATGGCTTCCTTGTCTTTAGAGTCTACAGAACAATCTGAGAACAGCCCAGAGGAGCCGTCAGCAGCCGAGTCCAAGGAAGACAAAGAAACCGCTCGAGTGTCGGAACATCTGCTCCAAAGTTTCCAGAAGTCGGCCCTGAGTTTCTCCACTGACCAGGTTTCGTGTCTGTGCGAGGCCCTGCTGCAGGCGGGTAATGTGGATCGCCTGTGGAGGTTCCTCTCCACCATACCTCCTGCGTCCGAGCTGCTACGTGGCAACGAGACGCTGCTGAAGGCCCAGGCGCTGGTGGCCTTCCACCGGGAGGAGTTCAAGGAGCTGTACGCCATCCTGGAGAGCTACGACTTCCACCCTTCTAACCATGGGTTCCTGCAGGACCTGTACCTCAAAGCCCGCTACAAGGAGGCGGAGAGGTCCCGGGGCCGCAGCCTGGGCGCCGTGGACAAGTACCGGCTCCGGAAGAAGTTCCCCCTGCCCAAAACCATCTGGGACGGGGAGGAGACCGTGTACTGCTTCAAGGAGAAGTCCCGGAACGCTCTGAAGGAATGTTACAAGAGCAACAGGTACCCCACTCCGGACGAGAAGAAAAACCTGGCCAAAGTCACCGGACTGTCCCTCACGCAGGTCAGCAACTGGTTCAAGAACCGCAGGCAGAGAGACAGGACCCCGTCCGGGACCCACAGCAAAAGGCAAGGGCTGCATGCATACGCGCACGTTCAATTACATAAGCTGCAAACAGCGTCCTTTGTTTGGAAGCGGTGGAAACGCAGAAAGGCTCTTAAAACCTGAAGAAAAAACACAGCGCGCCCTCACTGGAGTGCGAAAAACGAGCCACTGTGTTTAGACGCTGGTTTATTGCAGTTGGTTTGGAAGCAGTGGAGTCACACATCTGAAAACCTGAAGCGTGTTGCTTTGTTGTGAAATGTGAGATCCGGATGGGCCCACGGTGGCTCAAGTTTCCTGAAACCCTGCACTGCGCTGCCGCCTTCAGAGTCAGGGAAACTAGTTGGTGGAAACCTTTCACCAGAGAGAGTGTGCGGAAAAGAAAAAACAAACAAAAACAACCCAACAACCCTGCAGAATCAGGTCTTGCACAGCCTGAGATCTCTCATTTTATACACTGCAGTAGGGATGGATCAGACCTTGTGGTGTTAATTGTCAGAAAAATACTGACATTTATTGATGCTCCTAAAGAACCAGCAGAGGGGAAAAAAGAGTTTAATGAGGAAAAGTTAAAGTAAAAAAAAAAAAAAATCCAACCACGCTGTCATAGAGTTTCTTAATAGGAAATCTCAATTTTATTCTGATTGGCATATACGCTGATCACATGTAGAGCAATATTTACCCACCGCCGTTGCCTAATGAAGATTTCTTGTTTTGTTTTTTTGTTTGTTTTTTTTGCACCCAGGCCTATTTATAACCAATTTCTACCAAATCTTATGGTAAAGCAACACTTAAAAAAAAAACAACTAAATATTGTAATTCTGGTCATTTAAGTCACCAAATTCACATTGAAATACAAAGTTAAAATCACACACACACACACATATATGTGTGTATATATATATATATATATATATATATATATATATATATATATATAGTGAGAGGACGTCGCGGGTTCGACGTCCTCTCACTAAAGGCCTGGCGACATTTTGAGAGAAAGAGAGAGAGATACAAAAAAGTCACAAGAAGAAGATACACAATATTGAATTTACAAGAATAGGACAGGAGATTTATTTCACATTACTTTGAAGAAAACTTGAAAGATCAAATGCCTCTCTCCTGCATTTTTGTCGCAAGCTCAACATAGTGTCTTTTTTTTAAATCATTTTATTTTGATCTCTTCAGAGTGTAGGACAGTAGATTTCCCAGTTTCTGAAGTCACTGCGTTGTGTTTTGTATCTCAACGAACCCTCCAACACAGCATCCATCAGGTCTGCCACCTTCAGCGTCTGACTCTGGTTGGTGTAATTAAAAAAAGTGACTCACCATCAGATAAATTAAACAGATTTGGTCGGAGGAGAATTCAACAATCGTCCTCAGCTTACGTATAATGACGTCCAGCGTACTTTTACTTTCTCATCGGGAATTCTTGAAACTGCAATTGGAAATGAGAAATGTTTGTTTTTAGTGGGGAAGGATAAGTCAGTAGCATAATAACCAGTAGCTTTTGTGCTGACTAATCATAGCGCAGCAACCAAATCAAATATGCTTCAAGAAGCTATTCAGTTTCTTGCAGGTCTCATCCAGTGGATCCAATCTTCACTGATTCAAAATTATTTTTATTGACTCTTTCTCCTCTTTTGTGAAAGAAAAAAATGCCCTGTGCAGTACTTGATAGAAGTAGCAGCTTTAAATTGAATAGAAAATAAAATTACAATATACACACTTATGTTTGGAAGCCTTTATCTGCAGCTTTTATCTAAGCTCACAGAAGTGCGTCAGAGAACATGACTCTGGTTTTATTTTCAGCCGACTTATATAGGGGGTAAAAGTGTGTGTGTGTGTGTGTGTGTTCTTGGTTTTTATTTAATGAAGAGTGGCGCTGATTCCTGTCTCTGGCAGAATAATTGGTGCATCTCTTGTTTCTTTTTGTTTTTTTTGCAACCAGTGTTTCTCCAAACAGGGGTGATCTGTTTGTGAAGAGATAAAACAGAGCACAGAGGGCTTATCTCAGTGGTTGTGGTGGTCCGGCCGAGCATCTCAGCGAATCTGTGTAGTCAAAACGACACAGACGAACCCAAACCAGCACCAGAAAGGATTTTTTTTAGGACTCTGGCTTCCTGCTTGCTGTCATGCCTGGTTGGTTATTAGGTTGGAGGAGCAGGGCGTTGAATAATGGTTGACTGTGCTGCGGTTTTAAAGTAGAGGAGAAACTTATACACATTTTCTTTTGCCTCTAGAAATATGAGCTTTAAATCCAACCAGCACAAAATCTCTCTGATTTACATTCAATGTCTATCAGCAATTCAACACAAATGATTGCGATTTTCAATACTGCCGTATCTGCTTTTCATCAAAACAGGAAGGCAATAACTCTCTGTGCACTGCGAAAACACAAAGTCCTGCCGAGTGTTTTGGTCTGGTTTCCAGTGCAAATATCTTGGTACAATTCAAATAAGACAAAACTAATTGAAATAATTTTAAGGCAAGAAGTGCCTTGTTTTATGTCAATAATTCCATAATATTGATGAAAACGTTTCAGTTCCACTGGCGATTTATTTCACATAGAACAAGACAAAAATAAAATTACAATATACACACTTATGTTGAAAGTGAAATAATCTGCCAGTGGAAGTGAAACTTCTTCATCAATCTGATGGAGTTATTGACATAAAAGAAGCTCCTATATTTTGCAAAGAAGTTTATTGTGAGTCAGTTTTGTCTTGTTTCAATTGTTCCAAGATATTTGCAATAGAAATAGACCAAGACATTTGCTGTGACTTGGTGTTTTTGCAGCGCACCTGAACTTCATATTTTCTCAAAAGCAGAAATAATTGTAAAAATGTGTTTAATTTTGCATCAAATTTCAGTGAGTCCGATGGGAACCACAGCACTGAAGACGAGGCGAGCGTCATGGACGAAGCGGCGGACAAACCTGAGGAGCCCGTTGGCTCCGGGGCGTCCATCATCTCCGTCTCGGCGGTCCCCTGCAGCGCCGGGAGCCAGCTCATCCTCAACAGCTCCAGCGGCTTCCTCACAGCGCCGCAGCCTTTGCTGCTGAACGGAAACTCTCTGATCTCCGGCGCCGGGGCCGGCGTCATCATCAACGGCCTGAGTCTGGGTGACTGCCAGACGGTCACGCTGAGTCCTGTCACCACCAGCTCTCCTCTGATCCTGAACGGCGCTCAGGTCATAGCCAAACCGGGGGTCAGCGCAGGGCAGCAGGAGGCGGCGGGGGCCAAGGCGGCAGTTCTGAGCAGCAACATGCAATCTTCCGAGGCCTCCGCCATCGTTTCTCCTCCACTTCAAACCATAGCAAAGAGCGGCAACAACATGGATTTTCTCGTCCGCTGTGAATCGGAGGGAGGCAGCCAGACGGTGTCCCCGTCCTCCTCGTCTTTGTCGCCCTCCCCACCAGCTCTGTCGTCTCCCGTCAGTCTGTCATCTCTAGTCTTGACCCAGAACCCACAACATCAAGAGCCGCTCTCCCTCACAGCGCCTCTGTCTTCCGCAGGCGTAGTTATTTCTAACGCTCCCAGTCAGCAGGGGGCTTTTCCCTCGTCGGTTTCTTCCATCCACTCCGCCCCTCATGTCATCTCTTTGCCCCAAGTTGTGCCTTCCATCCACTGTGCACCAGTATCCCATCTGGTCCAGACGTCTTTAGGATCCCAGTGCCCTCAGCTCGTCCCAGTATCCCCACTCGCCTCGTCGGCTCCACCATTCCAAAACCCTCAAACTCAAAACCCGGGTGGCAGACCACCAGAGCAGCAGAAAGAGCCCCCAACAACTGTATCTGAATCTGCTGCGACTGTGGTTTCGGTGTCAGAGCTAAGCAACGCTGCCCTCCAGCAAATAAACTCCAAAATCCAGACTCCGCAGGTTCTCTCCGCGTCTTCCCCAACTCCAGTAGTGCCGGTGTCGCACACCAAAGGCAGCAGCACCCCTGCACAGTTAGTCTCTCTCTCCATGCCTCAGCTGGTCCCCGTCTCCTCCATCCAGACCTCCTCCAACGTCTCTTTCCCTCAGGTGGTGCCGGCCAGCCCGGCTCTCTCCGTCCCCTCGGCCGGGCTGCCCTTGCAGATCCTGGCTTCGGCTCCCGGATCCGGAGGGGCTCCGCAGACCCCGCTGCGGATAAACCCACTGAGTTCGATTCAGAGAGTGGGGAACCCGAGCAGCGTGGCCCCCGCCGTGCAGCTGCTGAACCCTGGGATCATCCAGCTGCCTTCCTCTCCAACAGGTAAGCGTGTGTCATTGGAAAATGAGATTTATCATTGGCCTTTAGTTGGATTCTTTGATGGGTTTTCATTTAACATATGAGGAATTAAATATATTTTGGATTCTATAAAAATGTAAAAGTTAAGTTAACCTTGAGAGGCAACAAATTATTTATTGTGGATCAGATCTTCATGGAAGAGTGCCAGACAACCTCTGCAGAAAGAAAGCAACAGAAAGTCCCATTAAACAGCTTGACATCCGGGGTCTTTTCACACCTGATCGTCTAGAAGATTCTGTTCGATTGGGGACTAAAACTGCAACATTTGCTATATTTTCCACTTGTGCGGTTCGCTTTCACACGGCGGTGAACCAAATAATTTGAAGAATCCATTCCCTCTTCTCGCCTGTGGGGGCGCTGCATCAAGAACCACTAAAGGAAATGAAAGCTGAGCACAAGTTTCTTTTTCACATAATGAAATATCATCAGGTTACCAGCTGGTGGCTGTAGGCTTCCTTCAGTTGTTTGCCATCGCCATCATATCGAGAAAGAAGAAGTGGGGTCAGATTTTAGTGGCTGTAAAATTTCTCTTTCATCTTTGGCAAAATAACACAAACTATTCTTCTATTGTGTGTGTTTGTTTAGGTTGTATTTACCCAGCAGGGACTCAGAAGGTCAAAGTTGATGGGAAGATGGAAGGAACCCTTGGAGGTTCCCATACATGCAGGCTAGATGTTGTAAAACATAATCAAAATCTTAAAATCAGATGAAATCATGTGTAATAACTATTCTACCATCTCCATAAAGTTTGTGGTTGTTCAGCAAGGTAACTAGCATGATGTGCATAAAGTCATTAAATCAGGATCATTGTGTTTTCCTCTAGGGAACCTCGTTCTTGGTGGAAGTCCTTATCTGAGTGTCCAGCAGGGGAAGCTGATTCTGACCATCCCAGCAGGGATCCAGCTCACCAGTTTACCCCTGAAACCAGTCCCAGACGCACCCACCATCTCTGCCAACGGCGTGGCGGGGCTTCTTGGCCCCTCCGCGCCCCCCGTGGCCCACCAGCCTCCGTCCGCCTCCGGCTCGACCGCCGCCGGTCCGGCAGCTTCGCCCTTGAACTTCATCAGCTCGTCCCCTCTGTACTGCGCTCCGGACTCCGCCGTCGCCACCAGCCAGGCGCTCGCGGACCAGCCCGTCACCATGACGACGCACAGCGCGCTCGCGCCGGAGAGCATGCTGGCCCTCGGCCCCGTGCACAGCGGCGTGGCGCCGAGCCTCCAGCTGTCCCAGCCGGCGTGGAGCCCCGTGTCGCTCTCCACCTCGGCCAGCCTGACTCTGTTTGACATGCGGGGGAAGGGCGAGCTGCCCGTAGACCCCGCCCTGCTCGGCCTGCCCGGCGGCGAGTCGCTCCTGCTGGGGAGCCCCTCGCCGGGGCAGGACGAGGACGCCAGGTCTCCCCTGGGCGACCCAGAGGAGATGGACGGGGACCCCAAGATCCTCACTCAGCTCCAGTCGGTCCCCGTGGATGAAGACCTGGGTTTGTAGTCTCTTAAAACTGTACGCTGGCGACAACAATCTCTGAATCACTTTCCGTTTCTCCTCACGACCCGACACGTTACCTTCACACTCTCCAAGCATATTAATGAGGCATGTAAACGTTTTAATGTCTTCACAGTCCTGACTGGCACTTTTGAGAGATGTTTTTGCAGTTTCGTTTTGCGGTGTTTGGCAGCTCCAGTCAGAACTTTGCATACGCTTTTCATGGATATCAACGTCACACCGGTTTAAAGATTTAATCCAACCATCCTTCTCACTGAAAGTATCGATTTATACCAGGGTCGTCGATGTTACGTAACGCATATTAACCTCATTACCTATTCTGACCTAAAAGCGTCAGTACAGAAAAGTGAATAGATCCACTTTAAAGAAATATAAAATATAGAAAATATAGTTTTTATTTCTACCAGCATATTTGTTTTAAAAGCATTAGATAGATATAAAATTATGTGTTTGTTTTTCAACCATAAAATGAATTCTACCTGATTATATCCTTTTTTGTTTTTGTTTTTTTGAAAGGGTTTAGCTTTAGACGAATTTTCATTTCAATGAGGCTGAAAGTGAGAATTTCTACTTGGAGAGTAAATGTTTCTCAGCCCAAAGATGAGGATTTGACAGCTAGATCTTCAATAAACCCAAACACACGGAATCTGAGGTCAGGAGAACAAAACGGGCCAACGTTTGGCTTCAGGAATGCCCTGACCTCAACTACGCTCAAAATTTGCTGAATATTCCTGAAAGCTCGGAGAGATCCAGAGAAAAACAACTTAAATGTGGTTCACCAGGAAGGTTTGTCAAGCATCCATGAATGCCTCCTCGCCCAGTTTTGCTTTGCATTCTAAGCTCTCCTGTAGTCAGAAACATAAACAATGAGTCGGATGCAGCTTTAGATGCAAAAATAATTACTAAATAAATGACATCGACGTCCATGATGAGTGTAAACGTGTCTGGAGACGCTTCGTTTTGAGGTTTTTCCTACTCGATTTTAAGGGAATTTTCTGCCGTTTTTAGCCACATTTAAAAAATACATAAATAAAAATCTTACTCGAGAGAGGAGTAGAGCTGGATGACATTTTGAGGAAATTCAACAGTACATTTTCCTGGAGTTTTTCCTCGGGGCGCCACCGAAAGAGAGAAGATCTGGTAAAGTGAAAACACTTGAGCATTTTTCAGCGAGAGCTTCTGGACTTTGACTCTTCCTCCGCCACCAACACTCCAAAATGAAGAGCATGAAAACCTTTATGCTCTTTATTTTGGCTCCTAGTTGCAAGGGAAACACAACAGTATTTCACAGATATGAACCAGTTACTGAAGTCTGGCGAACCAGCCAGGTTTGTTGCATTTTATGTAAAGTTGTTTTTCGTTTTTTTTTTTTTTTTTTTTGCAGATTTTGAATTGTGTGATTGAAATGATCATGATAATAATGATACAGGAGCTAAAAGGGTTTTAAGAACAGGTTATAACTCTATGCAATATATGTGTAGCATTATAGGACACTACGTCGCACAACACTTGGGAGATGAAATGAAGCGTTGACGTGCATTACACTAAAGCGTTTTGCTCTGATTGTGATGTTTCTCATCAAATGCAGCCAAAGTCTCAGTACAATGATGCTGATAAGTGCCTTATTTTAAACAGTATCTTTTTTTGTTTTTGTTTTTAATGTTATCTTGTTTTGTGTTTGTTACACCGTTTTTGTGTGACTTGTATGTTGCTGACCAGATCTTTGGACTTTGAAGAACATTTCTACGTCAGCTTGACCCTCTGTGAATTGCTGTGATACTTTATTTGCATGGTCGTTGCTCCATCTCATATCTTTTTGTTTTTGAAAAAAAAAAAAAAATCGTTGTATATTTTGCACATTTCATTCGCAGTAAAGTTTACGTTGACGCTCCCGTTCTGTCGTGATGGCGGTGGGACTCATTGGTTCCGGACGCTCCGGGTCCTTCGGATTTAAACGCTAAACCAAACAGGCCGTCAAAGCCTTTTTGCTCGTGTATGGTACATAAATGTACAGTGGATGTCAGAAGTGGACACGCCCCTGTTAAAACGGCAGGTTTTTGTGACTTACAGCTGCAGTATGTACCTTATTATTTTAAAAAAATGTTGTTTTTATTTTGTTTTGTTTGTTTGTTAGATATTTGTTGAAATTGTCACCATCTCAACTGATGATGAGACAGAAGTTCCTTGGAAAAAAGTCAAGCTATCCCACCTCGTCCCAGTGCTACCACTGGTAAAACTTTTAGGATTTAGTTTCCGAACTTCAATTTTCCTCTCATGAGGTAATAATCCTTGTCTGGGTTTTGAGGAGTGCTCTGAAGAAAAAAAAAACATCTTCAGATTTCTAGCAGACATTGGAAGGTTTTGGATTTAAACTGGGGGCAGAAAAAGCAAAGCCAGGTCAACATATCACTGTGGTTGTTTTCTTGTTTTCTCTTTCTTCCTTTAGTGATTGACGGTGGTTTTGCCAGACCTATATTTATAGGTTGCATCTGTTTGAGCTCATGACATACGATCACAAGGCGTTTGACGATTTCAAGGCGTTCCTTGACTTGTTTTCTCTGGAAGAATTCAACTTGGCTTATCAAACCTACACACTTAATCATCTGATTCATCCGGCAGCTGCAAACTGTGGCTTTAACGGAGCGATTAAAGTGAGGAACATTTTCTAAAAAGATGTCCCAACCTAATTCAGGACAATCAAATTTGAACAAAAAAATTACTTTGGCAAAATATCAATTTTAAGGATGTGCCATTTCAAATTTGTATATGTATATTTTTTCCTTCAGCTGAATTGTACGGCAGCTCATAAAGAAATGGAAGTTGTTTCATTATGCCAGTTATTTCTTTGTGTCCTAAAAATCAAGCCCTTTAACAGGCGGGTTTGCTTTTCAAATCCAGTGTGGACTTCAGTATTGCCTCCAGTTACAGTAATGACCTGCGTTTGTGATTTTTATGTTTTCTTCTGATTGGTATGTTTTGTACCTATTTAATTGCATGTACCAGTCGGTTCCCAGCTTAAAGTTAAGACTCGTGAAAACGGTGCATATAGGAAATCTCGGATAGCTCTGAGGTTTTTTTTAAACTCTAGTTTATCCCGCTGTTGAGCTTTAGTCGATGGAAACAGGACTGTTTGTTTTAAATATACCAAAGCATGCTTGTTTTTCTTTTGTTTGTAACCTTGAGTTGTTGTTGTTGTTACCAGTCACTTAACTCTTGATTTAACCAAAGATTGTGTGTCGGTCCTTTTGTGTTTTTAAAAAGGGAGATGTCTGTCTTTCAATGTTCTTCCTGTTTTGTTTCTTTTTGTTGTTGTTTTTTTTTTTTTTTTACTCAAATGCATTCTATTTTTTATATTACATGATACTGTAATAAACTACATTTATTAAAAAAAAAAAAAAGCCTGTGTCTCCTATTTACCCTTTGTTGGAGCTGTAGGGCTCAACCGACTCTCATTTGTTCAGGGATTTTGCCTAAAATTTGTCAACAAAATTTTATTCAAATGCCTTTCTGGGAGCCCAGAGCTTTCCCAGAAAGCTCTGGGATCATCCTCAGCTCAATCCAGAGCTTTCAAAGGTGCGCCGGCGGCTCGTGTTTGCACAAGAGAAGTGAGGAGGCGGGAGGCCTCTGATGTGTTATTGTAAGCCCTGATGGACTCAGGTTACCTGTCCGAGGGCATGATGATGCTCAATCCCAACACTCACGCTGGTTGGTTTGGTTTTGGTTCGTCCGCTATGATCCACGGAGGCTGCAGCTCTCAAAGGAGCTGAGCTGTAGAGGAGATTTTGGTCTGTTTTTACTGCGATGATCTTCACAACAGAGCAGGTCATTTGTGTGTGTGAGGTCCTGCTGCAGGGCGGTCACATGGATCGTCTCGCCAGCTTCCTCTGCACTCTTCCACCTTCTTCTTCTTTGTGCCACCGGGAGCTGGAGAGCGTGCTGAAAGCCAAGGCGGCCGTGGCCTTTCACCAGGGCCGCTTCTCGGACCTCTACACCCAGCTGGAGGGCTTCCTCTTCTCCCCGCGCAGCCACCCGTTCCTGCAGCAGCTGTGGCTGCGGGCCCGCTACGCCGAGGCCGAGAGGCAGCGGGGCCGGCCCCTGGGGGCCGTTGGGAAGTACCGAGTTAGGAGGAAGTTTCCTTTACCCCAAACCATCTGGGACGGCGAGGAGACCAGCTACTGCTTCAAGGTGGGAAGAAATCTGCTCCAAAACAAAACTGAAAACCGCTCTTTAGTTTATTCACCCTCTAACAGCAAAACGCTTTAATTACTTTCAGGACCTTCTCCTAAGTGCCTCGCAAAATTATTCAAAAGTTAGAACCAGAGCCTTTTTTTGGGGGACCAACACAGAGTGGTGCATAATTGCTACTTTTCTGTTTTGTCTTCACAAACAAAAACCTGGAAAGTGTGGCATTCTCTTGGGTTCAGGCATCGACTCTTGAAATGTTCAAGATTCAACAATCTCAAATTAATAAGTTGCAGCAACACTTCAGTTTGTAAGTATTTTTAAATTAGAAACAGCCTCGTACATCTAAAGTCTTCATCTGCAGTCCTCAGAGTTTAGATCGTCTCTGCCTCAAATCGCCAGATCAGTTTCATCAGGACGCTGGAGAATTTACCTGCATATTGAGGAAGTAATGCAGACTTTTGGTTCAGGTGTGTTGCACTAGGGACACGTCAAAAACTTACAGGAAAGTGACCCCTGACCACAAGACATTTCGGTGTTTCGGTGTTGCAGATGTTTAATCAGATTTAGGTCATTTGTTTTGATTTAAAGTGTCCCGTTGAAGCCACAGGCTGGCATCCTTTGGATCTTCCTACTTCCTGCTCCCAGCAGGCAAAGTGTTTGCACAAGCTCTGATCAAAATAACCTTTTTCTCACTCTTGCATCGACACCAGATTTTGACTGTGGCTCTCTGCAGATTCTCTTGGGATTTTGTTTAACCTAATCACTCGACTTCATGATGCTGTTTTCGCTAACAAAGTTTTGGGGGATCTGAATACTGTTCAAAGACGCTGCATGTCAAATTCTCTTAAGGATAACGCTTCAAATGGAACATATTTTTATTTAAGTCTGGTTTGCCAGTGTTGCTATTGCCTCAGCAGGATCAATTTTAATTCCATATTTGCTCTGCGATAAAAACAAATGAAAATACAGGTTTAAATGAACTGACCAAAGCTAAAGAATGTGTAATTTAATTCATTTTTTTCTTCCTGATGACCCATTAAACGTTGACTTGCCAACAGTCCAACATGTTTCTGATCCCTGATGTTCAGAACAGTAAACGACCTGATCTGTAAAGCAGGAGAAATCGCGGAGCGTGCTCCGAGAGTGGTACCACAGAAAGCCGTACCCATCCACCCAGGAGAAACGGGAGCTGGCCGCCGCCACCGGCCTGACCTCCACCCAGGTCAGCAACTGGTTCAAGAACCGCCGACAGAGGGAGCGAGCCGTGGATGTTGACAGGTCAGAGGAAGGTTAAACTCAGCTTTGATGACTTAAAGCATCTGGAGTAAAAAAGGGGGAAAAAACAAAGTTTTTATAAATTGTACTGAACTTTATTCTGTACAATATCAAAGCGAATGTACTGAAACCTACAATTATAGCACAACTTTCTCAACATTACGGACAACTCTTAAGACTTTGTGTCTAATATTTAAATCTGTATTTAGGAAATATTGGATCTCTCAACTATTACTGAGTGCGAATCACAAATAAGCCGTTAAATGTTTTCATTACGATAATTTGTGGAAAAATAACTAGATCTAACACCTATACATGTCTCTCAATTATGACTACAATCCTAAGTATAAATCTTAAAAATATTTTCAGAATGACATCAAAGCAATCCTGAGGATTTTATGTAGTATATTTTCCTGTAAGTATTATATTTTATATTTGTTTTTACTGCGACTAAATCTTTTTGTGCTCCTTTGACGTTCTTGGGTTTATTTCATTTGAATAAACTCTTGCTGGGGAAACAAACACGATCACTTTCTGAAGTTCGGAAGAACAAGCAGCTATAGCGCGACCCACGTTTGGAGGCCTCGAGTCCTCGACGCGGCCGTCGCGAGTTCGATTCCCGGACTCGACGATATTTGCCGCATGTCCGCCCTCCTCTGCTTACCTCCGTCCTCTCAGCCTAATTTCATATAAGGGGCACTAGAGGCCGCAAAAAAAAAAAAAAAAACACTGGAGGGTCAACTAATAATTCCTGAAGCTAAACAACCACAGCGGCGCTAACGAGGTCTCGTTCTCTGCTTTTTAAAGCCGCTCCAAGCTGAGCATTAAATTAGCGACAGCGCCCTCGCGTGGTAGAACTGGGTCATTAAAAGATTACGTCAGCGTCTCTAACTCGGTGTATTTTCTGCCTCAGTTTTCAGATTCCCCTCGCTGGAGGACGTTCAGGTGAAATCTACCTGTTCTCTGAGAATGAAGCTTCTCCCCCGAAGAGCCCACCACCCCGGGGACTCCGCCCGACACCTCCACCCTTGTGCCACCCTCCTCTTCCTCTTTATCACACGCATCAAGACTGCTAGGATTTTATTGACTAACAACACAAAGAAGATATAAAATGAAAATAATCGAGATAATCAGCAGAATTGATTCACAGGCGTTTAGACACAACATCGGGGCATTCATGTCAAATATTGAGTTCAATTCGAGGACAATGCTGGTAAACTGGTCTGTATGAGCTACAGTGTAACGTTTTGACCTTCAGAGTGTAAAAAGAAATAAATAAAAGTGATTTGGACTTCCAGAGAGCGCGGCCGGACGTCTACAGTAAAGATTGTGATGAAGTTAAAAGCAGCAGGTGAGAGAGGCCTTCAGTGACCAGGGGAAATCTGAGCGTCACAGACAGAGCTCAGCTCGATTTAATGAAAGTCCATCTTTAAGAAGATAAAGTGCATCTTCTTCATATTGACGGGGGTAAATTCTTGTTAAGGCTGCTCATGTTTTTCTACATGTTTTCCCATTTGCTTCAACGGGACATTGAGACACCGGGTCCATCTCGTCTGACTCGTCCAGATCAGCTGGACCAGAGGCTGGCTTTGTTCTCCTCCGAGGTATTTGGCATTTTTCGGTTCAGAGGCCCAGGTACTCGGCCAGGAACACGGCCATGATCTTCGTGAGGTTCTCTACGGTCGGGCGGTGCATGTTCTCCTCCGTGTCGTCCAGTGTGTGCCAGAACTGAGGGAAGGGAGTGGCGATGATGTGCAACACGGGGACGCCTGGAGGGAAAGGAGGAGAGAAGAAATACAAAAGTTCTTAAAACTGCAACAAAAACAAAAACCGGCTCGAACGCAGCGGTGAGCTGCAGTGCGTCGTGTTGTCTTTTTATAGACCTCGCCGTTGCAATGAGAGTCTGACCAACAACAAGCCTGCAGCGCTAAAATTATAAATGTTATCGATTGGCAATTGAACACAATCTCACTGAGAAGCACAGCAACGATTATCGCTCATCCTCACATCACATAAAACCACTGAACACTTCAATGTTTGTGGTTTTAACATTAAAAATGCGAAACAAGTTGAGTTTACATGAACACGCTTGGATGGCACTCAAGACAATATTCACATGTGCTCTGACATTTTTGTCTTGAATCACTCACTGCCATTACATTCTAATTTACTCATATTTTTAAATAAAAAAGGATTTGATCTTTAAGGAGAGTCAAACTCCCAACCTGTCTGGGAAGCAATAGCTCAAGTGGCTTCATTGTCTTTTCTTTCCGCGCCTTACCTTTGTGAAGGAAGGGGATGTGGTCGTCTTGAACGGGTCCGAGGTAAACGTCTTTCCTAAAATACGTCTGCTCCGAGGGGTGAGACACGAGGAGGCCCTGCCGATGGAGCCTCTTCTCTAAGGGGAAGAGCGCGGTTCAGATCCACAGATCACCGTTACGGCGCTCAGAGCCGAGGCGCACGCTGCACCCACCTGCAGAGATCAGTCTGTCGAACCAGCGTGCTGTGTTGTCGAAGTGATTCGCAATCAGCGGGTCGGGGCCACCGAGCAGGTCCAACAGCACGAAAAGGTCCTGAGAATGCAACCACAAGACATTTAACACGTGTGCTTTTTTTTTTTTTTTTTTTTTTTATGAATGTGGGGTTTAGTAGTTGGGCTAGTTGTGTAAATATGTTTGAAGTAAGACAAAAAGTAACTCGCAAGTAACTTTTCAACAGGATACAGGTGCGAGCTTTAAATCAACGTTTCCTAAATATTGATGTAAAGTTAATATTCCATTGGCAATTTATTTTACTGATAAGACATTTTTCCCATGTTATCAGTGAAATAATTTACTGATGGAACTAACATCAATATTAAGGAAATGTCGACTCAAACACCTGTAAAAGTTACTTGCTAGTCAGTCTTCTCTTATTTCAAGTGTGCAAAGATACTTGTGTTACTTGTTTTTTTTTTGAGGCTATGAAGAGCCGGGATATGAATTGTGCATGTCGACCGTTTTAATTTGATAAATGTGGGTTTATAAATGGCCCTGGTTGTTTCGTGTCGCTGCTTCCTCACCACGGCCTGCAGCGCGGTGGTGCGCGACGAGGCGGCAGGGTGGGGCGTGTTGCCCATGAGCTCGGCCAGGTGACGGGAGCCGTACAGCGAGTCCGTGGCCGTCCATTCCTCGAACGACTCCTCACCGTCGAAAAACACAAGCTGCAGGGTGACTGGGAGTTTCTAGGGCAGGAGGAAAAAAGTTAGTGATTTCATGAAGAGACCGTTTTCTAAAACGGGAGCTGGAGTCATCGTTTCCCTCCTGCAGTAACAGCGTACGGTAAATTACGGTCTCTGGGGAGAGGACAGGGACTGGAGTCAGCGTTTTCTGCACACACTGCAGCCACGGAGACAGAGCGATAAAAACAGAGCAGAACGGAACGGGAGAAGACTTTGGTCAGCGTCTTTAAACTTCAAAATAAAAAAAATAAAGCAATGACAAACAGGGTAACCTGATGCCCCAGCAGCTATCTGAATCCAAGCATCTCACTCCTATAGCAGAAAACAAAACACCTGCTGTTTGAATGATCTGAGCTGTGCGTCCAGAGCAGCGGCCAGCTCCAAGATCATGGCGCAGGGCACAGCAGAGTCGCTGGCCCCCAGGAAGACCCTCTCTGGGGCCCGCGGGTCCGGAGGCAGGGCCTTGGAGTCGTAGTGGCAGGCCAGCAGGAGCCTGCGTGGGGCTGCGGGGTCCAGGACGGCAACGACATTGGTGAAGGTGACCTGACCGCGAGGGGTCGGAGACCGGAAGGAGTCCAGATCCACTGACCAGCCAGCCGACAGGGAGGACAGGGTGGAGGTGATGTGCTGAAGCAGAGCAGAGGGAGTTTATTACTTGTTTTTTTATTGGCTGTTCTACTCCTGACTGCACTGACAGAACAAACTTGAGTTGTTGGTTTTTTTATGTTTGACCAAACTTGTGAAGCTATTGGTGCATTTTAGTGAGCTGAACTGGTGTCGTGGTTATGAAATAAATTTGTAATCCAGTACATTTATGTCTGTGTTTAAAAGACGAAACGATTTAAGTCGAGTCAGCACCGTTTCTCTGTATCGGATCGGCATCGGCTGGTGCAAAACCTCAGATGTCGGTATCCGAAGGGAAAAGCGTCTCAGTTTCACACACCTGCTGCACCGCCAGGCTGCCCCGAGTCCCTGGGAGCCTCTCTATTAGGATCGGCCGCAGGTGAGTCTCCCACAAGCGAGCGCCATCAACCAAAGAGGCCAGGCGGCGGATCTGGGCCACAGAGACTTTACTGGGTTTGTGGGACAACTGTTGGAGAGGAGATGAAATAAAAACAGGAATAATATCACAGAAATGGAATAAGATGTTTGTGAATTCTCAGACTCTTTATTAACCAGTATTTCATTTATGCAGTTGTTCTGTTGCTCCATACTGAAACGTTTCCATCTGTTTGTTTTTGCTGACGCTCGTCATCATTTTATGCATTCATGATAGCTACATTTATCACTTTTGGCATTATAATTTTATATGATGGAACTAAACGCTGGACCTTAAAGGGGCGGTATTATGCAATTTCCAGGCACTTTCATAACACAATCAAGCAACTATGTTACCTTCAGTTGTTATAAAAATGCTGCATATATCAAACATGCCTACAAAGAAATCTGTCTCTTTAAGAAGATCCAGCTCTTTCTGACACTCTGCCTTCTGCATGTCATCACAGCAATGCTCCTCCATGAGGCCGTTAACATCATTTGTAGGAACATTGCACTTAGAGGTAACTTGCATGACGAGCTCAGTTCCACCAGGTGTCTGCTAATTGCTGCAGGCTAGTCTGGAGGAGCTGATTGAGGGAGGTGTGGGGGAGGGGCTGCTCTGTGGGAGCTGGGAAATTTCATGATAGCAAGTAAAGTCACTTTCTCATAACACTCCCCTTTAACTGAAAAGATTGCCATAAGGCATGTTACAGCTTGTCAGTAGTGAAAGAAGACATTTGATACTCAAAGGCTTTAAAGCAAAAGATATGATGAAATATCATCCAGATTATTACAGATCCTCATCGATAACTACTCAGATCTGATTGCAACAATAAACTGGTTCAAATTAACTGTGTTTAAACAACTATCACAGACTTGCAAAACTAATCCAGGTAAAGTTCGGGTTTACGGCTCCCACTGTGGACGTGTCTCACCCTGTCCTTGGCCAGATCCACGGCTGGCAGGTGGCTCCCCTGTCCGCCGGAGGCGTCGTTGGACAGGTAGACACTCAGCACCACCGCCAGCACCAGGACGCCGAGCAGACCCAGCAGCAGGACCCGGGCTCTGGGGATCCGCGCCCGGTCGCAGCCGGGGAGGGAGCCGCCGTTGCTCTGCGGCGGAGGCTTGGCGAACCTGCGGCTGGAGCGGGACATAGTCCTCCTCCTGCGGCCGTGTTGAAGTTACGGCTACGTGTCCAAAGCGACGGCCTTGAGATTCACACAGGAAGCGATGATGACATCTGCAGCTGCTCGCCTCAACCTATCGATCCGGGATCAGCTGATACAGTTCCGCGTGCCGTCCTCGACGCTGAGCGCTCTGGAGCCATGGCTGGCTCTACATCTGCTTACTTCATTTAATAATAGCTGCAAGTTGCACCTACAAGCTGCAGGACCTCTGCAGATGTTCCTCGTCGCTTCCGGAAAACTCAGTCACTAGCAGCTAATGAAGAAAAACGTCATATTTTAAGCATACGCATCAAAACTACGCATAAACCATAAAAAACACAAATTTAAGTCACTCCCACCACTGACCTGGAGTCCAAACAAGTGATACTTCTTCTTCTAGGCCTTTTTGACAGTGAGGGCGCATCGGAGGAGCGCCATCTAGTGTACATTCCTGGCTAAATGTTTATTTTCCAAGAAGTGGAAAATAAAAGAAAAGAAAAGATATGTAAGAGGACATGTAGCCATTCGTTTAGAATTGGATCACAGTTCAATTAATAAGTAACAAAAGTTGTTTTTTCACCTGAGTAGCTGCGTTTCAGTCCAATAGAATTTCACTGTAAATTATTGCTTTGGTTATGTATTATTTTTAAAATGGATATTAACTGAATTGGCCTGTCATGCAAAATGTCCTGATATTTTGTTGCAAAATGAAACTGTATAAATAAGCGGAAATTATTAGTATTAAAAAAATTTAAATTCTAAAAAAAAAAAAAAAAAGATAAAATACAAAAGTTGTACCACTTCCAAAACATAAAATCTCAACTGCCTTATGTGGTTGTGACATCACTTTATTTACTTAACTGTTTTCATTTCCATTTCCGGACATGTTTTATAAATCTGTGGTAACGAGGTGCTTTTGCTTTTTCTCCATATTCTTGTTCGTGAAGAATGGAAGAACCAAACACGTAACATTCC
Organism: Poeciliopsis prolifica; assembly: GCF_027474105.1. Lineage (NCBI taxonomy): Eukaryota > Metazoa > Chordata > Actinopteri > Cyprinodontiformes > Poeciliidae > Poeciliopsis > Poeciliopsis prolifica. The sequence continues at coordinate 8,113,061 of NW_026562397.1, read as the reverse complement.
CGCGCGTGAAGAACCCCTTCTTCCGTGAAGAAGATCTGCGATTGGTTCGCGGTTCGACGTCACGTCCCTTCCCGCCGCCGATTCGTCCAAAGTCCTGACCTACGCGGTCCTTGCAAAAAGCTGCGTTAGCGGGAACTTTCGCGGTTGTGTTCTGCCGAGTCGAGGGGGGTCCCACGTCTTCCTGCTCACCGAGAAAGAGGTTCTGGTTGTGTCTGTCGCTGACCCAGGAGACGGGAAACATCGCCTTTCATCATGATGTTCGTGATCAAACGAGGTGAGTGTTGCTAGCTGAGCAGCTCGACCTCTGGTCGCTCTGCTGCTTCGGCCATCAGCTGTTCATGAGATCAAGGAACGACAGCGACTCTAATGTCGGCATCTCCTTGATTAGGAGGTTTAACAGTAACAGTTATATTTCCAGGGATTTTGATTTGTCGGAGCTAGCCAGCTAGCATGCTAAACTTAGCAGTAAACTTTAGTGTAGGAGGCAAACTAACAGACAGTCTGAACGTTTACCCAACAAGCACACCTCGATAAGTAGTTTGAGCTCTGTTGGGTTTGTTTACATGGCCAGAAATGAGCCTTTTGTTACAAATGGCGCCAAAAATGAAGGTTAATTGTCCATTGAGTGGCGCAGCTGGGAGGCAGCAATGCCGCCTTGCAGCAAGAAGGTCCAAAAACATGACTGGCCTGGATCTGCTGGGTTCAGACAAACCTTTTAGGTTTTAAAGCCCTCTGCTGTTATGGTAAAGGTTTTAAATAGTTCAGAAGGGGTTTGACTGCTGTAGGTTTATTTTCAGATGTAAAAACGCATCCTAGGATGATTCTTCACAATTTACTGAAATAAATCTGGGAAAAATATGCTGTGTTTTTATGTTTTAAACTTTTTCAGACACTAAACTACATGGTTTATGATTTTGTTTTACAATCCCTTTTATATGGATGAGTTACTAGGCCTAACATGCGATGGCAAGTTATTCTGATTGGGTAAATGATTGATGGTATTTTAATTACTGTGTTAATTTGGGCTCTGACAGATAAACTGGGTGTAGCAGATTTATAATAGCCAGGAGAATAACAGTTAAACAGGGCAACCGTGGAGACGAACCATTCATCCATAACAGGAAGTTACTGTCGACAGAACCTGGATTGATGTGATGGTCAGTTATTACTAATTGGTGTTCAGTCATGTGTGGTCTTTGTATGTTGTATAAATTCAGAATCTCAACGATGTTTTTTGTGTTCTTGATTTAACAGAAAACTGTCCCCGGTTCTCGGGTGTTTGTTTGTTTTTTCTCCCCAGATGGGCGCCAGGAGCGCGTCATGTTTGATAAAATCACCTCCCGCATCCAGAAGCTTTGCTACGGCCTGAACCCGGACTTTGTGGACCCGGCTCAGATCACCATGAAGGTGATACAGGGCTTGTACAGCGGCGTCACCACCGTGGAGCTGGACACACTGGCGGCGGAGATCGCGGCCACCCTGACGACCAAACACCCCGACTACGCCATCCTGGCCGCGAGGATCGCCGTGTCCAACCTGCATAAAGAGACCAAGAAGGTGTTCAGCGAGGTGATGGAAGACCTGTTCGCCTACGTCAACCCTCTGAACAAACGCCACTCTCCCATGATCTCCAAGCAGACGCTCGACATCGTCATGGAAAACAAGGACCGCCTCAATTCCTCCATCATTTACGACAGGGATTTCTCCTACAACTTCTTTGGCTTCAAGACTCTGGAGCGCTCCTACCTGCTGAAGATCAACGGGAAGGTGGCCGAGCGGCCGCAGCACATGCTCATGAGGGTGTCGGTCGGGATCCACGGGCGAGACATCGACGCCGCCATCGAGACCTACAACCTCCTGTCGGAGAAGTGGTTCACCCACGCCTCGCCGACCCTCTTCAACGCCGGCACCAACCGGCCGCAGCTGTCCAGTTGCTTCCTGCTCGCCATGAAGGACGACAGCATCGAAGGCATCTACGACACCCTGAAGCAGTGCGCGCTCATTTCCAAGTCCGCCGGCGGGATCGGCGTGGCGGTGAGCTGCATCCGATCCACGGGAAGCTACATCGCCGGCACCAACGGCAACTCCAACGGGTTGGTGCCGATGCTGAGAGTTTACAACAACACCGCTCGCTACGTCGACCAGGGCGGCAACAAGAGACCCGGGGCCTTCGCCATGTACCTGGAGCCGTGGCACTTCGACGTGTTCGACTTCCTGGAGCTGAAGAAGAACACGGGAAAGGAGGAGCAGAGAGCCAGAGACCTTTTCTACGCCTTGTGGATCCCTGACCTGTTCATGAAGAGAGTGGAGAGCAACCAGGACTGGTCCTTGATGTGTCCCAGCGAGTGTCCTGGGCTGGACGAGTGCTGGGGAGAGGAGTTCGAGAAGCTCTACACCAAATATGAGAAGGAAGGGAGGGTTAAGAGGGTGGTGAAGGCGCAGCAGCTCTGGTACGCCATCATCGAGTCCCAGACCGAAACCGGGACGCCCTACATGCTCTACAAGGACGCTTGCAACCGGAAGAGCAACCAGCAGAACCTGGGCACCATCAAATGCAGCAACCTCTGCACGGAGGTGGTGGAGTACACCAGCAAGGACGAGGTGGCCGTCTGCAACCTGGCCTCCATCGCCCTCAACATGTACGTCACGCCGGAGCGGACTTTCGACTTCAAGAAGCTGGCCTCCGTCACCAAGGTAATCGTGAAAAACCTCAACAAGATCATCGACATCAACTACTACCCGGTTCCCGAAGCCGAGACTTCCAACAAGCGCCACAGGCCGATCGGGATCGGCGTCCAGGGTCTGGCCGACGCCTTCATCCTGATGCGGCACCCGTTCGAAAGCCCCGAAGCTCAGCTGCTCAACGTCCAGATCTTCGAGACCATCTACCACGCCGCCGTGGAGGCCAGCTGCGAGCTCGCCGCGGAGCTCGGCCCCTACGAGACGTACGAGGGCTCGCCCGTCAGCAAGGGCGTCCTCCAGTACGACATGTGGGAGAAGACGCCGACCGACCTGTGGGACTGGAAGCTGCTGAAGGAGAAGATCGCCAAGCACGGCGTGAGGAACAGCCTGCTGCTGGCGCCCATGCCCACGGCGTCCACCGCCCAGATCCTGGGCAACAACGAGTCCATCGAGGCGTACACCAGCAACATCTACACCCGCAGGGTGCTGTCCGGAGAGTTCCAGATCGTCAACCCTCACCTCCTCAAGGACCTGACGGAGCGCGGCCTGTGGAACGAGGAGATGAAGAACAAGCTGATCGCACACAACGGATCCGTTCAGGTGACGGTCGGCTCGCCGTGGCGTGAACCCTCCTCGGCTTCGGTTCCGCTAATAAAGATTGCCGTTTGATTTCGACAGGACATCGGCGACATCCCGGACGACCTGAAGCAGCTGTATAAAACCGTTTGGGAAATCTCCCAGAAGACGGTGCTGAAGATGGCGGCAGACCGTGGAGCCTTCATCGACCAGAGCCAGTCGCTGAACATCCACATCGCTGAGCCAAACTACGGAAAACTGACCAGCATGCACTTCTTCGGCTGGAAGCAGGCGAGTCTCGCCTCCCACTGAGGCCAGAGAGATGTCACTCTGAAAACCAGATGTTATAAATTTACAGAACTTATGTTTGTTTTCACTGTTTAACATTGAATCAGATTGAAAGCTTCCTCTATTAGGGAAAAAGTTATTTAAAAGTGAGAATAATGAATTTAAGTTTTCATTCCTTGTGATTATCACGTCTCTGGGTTTCAAATGAAACTTGAGGTCAATGACCCTTTAAACCTGACCAGATTTCTCCAGTTCTGTCAGGAGAAATGGGCCAAACGTCCAGAAGAAGGAAGAAGATCCAAAATGTCGGCAAAAACTGAAACAGAAATCTGTGCAAATTCCTTGGTGTCAGAAACCAGGACTGGTCCTTAAGCAGTTGATGTCGCTCTGCTGTTCTCGCACTTAGCAAATCAGAAATAACTTTATTAAGCTCAACTGATGAAGAAACAAACTGACAAATCGTTCATAAGTACCTGCTCTCAGCAGGAATAGGAAGGCTGAACTGACGGTGTTTATTTCTTCACAGGGTTTGAAGACGGGCATGTACTACCTGAGGACGAAGCCCGCCGCCAACCCCATCCAGTTCACCCTGAACAAGGAGAAGCTGAAGGAGGTGCAGCAGAGCAAGGCCTCGGAGCAGGAGATGAAGGAGAGGAACAAGGCAGCCATGGTTTGCTCTCTGGAGAACAGAGACGAGTGCCTGATGTGCGGCTCTTAGAGCGGCCGTCTGGAAACAAACCTGCTGGGACTAGAATGCGTTTCCTGATGTTGGAAACGCTGCAAAGATCATACTTGATCTGTCACCTAGAGGGATTTTTTTTATTTTTATTAAATAAAAAAAATTTAACGGTTTTCTTTCTTTTGTCATCTTAAAGAGCAGTAAAAGTGCCGCAGTTTCCCGGCCAAAACGGGAGACGAGAGGCTTTTTTTCTTTTTCTTTACCAGGTTAGGCAAGTATAGAGAAATGTATAGAAAATATTTTCCAGTTCGCATTAAATATCTAAAATGAAGTTGCTTTAGTGTGTAAATTTCTCCAGCAGCCATTAGTTTTCTTGGTCTGGCTGTGGTTCTCTAGTTTTATCAATAAAATTTCTGCATCAAATTATACAAAAAAAAAAAAAAAGATTTAAATTAGAAATCAGATTATCATTTTAAATATTAAAATACACTCAACTTGAACTCAACACCGACACTTTCAATACGGAATAAAACAATATCTTAAGAAAAAAGACAACACGTGTTCATATAGTTTAATTTTTTTTTTATAAAATAATGAAAACATAATTTACAATTTACAAGTTATTACAAAGAAATCCAGAAGGCTTTTGTTTCGGCTGAAGGAACCCCTGATGCGCAGAGGCATCAAACAAATCAGCTATGAACAGAAATCAGAGGTAAAACAGCACGTTTAAAACACAGTATCTTCTCCTCACTGTTCTGCAACAGTGGCCAACGGGTTAAAAAATAAATTACAAAAAATATTTAACATTAAAACAAAATTACCAGTAATAATAAGTCACTGCCTTGTTCGACATGGGAGGGGGAGTTGTGTACGCTTTAAATAGCTTAAAAATGATTCATAGCATGATTTATATTTGTTAATATATATGTATATAGAGAGAGAGAAAATAAGAAACTGCAACCGTTTTACAAAAGCAAACAGGAAATTAAGACTAAAGTTAGGGCAACGCCCACAAAGCTGAGTGAACAACAAAAAGACGTTTTCTACAGGATGGTGTCCTTCACTGTGACCGTGAGGGGACGTGAGGGCCAAAGTGGCTGCCGTCTGATTGGTCAAAGCGATGGACCTCAGACGGTCGGCGACATCAGAGCTGAAGCTGCACTTCGACAAAACGAGCAGAAGGAAAACCTTTCGTCTCATTTCAAGTCGCGTTTGACGTGAAGCTTACTGAACTATCACAGCCTTTGCACTTTGTCGTCTCACGGAGAACGATTAGTAAGCTGCTGATGAACAAGTTCGCATTTCCGCTTGCATTTGTAGATTATATGCAAACAAAACAGAGCTGTTTTCCAGACCGGTCGGCTCCGACGGCGTCTTTTAAAAAGTCCTTCAACCCAGAAATATTAAAGGGGCGCCGAACACAGCATAAACAGCAGCACATCGTCTCTGATGGTGGAGATGCAGCGCTGAACAGCATCAAAGAACCTGAGAGGGTTGGAGAATTCAGTAAAGAAGTACAGAGACGTTTTCATCAGAAATATCTCTGATTTATCCTCTGCTGGGATATATTGTCCATAAAGTACCAGGGATCCTAAAAACACACTCTTCTGTAGGAAAATAGCTATAGTAGACAATATTAGGAAGGCTGTATAGAGGGTGTACAGAGTGTTTTTGTTTATTTGGGTTCATTTTAGCTTATGGGGCGGGGGTCACACACACAAAGGAGGCCTCTCAGTAAATTAGAATATTGTTCAATTTCAAAAAGTGAAACTCAGACATGTTTGTCTTCCACACTTTTTTCTTCCACTTTACTTTCCATTTCTATGCTTGAATACTCCAGCATCCTGCAGTCGATGACTGTAGCCAGGAGAAAACGTTCTGAAATGAAAATTGCTTTAGTCATTTTAAAATTATTTTTGAATCCTCTGAGACAGACTTAGATTTATTTTTTTTTAATTAGCTTCACGGTGCGTCCATGAAATCTATCAGGAATAAAATATGTCGCTTTTTAAATGAGATCACTGAAATGAATGAACTTTTTGACGATATCTTAGTTTACTGAGAGGAACCTGTTCACACGCTCACACAGCGTCGTTCAGTGAATTTTTACGTGCAGTCGATGCTTCCTGCCAGTACATGTCCAGGGCGACGGAGCTTCATGTTGACAAATTAAAGGGACAGGTTGACATTTTGAGGGATTAGGCTCATTTTTTCTCCTGAGAAGGATTTACCTTAAAAAAAAAAAACAGTCGTCAGTTTTTCAGTCGGACTCGACATTTACTGGCTTGAAAATTTAAAGGGAGGCATTATGCGTCTTCCAGGCTCATATTGTAGTACAGCAGAGTGGCCCAATAATAACTGGGCCACTCTGCTGTTATTGGGCCACTGTCTCTTTAAGAAGCTACTACTCTTCTTAACACCCCGCCTTCAGCACGTCATCACAGCAATGCTCCTCGTTATGCCGTTCTTAGGAGGCTGAAGCTCGGCTCGTGAGTGCAGCTCCGAGGAGGAGCTTTGTGGAAACGGGCGGAGCTATGTGAACATGGGCGGAGCTACGTGGACATGGGCGGAGCTTTGACAAACCAAGCGTTTACAGACACCCTGAACAGCTGCCATCTGAGATTCAAGGTTTTACAGAACAAGCACGAAAGAATCAAAGCAACACTTCGGGTACGTTTTTGTTGAGGGAATAACATGATGATAAAGTTAAACAAAAAGTTAATTTTACATAACACCTCCCCCTTTAAAATAGAACTAAAAGTGAAATAATTTATAGTCAACTTATCTTATTTATAAAATGACAACCTAATCTTGTTGTTTCATCGCTGTAGATCGGGTCTCCAAATGAAAGCATAACACTCAAAATGTCATGGCTGTTCTTTAAGAGACACACTGTAGTAACTGAGGTTAAAACAAAGATCCAGAGGTTCTGGATCAGAGATGTTCAGGTTCTGCTAAAGCAGGGAGTCAAACCGAGAAGATACGGTGTTATTGTTTCACTGAGTTTAGTTCCATGACATCATCGCAGGTCAGAACGACGACGGGGCTTCGGTTCACGTCTGAGAGCCACAGTACATCCTCGTTAACGGAGAACAGAGCCTGAACGGTTTATATTACAGTAAACAAGTCTGTTTGTCGCTTTTCACACACACACACACACGCACACGCGCACACACACACACACACCCACACACACTCACACCTCTCTATTTAGTTTATTAGTGTGATGTTGATGATGAGAATCGTACCACACAGGCGTCTGTATAATCATACCTGTAGAGCTTCCACAATGTGTAGTGCATTCTGGGAGATGCAGTTTCGATTAATTATTATTTTTTTTTTTTGGCTGATTTGTTGCAGAAACAGTATTAGGCCTCTCCAGGTGACGTAGTGTTCTCTAAAACAGTCTTCTCCTGCTTGCTCCTCCGGCATAGTAGCATCACAAGTCCAATGAGATGTTTTCACTTCAGGTTAGAAAAATAAACGGGCTCAGAGTACACACAGGTGCAGACTCTCCGGGAGAGCTGCTTGTTTACAAGTCCAGGTGGTCTGTTCTCACGGCATCTGGTTTAAGGCAGTCCCACTGGGTAGCTAAATATGCCCCCCACCCCGTCTGGTTCCGGTCCGTCACTCCCGTTGGGAGCTGGCGTCCTGCGTCACAGGCTGAGTCTCACGGTCACTTCCGGTCTGGAGGTTGGTGAAGAGCACGTTGAACTTGCGCAGCTGCTCGCTGGCTGTCAGGCTCTCCTCCTGCAGCCGCTGGTTGTTTTCTCTCAGGTTCGCCATCTCTGCCAGCAGGACGACTTTATCCTGCTTCTCCTGGGAAAGAGAAGCAACAAAGAAATGACGCTCCGGCTGGCAACCCAAGAGAAGGCAGTGGATCTTTGGATCGGGGAGGGAAAGTCACTCATTTTTGGTATGTTCAAAATTTGTTTGCAACACTCCTGAGCCAGTACTTTGTAGAAACGGCTGCAAGCGGCTACGCAGGGTTCATTTTTACCCACACGACGTTGCAAAAATATCTCAAGTCAAGCTTTCACAATTTGCCACATATCTGCAACAGGGTTTAAGGTTGGACTTTGACTGGACCATCCCTCCAACATCAGTCTCAGGCCTTCTGCAGCTTTAACAGGTTTTCTTCCACGATTGCTCTGTATTTGCGTCTATTTGTCTCCTCATGGAGTCTTACCTTCTCCAGATCATTGTTCAGCTGTTTTAGCATCACCTCGAGCTGGAAGAGCCGACCCGACAGGTCGTTGGGCACCTCATCTCTGGAAGCACACGCAGCAAGTGTTACTGTCACATCACTAGCAAATCAAAGGTTCTCCTATTGGACTGAATTTCCTAAAGAGGTTTTCATCTTTAGTTCTTTCGAAGCGCGAGAAGCTGAAGTTGTTTCCAAGATGCAGCATTTCCAAATGAGAGCCAAGGCAATAAAGCAAACTACCACCAGGTGGCAGCACTAATAGAGGTGATTCTACCAGAGGGAGAGGAGACCCACCCGCTGAAAGTCGGCGTGGTCCGCGGCGTCTGAGGAGTGTTGAACTGAACCGGACTGGCGGTCTGTCTCGCTTCCGGACCTCCAAGCTGCGGCTCGTTCAGTGAGAACAGGGAGACGGCTCTTTGTGCTGCGATGAGAGAGAGGAATCTATTTATACAACATTTTTCACAGACAAACATCACAAAGATCTCCCATTGTGACACAGAATAAAAATAAAACACACCAAGAAAGACAAAAAAAGAACAAATGAAATGATAAGGATCGTTGAGAGCGGCAGCAGAAAGCTGCGTCGAAGACTCCTTTGGTTTTTACAGAGAGAGGAGGCGCAGTGATGGTCACAGGTGGAGCTGACAGCAGGGAAGGATCAAGTGTCTGCCAGTTGTTGGTTTGCTTTGCGGCTCTCAAGGGAGAGCAGACAGACCACGAAAAGGAACAGGGATTGGGAAGCAGAGACAACGATGAGTGCCTAGACCTCTTCTTTTCCCCAAGAGTTTTGTTTCACAGAGGCTTCCAAAATTAGTCACACTTATTTAACTTTCATGTAATTCATTAGCATAAGTGTTGGACCAACATAACTGCACTACCGTGAGGTGAAGGAGTGAAATCAAACTGCAGAGTTACGACGACTCTCTTGGTCTCCTTTCTTTTCTGCATGTCGGTTTAGAAAGAGATGGTGTCTTGGTAGGATTCAACTCCTGCTATACCTCTTTCCATTTTCAGGTAATGATTGAACAAAGCTGCTGGGATATTTTTTTTTAAATTTAATGTACGATGTGTTGTACGTCCTTTCTGACCTTTACCTTGACAGCTCATATATGCCCAACTTAAGGGGCTACCTTGTTTTTTTAAGTGGCCCACTAACTCCAGACTCTTCTTGCTCTGCGAGTGATGAGTCCCTCTGGCTTTTCACAATTCTGTGATCTTGGAAAACATCCCCACATTTTTCCATGTGAAATTATAACCATGACTTAATTGAAGCTTTTCAGCTTCAATTAAGACAAAACACAAAACACAGGGTTTAAGTAATGCCAACTCCCACCTGTGGGTGGCAGTATGTAATTTTACGACACCCCTGATTCAACCTTATCTGGTGTCAAGTTATACATCATGGTTGATGTGGGGAGTAACAAAAAGTCACATTTACTGTTGCATACAAGCACAAATATTGCAAAAATTTTTTTGCAAATATTTCAACAAAATCTGTGATTATAAAAACAATCGTGGAAACCTTAAGGAACTAATCGATGTGAACATTTAGTATTTTGTTATTGGGTTCCATGAATACAATCTAGCACAACTGGCCCTTCATGACATTCATAATTTTATTATAGCCCAAAGTACAAACAAGTTTAACATCCGATTTAAAGTGCTAAATCGGCTTTCATGTGAAAAATTGAAAGCTACGTGTCATTTGCATTCCACTTTAAATTCAACGCATTGAAGTTTGTGTTTATAATGTGATAAAAAAAAGTACTTGTCTCACCTTCAAAGGCTTTTGCGGCTTTAACCAGGCTGGACCACTCCAACCCGGTGGCCGTGTCGGGGAGCGGCATCAGGCCCGGGTCCAGCCTCCTTAGAGGAGGAACTTTGTCTCTCACTTCCGTCAGGGACAACTCCGACGCGGACAGCGGCACTGAGGGGAGGAAGAGAGGGGAAGCGATGAGCTACAGGACGAACACTGGCAGGCGAACGGTTCGTTCGGCGCTGAAACTCACTCTTCTTGCTGTGCGAGTGGCTGGAGTTGTTGGAGGAGCTCGAGTGTTTGCGTGTGGGCAGCGTGCAGGTGAACAGCACGTCGCTGGAGGTGGTTTGGTTCTCGGAGCAGGCGAAGGCGGCGTCTCTGCGCCCGCTGCACAGGGACTCGTCTGAAAAGGTGCGCTGCAGGGTGTGCCTGGGAGACTGGGGGAAGACGAGGCTTGCCGGTCAGAGACGCAGAGAGGCGGACGAAGCAGAAGAGCGCCGCCAAGGCAAGCTTCTTACCGGGTCGGACGGTGGCGTCTCTCCGGGGTTGTCCATGATGATCAGCTTCTTCAGGTCGTCTTCGATGGTGCTCTTGTATGTCCGACGTGGAGACCGGAGGTCTCTCAGCGACGCCCGGAGCCGAGGCTGCCCAAACACGTTCTTTGAATTCGTATCCACCAGCCTGCCGAAACACAGAAAAACGTCAAATTGGTTTTCCTGACCACAAGCAGCTTGAAGCATCTCACCACGGAGCATAGAAAGAAACTGTTTAAGGCTGAAATGTCACAGCCAGCTTTATTTAGACGGCTATGAAGCCGTTTTGTTTCACGTTGTGATCACAGATAGCAGCGACTCAAAGCCGACCGGAATCCACAGAGTCTGACTTACTTCTTGTTGTTGTTGCTCTCAGAATTGGAAGTGTTTGAAGATGATACGCTGGTCTCTTCTGTGTGACGACTTCTCGATTTGCTCTTCCCGTAAAACTCCTTGGGGGCGGAACTAGACAAAGGGCTGGAGCCCATCTGACCCGAGGTGGGCGTCGTCGTAGAAGCTCGGACGGGCCGCGCTTTCTCCGCCGCCGGCGTCTTGAAGCCCTGTGGTGTGAAGGCCCTTTGAACACAGACAGGAACATATTTCACTCACTGTTAGAGTTTAGATCTATGAACCCCAACCAAAATCTTGGGCTGGATCAAAATGATTTGTTTCATGGTCAGGTTGGTCTTGGGCTTCTGTGACCAGCTTAATAATCCTACAATACGTGCATGCTGAGTTATGAGCACTTACTGCAAATAGTATTTTTACAACCATGAGCAATTTGTAAGTCTTTAGTTGTGCTAGAAAAGCTAAAATAAAATATCTTGATTCCGCAAAGTTATATTTGTGCAAATTGTGATTTAGTCACAGAAAACAAGAAGTATATATGGAGTTGTATTTTAATAGGAGTATTATTGATTAAAATAAGATAACACACCTTAGCAGCTGTTGAAATGAAATGCGTACAACATGAGACCAACGTTCTGTAGGATTTCTCTTAGTCTACTGCAAACTTAGTAAGTTGAATATTGTTTCAGTTAATTTATATTTCTGAACAGCGTTTTAATCAGGTGTAGGTCTTAATTAGGCCGTTATAATTAATCTCTGCAACACAACATCTTCACAGTAAGGGCATACTCATTAATTCAGTGAAAAAGACCATGTTTACGTAAGTAGATAGAAGGATATAGTTTCATCTAGTGATCATCTGTGTGATATTTAACTAATTTAAACACCCGATTTAGATCACATTTAGTTTTTTCTATGCATAAGGACTGGAAAAGACCATCCTTGCTTTTCACTAAGACTATGAAGATACAATTTTATAGTTTAGTTAATAGATAGAAAATTGCATTGAGGCATTTTCCTCCTCTTTGTGAGATCAGCTGGATTGGTGAAAATCTCCCTGGAACAGCCTGCAGCACTGGCCCTCTGGCATTAAATACAGATTGCTTTAATCCAGAACTAAGTCTGTGTTGAATAACTGTAGTGGTTCATGTCAGGCTGGATCTATTGCAGCTCTAATGCAATAGATCTCATGATCATCTGTAAGTTTCACAAGGATTAACGCTGCTATGCGCTGTGGAAAATGCAGATGGTTTGACTAAAAGTCCTCTAAAATGTTTTCAATATTCGACATGACAGTTTGACTCGTACCTTGGTTTGAAAGCGTCCATTTTTTCAGCGCTGGAGCTGGGAGGGGGGAACGTTTTGGTTGGGTACCCTCTGTTCTGATTGGCAGCGCCTGGCATAATGGGAGAAGACTCCCGTCTTCTCGACTCCCCGCCATTGCTGCTCCTTCCCACGGACAGCTCCGGAAAGCCGCTGTAGGTCGCCGAGGGGTGCATGGGTTTGTGAGACTGGCTGCCGGTCTTGTGTCCGCGGTGGCCGCTGTTGTAGTGCGTGGAGGCGTCGATGCCGCTGTCATTGGAGCCCCCCTGGTTGAGAAGGTCCGGGTCTGGATCGACCGGGTCGCCGAGAAATCCGCCGCCTACCCGCTCTCCTCCAGGTCCGCCGTCAAACCAGCGCTCGTCGCTGTGGCTGCTGGACGCGTTGCTGGACAACGTGTTGCTGCTGGAGTGGCTGGAGTACTGAGCCTCGACCTGGAGGGAGATCAGGCGGACCCGGTCAGAGAAAGAAGCCGAGAAGAGAGGAACAGATGAAACTGCCTGAACATGAATCTGACCTTTGAGTGTCTGTTTGGAGAGTCTTTGGCCGGGACATCCTGTCTCGTTATTCTCCTCTGCCCCCCTCCGCCACCTGGTCCTCGAGACGATGATGCTGGGACATGCCAGAGAGGCTCTAGACAGAAAACACGCACATACTGGATTAAGTAAATTACACTGAATGGCAATGGTCGGCAAAGAGGATTAAATACTTATGGCACATTTAAACGCTGACCTCCCTCTGCACAACATCACTCAAAGCCCCCCCAGTTCTAATCACAAAGCAATCTGAGAACTCGACATATAGTCAGTCTTTGCACTCATTTAGTCAAATCGGGAATTGGCATTTTTTGTTGTCCACATACACCAGAAATGTTTATTTAGCGGTAACTAAACTCTGTGCTTGGAGACGTAGCAGGAAATCCAACTGATTAAAAGACGTACCTAGTCATAACATACTACTTTACAAATAAAGCATCTTACAAATAACAACGCTGACCAAAGTCATGTACAATAAAACCAAACAGAAAAGACAAGGAAGAGAAAATAAGATACACAAACAGGAGCTAATCCATTTTCACAATGACATAAGTGATCATTTTCTTTTTCTTTTTTTTATGCCAAGGAAAAAAAAGATAAATGTTGGACTTCTGCAGGTGCTGCTGGGTCTAAACCACATGACTCGAGCCTTGCTCTCATTAAAACTTTGAACATTCACCAGTGTCTTTCAGTGGAACATAAACGTGGTGGAAATCTGGATGAAATTAAAAGCAGCTGTGAAAATAATGCCAAGTAGCAGCATTATGACAAAGAAGTAAGAAAAAGAATAAAAAGAGTTCTGAAGACAGAACTTTGCAGCACACATTGGGAACATAAGATAAGATGTTGTTATTGATGGAACTTTTTCCATGTGAGATGTTGGATCAAGACCAATGCAGAGCTGGACCTGTGATGTCAACCCACGGCTCCTGTCTGCAGAGGAGAGTATCCCGGTTTACAGATTCAAACGCGACGTTTACACGCTGAACAACAGATGTCTTGGAGAGAGCAGAATCTCAAGACTTGACTTTTGTCAGGAGGAGTCGCACAGCAGTACGAATTATAATGAACTCACACAAAAAAAAACAGCTCCACAGAAAATTTGCCTGAAATCATTTCGTACGCACAACTAAAAGAGAAACACCAGGAACAGACTCCTGAATCGATTTGAGTCTTTAGTTTGAATTTGATACCCGTTTTGCAGCGCTCCATTGTGCTCTCCTGACTGATGAACCCTGAGGAAGACTCTCCACTCGAAGTGATGTCCACACTGAAGTGCGGTACATAGGGCAGCAGGGGGCGCTGTACTGATCCAAACCTAAACAAATCATAACAAAGGTTTTGGATGAGTAAACTTAATTACAAATACGTAAAGGGAATATGGAGGCAACCAAAAAAAACAAAAAACAAAAGACAAAGATATAAACTTCTGAAATAAACCATTTCTATTTAAATGATGGAAAAAATTTTTTTCCAAATGTTGCTATGCATCCTGTTGGCAGTTGAATAAACACGTTTTTCTGGTTGGGTGAGATGTTATCAACCTCCACACTGTGAGGAAGAGCCACCCACACAACAGATCCTTCCTCCGGGAGAGACAGTGTGTTCATTTTTTCACTTCTTACTCCAGACATTATTCACCCTCTTCCTTGAACTGGAGTAATCTTCCATCAGCTCACCAAACAGTCATTACAGGAAACATTGGACATGTTCAGCCAAGACTGAAGGAGAAAATTCAGGAAACCCCAAGCATGCCAGTACGCACCTGTCAGGCGACTGCTTGTAGTGCACAAAAGATCCTGGAGTCATTCCAGGAGAGCCCATGACGGAGAGGGCGACCAGCCCCGTGGAGGGCGACGAGAAGCTGGCAGAGGGGTTTCTGTAGGGCAGGACTCTGTCGCCTCCTGCAGGAGACACGTTGTAGTGGTTCTCTGGGTAACTTACAGGCCTGGAAGACAATAGTAGTGTGGGAACATGTCATGAATATGAACAAGACTGTGATAACATAAATAAAATGGATTCCAATTTAGTGAGAAAAACACTTGTTTTTTTTAATACTTTAGAAGTGGGCAGTGTGAAACCATTCAAAGAAGGCGCATATGGAGTTTAAACTACATAAACCATGCTGAATAACAGAGGTAGTCAGTTCTAACTAAGGTCTGACTAAAAACCGCCTTGGAAGAGAAGAGCAAAAACAATAATTAAAAAAAGGAAAAGAAGTTTAAGATTTTTCTAATATTCCAGACTACAAAATGATGATTAGCACTGTGATTAGTGCTGAGTCAATAGACTATCGGCCAATATTTAAGGCTGCAATTTTGAGATTGTTTCGGAAGTGAAGAAGTTTCATTGGGTCACCTGTAAAACACGCAGATGACCAGTGCACATGTATTATTTTAATTATGGGTTGCTTAAGTTCCCTCTATGGAGTTGCATTGTTGCATCGGTTCTTCCAGGGTACTCTAGCTTCAAACAGTCCAAAACATGCATGTTAACTATCTGGTTCTTCTTAAATTGCTCTTTGGGAATATTGTGTGTGAACATGGCTTTGTGCTTGTGTTGCCCTGCGATGGACCAGCAACCCCACCTCCAACTCAACCAGCCCCCATAATCCTGCATAGATAGCAGCCATGACGGACGAACAAATGGATGAATGTTTCAGGCCAAAATCAAGACATGGAGATGATAAATGCATTATGTAAATCATACCTATATGCCCTCTGCTTTATTACTAACTCCTAAACAACTCAGCTTCTCTAATACCATTTCGGGACAACTCTGCAACTTTTACTATGAATTATTTCTTGCTTTCTTTCATGTTTATTGATAAGCTGCACTGCCCTCACTACATCCCTGCTGCAAAATCAGAGCTCAGTCTGCTGCTGCAACCTGGAGTCTCATGCCATATTGGGCGATGGTACCTCTTGGAGGTGAAGTGCTGTGGCTCTCTGTAGGGAACTGGCATCAGGGGTTTGTGTGAGCGGGCCAGAGGAGGAGGCAGAGGGCCCATGGGTCCCCAGCGAGGCATGTTGGGAGCATTCAGGAGTCCCGCAGGAATGGGTGAGCTCTCCCATCGCCATGTTTGGTGGAGAGAAGGTCGGTATCCGGCTGCCAGAGGCTCAGGCTCAGGCTTCTGCTCCATGGTCTTCATCTCGTACTCCTCTGTGCAGCCCCTAAAGGCGGGAAGAGAGAGAGAGAGACAGCAGAGATGCTTAAATATAGATCATCAAACAAATAAACCCTTCCTGCTCACATGTCCAAACTCTACATTTTTTTCTTTCTTTCCTATCCTTCATCTGCAGTTTAAAGGATTCTCTGCAGTGAATTAGTGGAAAGCACAGCTGAAAGACTGCCACTTCCTCTGAACTCCGGCTGAATCAAGATCAGTGTGGAAAAGTTGTTCAGTATATTCACTCTGAATACCCAACATTACAGTTCACATGGAGGCTTAAATATCAACAGACATGTAACAGAGCTCATTAATGAGCTCCTATGAGGAAAACAGCTGATTGATGACAAATCAAACATTCATCTTTGGTACAGAAAGATTAGCTCACATCTTTGTGAAAATGTGTACTTTATACTGACATTACTGATTTTACCCACCAAAGAGCTCTTCACTCAAATTCTATGTAAATACACAAGATATTTTATGAAGGTAAAAAAAAAGAAAAAAATGAAGTCACAAAATTGTGAGTTCTAGGAGCCCAAAAGTAAAATATCATCTGATGGGTGGTGCAGGCTTCAAGTGAAAATGATCTGACATTTACTCTCATCCATAATGAAGCTCATTGCTGGAAGGTGTCTTCCTCATTTTGTTTGTATATCAGCTCCTATCTCAATATTTTATATTGAGGCCTATTAAAGGAGAGGCAGGTTTTAAAACATGCCGATAAGTTGGCATTTAGGATGAAAGGAGATGAACAATATGATGGATTCAAAAAGTAGATGAAGAGGTGGATGATTAGCTAAACTAACAGAAGAGAAACAATAATCGCTGTGTTTAGTCTGTATAATAGCTTATAGTAGGTTATTCCTATAGTTTAATGGACATTCAAATTATTACTGGAGGGTTTTCAGGAGTCTTTCAGGAGTTTTAATAAAATCTAAGGCTGCAGTGAAACTCAACAATGTGAACTATAATAAACACTCTTCATCCATGTTTTCAAGTGACACCATTTTTATGAGTCATTCATATTTTCTTAAAATGTGCTATACAAATCAATTTCATTGATTGAAATGTTTTCCAGCCAATTGTTTGTTTGTGAGGAGTGAAAAAATTAAATCAGTTTCTGGGGAAGATAATTCATCACCTAGATAGATTAATTAATTAATCAAATAAAAAGCCATAAGCCCCTCTGTGTCTTTAAGAAGGCCCTGCTCTTTCTGACACTCGGCCATCAGCGCAACAATACTCCTCCATTATGCAGTGAACAACCTTTCCTTAGGAGTGTTGCATTGAGAAGTAGTTTGTATAATGAGCTCAGTAGACTCGCAGTTAGACCAGGTGTTTGCCAGTTACTGCTGCCGCTAGTCTAGAGGAGCCAGGTGTAGGAGGTTTGTGTAAATAAGCGTTTGGGCACTCCTGAGTGGAATTCAAGGATTTCTCAAACATGCATGAAAGAATCAAAACAACACTCCAGGTATGTTTCGAATGAGGGAATTACATTATAACATGAAGTAATGCTCGAAAAAGTCAAGCTCACAACATCAGGGTTAACAGTTTGCATACAAAAACTGATAAAGAACTGTTAGCTCTGGGAAATGTTTTAGAAGATAGACAAAAGCAATCAACTAATGAATAATTAGGTTTACATAAAGAAAACATGCAACAACAAAAAGCCTCTACAACACAGCAGCATTCCAGGGACAAAACCGCCCCCCACAAATCAATGTCCATGAAGGCAATGTGTACTAGGACTGTTTAAATCAATAAAGAATACCTTCTGCTATCATCAATATCGATACAGATCAGCTGCACAGAGCCCAGCCTTGCATGCACACTCGAGGGGAATACAAACCTCAGAGAGAGCAGAGCCTAACGTCTGTCAGCATGCAGTAATTCTCCCATCACATTAGCTGAGGTGACACGGCTGGAGCTCAGACACACACACACACACACACACCGTCAGACCCACGCCTTTTTCCTGCTGCATCCATCCGTCGAGTGGCTTCGCAGCCGAGACGGAGCCTTCCAACTTTCATCTCTCTCTTCCCCTCTCGCCTCCACCCACTCCTCTTACTCTCGGTGGCGCTGAGACACGTCCTTCTCATCGAGCGCTCCTCCCAGCCTCTCTCTCCCTCTGTCGCTCCACCTCTCCCTTCTTATTTTCCTTTCTTTTTATTTACACAAGGCATACATTTTTTTTCAATAATCATGTCGGCTCTTTTATTTATTTTCCCCTTTTTTGGTGTTCTTCCCCCCCCCTCCATTCCAGCAGATGCCAAGCCTTAATCTCATGCAATCTGCTCGCCTGGCACACAGCAGCCATCAAGTCAGAGTGGAAGAGTGAAATGCAAAGACTCTAATTATCAGCTGCTCCGAGGCCACAGCTCAGTGTTTCGAAGTGTTTGTGTGTGTGCGTGTGTGGAAAGGGTTTAACTTGGAGTAATTAAACTGCCTCCAACATTAAAGGAATCCAACCACAGTGTGATCACACAGCCCGCCACAATTATGGCTTTTAGGAGCTCTGATGCTCAGAAACACACACAGTGTGCTTGGGTTTTTTTTCTTTTATAACCATTCTGCAAAACCACACCAGCATCTAATAATGGCTCTTTATTCAGGCTCACTCAAGACCTGGAGCACAGATGAGAAGATTAAAAAAAAAAGGGAAAAAAAAAAGGGTGTAGCAGCAAAAGATTGTTGCAGAAGGACCAAACTAGCGGAGATTGCCAGATAACAAATCCAGAAAAAGAGACAAAAACCGACAGATTTAGCTAATTCCTGTTCAACAAATGCTTCTGGCTTTTTGTCTCTGTGCCTCGTTTCGCTTGTTTCCACTCCAGCTACACGTTGCCGTCTCTCCGCTGGTTCGCTTCCTCTTTTTTTTCTTCTTTTTTTTTTCTCCACACACTCCCACACAAAATCCTCTCAGAACACTGGAGACTGGCCACTGCTTTTGTGTGTTTCAGTGAAGAGCATCCTGTGCTCATTGTATCTCGCTGCTGCCCTTCCACTGCAGCTCTTTCTTCTCCTCCTCCTCTTTGATATCTTCCAAACAAAAATCGCTCACCGTTTCAACCACAAGCAAAGTAGATTAATGTCCATACACACCTGCGAGGTTTGCCCTCTTCGTATGGAGGAATGATGACCACTTTGACGGTGACCGACGTCCTCAGCAGGTCGATCATCTGCTCGTGAGTGAGCGTCACGGCGGCCACCTTGCAGATCTCCACCAGGCGGCTGCCCTGCCTCAGTCCCGCCTGCCAGGCGAAGCCGTACTCCTCCACCTGCGCAGAACGAATCGGAAGTCATTCAGAGCCCAGCGCGTTCGTTGGCCGTAATCCAGCACAGCCATCCGACGTTACCTCGGAGACGGTGCCGTCCAGACGGACGTGAAAGCCCAGCTGTCCCAGTCCGTTTCTTCTTAGCGTCATGTCCACCGTCTCGCACCCGACTGTCAACATCTGCAGGCAAGGATTACAGTTACACTGTTTGTTCTTTCTGGAACGTGGACAACTTCAACATGCACACATGAATTAGTAACACTAAGATCCAAACTTCAAGTCTCCTGTCTCGGTGCTACAAACATTTTGGTAATTTTGTTTCTCCAAATAATAAACTCAGAGACTGTTCTCTTTTCATGCAGTAAAAGTCAAGCGCTTTTCAAACATTTTCAAGGTAAGTTGTCAAACTTTTCCAAGACCAAACTTTGGAGATAAAAACATTAAAAATGCACTAAAAAGAGGCTTTTAAAGATGAAGCTCAAACAAAAATGTCTCATAATTTCAATAAGGAATCTTAAACTTAAAATATCAACTCAATCATTTTGCTTTAAGAAAATCAAATGTTCTCAGGCAATGTAATGTCTGAGAAAGACATATTTAAAAAAGCATTAAAAAGCATTTTGAATTTTGATAAATATGATTCTTGAGAAATCTAACTCGACAAGGCAAAGCTTTGGAAAATTGTCAGCTGGAAAACATGCAGGAAATCTCTGATAGGTGCATCTGTCGACAACATACTGAATGCTATTTGACCACTGAATGCTAGATTCACAGGTTTCCTGGTGGATCCAAACAAATTCCAAAGAGATTAGGAATAACCCCGTTCCCACAAATGGAAATTCCCAGCGTGCAACTCAAGAATAAAACATCTGAGATGGTAAGCGTTCAAATGTAAGCAGCCTGACGAAACTAAAATGACAATGCTTCCTAAAAGCCCCTCTAACCTCAAAAGTAATTAGCTTACAGTAGTCCGACAAAAACCAACATTCTTGTTTTTTGTTTACATTTATGAAAGGTTTCTGCAAGTAGAATGCTCATTGAACAAACTTTTATTAATAAAGAGCAGAATTTCTCTTCATTTTAAGAACATATTTGAAAACATTGTGAATTTTCTCTAATCCACACACGTACAAAATTAGACATGCTACAGAGGCAAAAGAAAATGTATCGCAACTCATAATTTCATCAATATCTCAGAGAAACCACACGGTCACCAGCAGAGTAATTCTGGCTGGATGTGGCTCATTCCATCAGAAATGTCAGATCTTATATAAACCGACTGCCTTGCTGGTGCAGGACCTCCTTTTAACACAGCATCAGTTTGGTCCAGTTACTCCAGATCTTAATGTCAGTCGATTCTGAACACTGTGGCTCATGTTGTCACTAAAACCGGCATCACTCCAGTTCTAGTCCTTCCACTGGCTCCCTGTAGCTCAGAGAATTGACTTTGAAATACTGTTGGTAGTTTATAAATCACTGAATGGCTCAGCACCACAATACCTTAAAGATCTGCTGTTGTATCAACCTTCCAGACCTCTCCGGTCTTCTGGTTCTGCTCTGCTTCCCCAAAATCAGAACCAAACATGGCGAAGCAGCATTTTGCTTCTACGCACCACAAAAGTGGAACAAACTTCCAGAAAACCCCAAAACAGCTGAAACACTGAGCTCCTTTAAATCAAAGCTACAATCCCACCTCTTTCGAGTTGCTTAGCAGTAAATGCAACATTGACCAATATATTTGATGTGTATTGATGATTTTGATGACGACATTTGATAAAATTGAATTTTTATTGCTGGTTTCACATTTGGTGACTGTAAGATGTTTTCATCATTCAAAGCTCTTTGAACTGCCTTGCTGCTGAGAAGCGCTATACAAATAAACTCGAGTCGAAACCGGATTGCATGAGAACTGGTGTAAGCTGGGAACTCTCACCTTTAACCTCTGCACCATCTCTGTGACGTCGTGTCCAGATCCTTCTGGTACTCTGACCGCAATGTGGTCTCCTCTCCCGTAAAAGATCTTCAATGCCAGCCGCTCCAGTGTCCAGCCGATTACATCACTACAGAAACAATTGAACACCACCTCTTTGGTGGAGCAGTCGATGAGCACCACGTATTCGTCTGATATTCCCAAGGCACAGGGTAGCTCTGCGGCCCCGCCGCTAAAGTCCTGGGCCAGGACTCTCCAGGCGACGGCCCCGTCTGCGTCCAGCTCCGCTCTCTCTCTCGCTTTCGTGCGTTCACGTTTCTTAGACGCCAGGGAGATGAGGTTGTTCAGTTTCCCAGCCGAGTCCAGGGGCGTGCTGCTGACGTAGTTCTCGGCCAGGTCCCGGAGGTACTCCTGCCGAGTCCGCGTCGCCATGGTGTGGAACTTGTCGGACTTGTGCGCTGCGTTTTCCGCATTGATGACTTTGGCGAGGAGGAAGTTACGAAAGTTCTCCGGATCACGAAAGGTGACTCCGCTGGGGATGGGTGGTCCAAAAGAGGGGACGTCCTCCATCCGTGTTACAGCAACACTGAGGAAGAAAAGGGGGATTAGTGCGAAGCAATCAAAAACGAGGAAGAAGAACTAAAAAGCTTAAGACCATTTGTGGATATTTACCTGTAGTAGGTGCCGTCGGAGCAGGGATTGTGCACCCGAACAATAACGAAGACGTGCTGGAAGTGGGACCTGATGTTCTGAGGGGTGAAAGGCTGTGCTCCAGGCTCTTGAAAAATTATGGTAACAATGTCATTACCTATGTGCCTCTTTCTCAGGAGCTGGGGAAGAGCAAAGGAAACACAGAACTGGTCAGAGCCGACTCTGCAGCCAACATAAACTAGGACGCCTGTGATCGTACACAAAACGACAGCTCTTTATGTAATTTGTTTATCGCCTTCTGAGTGGGTTTATTTGGGTCTGAGTGTTCATGTAGGAAACATGGCACACGGTCCAGGCCGAGCTTGTGCTGCATGCCAGCTCTCGCTTCATTTCCCCACACAAGTGTGAAAGTACCAATTATGTAATGCAGCCCAGAGGAACATCATTTACTGGTACTGATGGGCTGTAGTCTGAATATCTGCACTTATAATATACGCTAACATAAAACAAGCCTAATCTGCTGCTTGGATCAATTTTTTAATCTATGTTAGGTTTTGGATTTACAGTTGCAACTAGAAATAAGAGACTTAAAAGATTAAAAGGGTTTAATAATTAGTTTTCTATTTCTTAAGCATTGCATACAATTAACAGAAAACATGTAGGATCTATGTAGGATTTTTAAAGTCTGACTTCCACATGATCTGTTGGAAATTTTTACATGCTCATCATGTGGAAGTAAAATTTTTAAGCTATCTTAAAGGTATTTAAGGTGTGTTGTTTGCAACAATGGGAAAGTTAAATGAACTTCAACAAAAAGCTCAGGGAGAAGACCGAAGAGTTAAAAAAAAAAAACATTCCAAGATAAACCATTGGTGCCAATATAAGAAAGTTTAAAGTTTAGAGTTTGAGGAGAGAGTTTTATGAACTGATGAACTCAAACATTTAGACATTTTTAATACGTCTGGTGTGCAAAAGACCAAGTTCATGACCAGAAGAACATGATGCTTATGGTCATGAACAGGTGGCGGGGAGTTCAGGGGATTCCCAGAAATATGCTGTCTCCCTCTCTTTTCTTGCTTTCTAGTCAGCTTCCATGTTGCTGGGTTACTGCTTCCTCAGTGGATTATGTTTGCAGTCAGATGCTGCCCCCTAGAGGCTAATTGTAGTGAGAAAACGTCCTATTCTGTTGCGGCCTTCAACCCTGCAGATGGAGTCATTGTGCCACTTATTCATCTTCATATTCTGTCTTTAGCTTTTATTGTGACACTAAACTCATCCAACAGGGTCTGTCAGTTTTTAGAATAAAGTTTGTCCTCTGAGGCCATAAAATAATTTCAGAAGTTTTTTTTTTCAAACAATATTGGAATATTAACAGATTGTAGTAAATGTTTTATGTGCATAATTTTAGATGACTGACATCTACCAAGACCTAACATTTATTTAGTTAAAAAGTACATAAATTAGTGATCTGTAATTAGCTTTATTTACAATTCTTACCACTCTTTATAAAAAAACTAAACCTGAATATTCCTTAGTTTAACCCTCCGGGCACTGAGTCATAGTAAAACAATCTACACGGAAAATATTATAAAACCTGATTTGAACATGTTTCACTTTACACAATGACTAAGAAATTGGTTTTCAGATCCTCTATTTCAATATGTATCAAATGTTTAATTGCCATAAATATTGAAATTTAAAGCAAATGTATTAACATTAAGCTAAAAGATTGACTTGTTTATGTCTCCCCCCTTTATTTGCAATAGTTCACGTAAGTCCTTTTTCACAGCAATACAAGGTTTTGTCATCTGAAAAGTTGTGGAAGCTCCAAAACCTTAAAAATATCAACAAGTTGAAAATTAAACATTGGTTTAAGCTGTGAACTCTGAGGAGCCTCATTTAAAATCCACAGCAAATATGTATTTAGTGTATTAATATATTCACATAAACTTTCAACTCCACTGCTTTAATCAAGTTTATAAACTTGAACCCTTTGCAGTATTATAGCAGCAAGACGAGTCAATTATTTAAATGACTCTTTTTCAAGCCAAACCTCATAAAATATGCAATGTCATTAAAGTTTAATTTTAATTACAAAACAGATATCAATAAGTCCATTACTTTGGAAGTAAAAATTGAAGCTGCAACTAGAAGATAATTTACTTAGAACTGAAAATCAAGTCTCATCATTACTTTTTGGTGTACTTTCAAGAACCTGCAGAAGCCCTCCAGGAGTGATTTTACAAGCAGCATGTACTGTAAACAACTGAGCATGAATGACATGGCTGCTATGTTAGGATAAAAAAGCTAAAGCAGAAAGAAAAAGAAAAAAAACATACTAATAACTACTCACTGGTGAACCCCACCCAGCGCTGTGCCAGTTAAGGACGGAAAAGCAGAGCCGACAGAAAAGCCACAAAGGCAAAGAGAGCTGAGACTATAAAAGCACAAAAAAGCTAAATGAAAGAAGAAGAAAAAATAAAAGAAGAACGAACAAGTCACGGGTTACGACATCTCGGATTCTTGCTTTTATTATTCAGAGCAAAAAGAGATGTTTGAACTCACAACCACAGACATGCTCTGAAAGGCTCCGGACAACAACAGAGGGAAGTACTTTCCTCGTATACACAGCAGTGTTTGACCAGCTACAAAGCATACAGCCTCAGGTAGCTTTGCATGTTAATGAGCATGTTTACCTGCTGTGGGTTGTTGGGCATGTACGGCAGCATGGTGGACACGTGGAACATCACCTCATAGCCCTGGTAGGTGGTGTAAAGGGAGTGGGTGCCTGTCGAGTCAGCTGGGGAGAGGGAGGAAAATTAAAGTTATTTATATTTAATGTTGAATGTAGATCACAGATGGGTGTTGCTGAACAGCAATTTTTCTGTTTTAAGTCGCAGTGTTTCCAGAAGTCCAGAATAAGAACACTAGAAGAAGAATAAAGCTCCTTGTTGACTGGGGTGGGTTGTTTTAGTTTACTTTTGTTAATGTTTACATAAAATTATAAAAATCAATAAAAAAAAAAAAAAGAAAAGAAAATCCTCCTGATGTTTTGGTACCAGACTAAAACAGCTGAAAGTTTGAAGATCATCAGAAAGGTCATTTATTGTCATGAAACACAGTTTTAGGTTGATTTATCACACACAAAATGATCAATGGCTTAAACCTAATGAAAACCAAAAGTTAAGTTTCTCCAAAAATGTTATATTACATAATACAGAATCGAGAGAAAAGCTGTTAACTCGACAGTCCAGCAGACCGCCGTGGACACCCTCGACAAACGAGGGTGAGTCAAAAACGGCTCTTTGCGAAGGATCAATGTGGAGTTCTGTGTCCAAGCATCCTAATGGAAAGTTGAGTGGAAGGACAAGCACGAGTGGACAAAGAGCAGATGCATGGCTAATATTCAAACTTTTGGTAAAATAAAATGTTCGACTGTATTAACATAAATCAACTGATGGGATGAGATTTTTTCAAAACTGAAAAAGAAAAAGAAAAGACTTTTTATGGACTGCCCAACAGTTATGCTAAACTTTCAAACTTTTTACTTGTTAAAAATAGTTCCCCTTTCCCCCCTTGTGTTCATTTTGCATCTGGGAAGCGCTAACGAAGGAATCCAGTTATTCCAGTAAGGAAGAGCCTCTCACTCTTTGTGTCGAGCTGTGCAGCGTATTTCGAGAATCCTTTGAGGAGCACCTGCTCCCCCAGCAGCCCCAGGAAGGCAGAGAAGGCGGGTGATGCCTCCTCGTTGTTGTACATCTCCTCCTCTGTACTCTGGCCCGCACGACACAGCAGAACACCCACTTTGTGCTTGTGACTCAGCTGCAACGTGCATGGACACACAGAACAAAGACAAGTGATGAGATGTTAGTCTGAACCTCCTGAGCTGCTGTCAGCGGATGAGACTTTAACCCAGCAGTGAAGTGTATTTATATATGGACGTGCTTACTAAAACACAGTACAGTTTCGCTGTTGTATAATCCACCTACACAAACACCACACCAACTGCTGGCAAAATACCTCACACTCAGCTCACGAGGAAACAGCTCAAAGATAACATGGCCAAACATTAAAGTTTTTATCTTTAGTCACACTCATGACACACCCTGCTTCGACACAGCTTTCCCTTCCCACTTTTTGTACTTTGCTCCAACGTTAAATCACATATACACGGTTCAGTCACATTATCCACACCGTCTGAGCAAACCATATGTCACTGTTCTGCCTTATCTGATGCTGTTTTTACTTTGCATTCTTTTGTAGCTACTGGACTTCAGCAGAAGCTTCAAAAACATTCATAAATACCTGCAAATTGATATATAGCCATGAATCCAGTGTGTTTCAAACTCAAGGCCTGGAGGCCAAATTTGGTCAGCCATAGCTTCTTCATCTGCAGTTCTCTGGACTTTACAGGAACATGACACTACAGCTGTGTGCCTAAATACTATTTTATCAATGAAATAAAAGCAGTTTGTTTTTTTTTCTCTGCATACAGGAAAATTACATCAATCAATTCCTCCGGTTTTTTATGACTCTACGATTGTGGAAATTTACAGAAAATCAACAACTTCCTGTGCCTTTTTTGCGCTTATGCATAACTGTGAGTTTATTGTAAATTTCCCACAAAATGTTCAAAAACATTGGGCTTAAGTGATGCAAAATCTCACATGAAAGTGACAGTATTTCTAATTTCTACTCCACTGTTTCCTCAACCCTAATGATGTCATGTTATAGTCCGTTATCAATGTGGCTTTTCATAAAAAGTTACATTTACTGTCATATTTACAAGTGCAAATATTGTAATTACCACCACAAATCAGTGATTTTGATTGCAATAAAAAAAAAAAAATCAACAAAAAACAACAATAGCAAAATGCAGGAGCAGCCGATAAAAGTACAAATACGTCCAATATTATTCAATTTTAAGCAGTACCCATCTATTTATTAAGGTTTTTGAGAATGTGTTTCGTCAATATATTCTTGCACAACAGGCCTTTTGAGAACATTCATAATTTGATACACAAAATCAGAAAATGCATTTGACCCCCAGTCATCCAGAGAAGCCTTAAACTCACCCCCTGTTCGTCCAGTTTAAGGAGCTGCTCTGTGACTTTGGCCGTGCTGAGCGCCAGTCTCAGACAAGAGACGTTGAGCTCAGGGACGACCTGCTCCAGGACGTCTTTGAGCGGAAGACCTCGGACAGTGCCGTGTTTCCCCGTCGATGCCACCGCGTCTTCCAAGATGGAGCCACGCAGGGTCACGAGCTACATGGGGACAAAAAGAAAAGGATTGGGACGAGGACAATAGTTTGTTTTATACTCTTGAATTTTTCTAACTTTTGGATGTTTGTTTATGGTTATGGTCTTGCTGGAAGGTCAATCTGCACCGCAGTCTCAAGTCTTCTGCTCTGCAGCCTCCAGTATGTTTACGGGATGTCCTGCATTTAGCGCCATCCATTTCCCAATCAACCCCATTCATAAAGAAGAAAAGCATTCCTACACAAAACATCATGTGTTGCTATGGGGATGACATGTAGCGATAACCTTTCTCCACACAAACAAAAAGTTCAACTTTGGCCTCATCTGAGCAGACCACCTTCTTCCACATGTTTGATGCTTGACCTACACTGCAAAAACACAAACTCTTACCAAGTGTTTCAGTTTTGTTTCTAGTGCAAATATCTTGGTACAGCTGAAATAGGGTAGCACTAACACACAAGCGGCCTTCAAGCAAGATACACTAGCTTGTTTTAAGTTTGAAATTCTTGAATGTTGATAAAAAGTAGTAACCCCACTGGCAGGTTTTTTCACTAACATGGAAAAAATATCTTGATTTAAATAAGTATAATCTGCAAGAGGAACAAGTAATTTTTTATCAATGTTCAAGAATTATTTATTCAATATATCTTGATAAGAAAGTTGCTTGTATGCTAGTTTTGTCTTATTATAAGTGTAATAACATACTTGCACTAAAAACTAAGTAAGAAACTACAAACTTTGTTAAATATTTAGGTAGTGGTAAAACCGGGCCACCGAAGCAAGAAAGAGTGCCTCCCTCACCCTCCCTGTCAAGCACACACACAGAAAAACGTGTGATTTAATATTTTTGCAGCACATCCATACAGTCAAAGTGTATTGTCCCCTACTGACCAGTAATTAACCCACTTAATAACAGGAGGACTGATCCTGTATGGGGTTGAAACAGTCAGGAGGAGTGGGCTGCTCTCTTCACAACCCTTTCACTCACATGTGGAGTCGTTAAAAATGCATAACGCGTTCTGGAGCTGGCAGGGGCCAGAGAGAAAGAGAGAGAGTGACAGCTGAACCTTGGAGGCTGGAATCTGCTGCAGAGGAATCAAACCTGATTGACAAGCAACTGAAGTTATGAAGCTTTTGTTTCAACTCGTCAGCTCCTGTGCGGCGGTGGAGAGAGTGGCGTGCTAAGCTGGGATATCAGAAGTTGGGGGTGATTTAAAAAAAAAAAAAAAAAAAAACACGGGGGGGAGTGAGGCTGAGAGAAAGGAGGGCAAAGAGAGCAACTCTCTTCACCTTGCTGTGTCAGCACCGCTGTGCAGAATTAAATGACATACTTAGAGGGGAAGGATATTTGAGAGGCGCTGCGGCTTGAGTGGGACAGAGTAAATTCAGAAATCAATGTCTCCCTTCTCTATTTCCCCCCTCTGTGGGAACAGCAGGAGTCTTTCTGCTAGCTTAGCTCAGTGAGCTTGAGCAGACAGGCTCCATTGTTGTATCACAGCTAAAGTGATGAGGCCAGGCAGCCATGTAATCCAGCTAAAGACAACACCATACCAACCACAATGAAGACTTCACTTCCACTAAGACCACATCAATACAATGAACATGGGGGGAACTTTGTTTTTGAGTTTTTACAATGTTGAGACCAAAAAAAACCAAACAATTCAGACAAAAAGGAGTGACTTTTTTTAAGACTCTCAAGACCCATGTCGTGTTCTTTTTTTTATTTAAATTTTGGAAGTGCTGACCCTGAATCTGGTAAACATTATAACAAATAAGCATAGAGCATGCACTTATATTCAACACCCTTAGATGTGATATGGAATAACAAAATCCAGTATAACAAATTACCTCTAGTAGTCACCTCTTTATAAATAGAGTCTACCTGCATGTAATCTAATCTCACTTCCTGATCACATGACATCTAAATTTAGCATTCTGGCTTACATGCAAACTCTCATGCACATCATCCTGAATACAACATCCACATTGTGGAAAAATTGTGGTGGAAGTGTCATGCTGCGGGGATGTTTTTTCCTGGGATGGATAATACATAGAAACCCAGAGAAACCCTGTTAGAGGCTGCAAGAGGCTTCTGTCTGGGGCAGAGGTTCACCTTTATGCAAATCAACAACACCAATACATATACAGTAGCTGACAGGCGAAGCTGCATATGTACGTATGCAGGGTTCATACACTTTTTGCCACAGTAAAATTTAAACAAAGTGAAGGCTCAAACTTTTCTAGCACAGCATCACATGTGGAGAAAAACAAACACAAATAGAACACAGTTTCAATTCACTGTTAATAATATATTATGATAGTATTCTACAATCAACAAGGTAAAGTCAAATATCTAAATATGACAAATTTTTTGTTTTGAATTGTCTTGACTGGTCTGAGAAAAATTACGAAATTAATCTCTAAAAAGTATTCTCACAAAGTTTTCTGGCATTTACCAAACAGGACTGATTTTGTTGATTCTAACTGACCTAAAACAAGAGAAGTTTGGTCTGATTTAACTTCAGATAGTGAGATAAAATATATCCATGTCTCTCTTTTTTATCTTTAAATAATAAAGCTGATTTCAATTCAAAATACTGTTTTCCAAACTTTATTACCTACAGAAAGTGCAAATGTTAGCTTGCACTTTATTTTGACTATAAGGGCAGTTTGACTATCAAACCTTGGTAACTGAAATTCAAACATTTTCAAGGGTTTCAAGCATCCGTCCGAACCCTAATGTTAGAACGACGTCGACTACAGCAAAATTCACCAGAAGATCTGAAAAAAAAAATCCATATGTGCTTTCCATCCAGTCTGCCTGAGCCTGAGGTGTTTTGCAAAGCAGAATAGACAAACATTTCTGTCTCTACTCAAGATGCAGAAAGCTGAAAAGGTATAAACTCAGAGAGTGTGGCTCCACAAATAATTGTCTCAGTGATGGTTCCTCAGGAAAAAAAAACCTAACCTATTTCTAATTCTTCTTCACAACTATTTAGTACTTTGTGTTGGTTAACCAGAGAAAAAAAATCCCAGTTCACACGTTGCATTATATTTTGTCCATGAAAGCAAAGCAAAGTTGTCATTGAAGGCATGCCAAATGCTTCAGACACAGCAGATAGTGTTTACTTTGGCTTTTATGTGCACACACTGAACAGGTGGAATGTTCCCAGTGGCAGGACAGAGACGAGGCTTAAGCTGATGGGTGAGGGGAGAAAAACTGGGACAGACAGGGACTGAAAACCTGGGTGAGGAATTAACCTGACTCATCACTGCATTGTCAATCAGAAATCTTTACGAGCGTACCTCACTGGTCCTGACGATTATGCGGTACTGGTACTGGTCTTTGTGGTCTTTGGTATCCTCCACTTTCTCCCTGCGAATGCTCACGGCCACGGGGCCCAGCTTATCGTCCGTCCCGAAGTAGTTGGAGTGCTCTGGTGAAGGACAACGGTTAGCCAAGTTTACAGTTTGTGCTGAGAAACATTTTCATCTGTTTACATGAGGTTTGTGTTATGTCTATGGCTACAACACAGGAGAGGCTGGTACTCCTTGCTTAAACTACAATGGTCATAAAAAGTAAAATATGATATAGATCTTAAACAGATGTAATGAAGTTTGTTCTTTAACTGTTGGTTCAAGAAGCAGTTGCAAGTGAGTTGGTTTACATGTTTACAAAATGGAAAGGAGAAGAGAATTTGTTGAGTCATGGGCAAAGCAGACACCGTTACTATATTATAATTGATATAATCAGTTTGAAAAAGTTAAGTCAAGACCTGGGTGCAAAGAAAAGGTTGAAGAAATATGTGGTTGATAGTTATCAGATCTTTTACTTCTATTGGATGTGGGAACGATGAAGACATATAGATAGAATGATTAAACTAAACGATGCATCATAAGGCTTTTCTTGGCCTAGACTGATTTATGTTTATCTTTGAACTCTGATCTGTTGTAATTTTAAGGGCCTTAACACATAAAGAAAACAATGTAATCTTAGTTTTTGATTGGTGCATAAAATTAAACTAAAACACAACCACCACAAAGATGAATATTTCCTTTGTCACCTTTAAAAGGTTAAAAGGTGTAGTTTTCAAAATGTTTTGATTCCAAATAAATCAACTTGGACTGTTTCTAATTATTAAATATAGTGAAAGCTGTTGACAGACTGCACAAGCATCTCGCACAGCTGCTTCCAAAGCTTCAGAGCTAAGTCCTCTTCTAGCGAACGCCACAGGCAGCAGCACAGCAGCGTAAACACAAATTATCCAGACTCTTCAGGATGAATACAACTTGGCAGATCCCTCCTCTATCTGGACTGAACTGGGACAACCTATCTGCGAGGAGACTCGTGTTTGATTATCTTGCTTGTAGCAAAAATGTCAGCTTTTTGATGAAGATCCTGACATCCACAGGGGCCGCAGCCACAGCGAAGACAGAAACACAACTACAGTGGCGTTCAGGGGGACAGCGTAGGGTCAGAAGACTTAAATAACCTTTATTTGTGCGGCTGCAGCCCTGAGTCTTCCTCGCATACGATGTTCGAACATGCTTGTCTGCATGCATGCTCCTAATAACATCTGTCACTAATTAGTCCGCAGCCAGATGACGCTTGCCAAAGGGGAAGTGACGTCAAAAGTGTCTGAAGAGGTGATGCCGACTACAAACGGCCACACAGATCACATTAACCACTTACTTTCTGACACTAAAAGCCAGATGTAAAACAAAACTGAGATGGCTCAGGTGTCAAGCGCTGCCTGTGTATCATCAGCTCAGAGTTTGCCAACCGACCAAAAGCAGGTACAACATGTGTAATTGAAACTCCCGGAGGGCTGCCAGTCTACTTAACTCTGCTCCGTCCCAGCTGATTATTCAAAACCAGTGGATGACATCTTGGAAATAAGATTCTGGCAAACATTAACGACAGAATAAGAGAGTAAATATAGTTGACAACATTTAGTTATTAAATACCAGTATAAAAATAAATTTTGGTTGCAGCTTCTCAACTGGGATCCCTCGTAGAATTTGGAGCGCTTATACCTGACACTGATGATGATGCTTAATTGGAAGAAAAATCTCAACCCAATTATCAATACAGTGAAGTGCTGCGTCTAAGCACCACATTATAGAAGACAAAGGTAAAGATTGATTGAGGAGAACAGAGGGAGGTTCCAGGGATTTTAGCATTAAACAGTACAGGAAGTGTACTGTGAGATAAAATAAAGCTTCAGTTGTCTGTGAGGTGTGGCACATTTTATTATTCTGTTGCAATGACTAACGCTATTAGCAGCAGACATGGTGTTCAAGTCCAATCTGACCTGACTAATTAACTTTAATTACAGGCCCAAGCCCAAAGTAAAGCAGACATACTATTTTAATTACGATTTCACTGCGTTTGTTTTTAGGCTATGATTTGAGTAAGCAGTGTCCCTTCTCCAGTTATCAGCATTTCCAGCTCCATCTTATCTCTTGTTGTGCCCGATGGGTAAATCAAGCGTAAATCATCTGGGATATGTGATTGATAGGAGCAGAGCAGGACGAGGTTGGGTGCGCATTAATGTGCAGTGCGCTGTTACTGTCTAAAGATCATCTGCTCCTTTCTTTTCCTCAACAGGGTGAACTACTGCCTCATGTGTTTCGTCTATAACAAGTAGATTAACTTAATACTATGCATTCTTGTTTATTTTTATTCATGCTCTATGCATTGTAAGCTTTATAAATGTGCAACAGAAGCCTGAGAACCACACGACCAAGCAGGTTTTCCGGTCGGGTTCTGGTCATAAATCTAAAGTCTACAGCAAAAGAAAACTATTTTGTCACAAATATGTCATATTTTTGAAATAACGGCGTTGAGCTAATAATCCAGCCACCAACCAACCAAACTAGCTAACAGTCCATCCCTGCACCGCGTGTCAAATGTGTTGCAGTGAAACTCAGCGTTACCTTTCCCATGGAAGTAGTCTCTGTAGTAGCAAGCCCCCTGGTCTACATGCTCTATGCCGTATAGTTTCAGTCTTTCCAGCCTCATCTCCTGCTCTTCAACAGGGATCTCCAGCACAGATATGCTGGCATTACTCTTCCTCAGCCACCCTCTTCCTCCATCTCCATCTCCTCGTTCTGCTGAGGAGCTGAGGAAGCTCACGTTTCTCTCCCTATGCCCGCCTATCTCGTTGAGGAAGTGGGGACAGCAGAGGAGCAGTGGGCTTGAAGTGTGCGCTGCAGGCCCATCTATAGGGTCCGCAGGTAGGGAGGGGACTGTGGAGCTCTGATCGAGGTTAAGGGTCAGATCCTCGATGCTCGAGTAAATGGGGTCGTTCAGGTTCGGAGCTGACAATCTGGAGCCAGACAAGGACGATGCGGCCGATGCTCCGGTGGCGGTGTTCCTACGCTGAGTAGAAAAGCTGCGCTGAGCTGCTGCCTCGTGGAGGTCGAACAGGACGCTCTGAGCATCAAAGTGGACAAAGCTCTTTGGACACACCCAGGGTTTATAAGAGGCATCTGAAGAGCCTCTGCCTCCCCTGTCCTCGGTAGTCTCTCCCTTTCCTCCGTCCAGCTCCCCCCGACTGGAGCTCCGAAGCTTCCTGAACAGAGAGGAAGTACCCAGCGCAGACTCCGTCCCACCACTTTTCTTCCTCGCTCTCTCCGTACCGTCCTTTCGCCCCGTTCCTTTGTCATCCCCACCTGTGGGAGCAGGGGAGGGAGCGCCGGGGAAAGGAGTCTTTGACGGGTCCGTAACTCGCAGCAGCTCTCCGAGTTGTGTGGGAGCTGAGCTGCGCTGGTCAGGTCTCTCCTGCTGGAACTGACTGAGCATTTCAAAGAAGCCTTGCTCGGGAATGCCCTGGATGTCGATGGAAGAAGTGCTGCCGTACACTCGGAACCGGTTTCCAAACCCACCGCCACCTCGAGCCTCCACCTGAAGGCAAGACAAAGAGAAATTGGAATTGGAAAAAGGTCAGGAAGAGTTGTTTTTCTGGGGGCGGGGGTTTAACGACAAAGTAATACAGTTTCTGCAAGTTAATATTTCACTTAACTTGCACATACTGTACAAAAACAGTATGTGCAAACATGCTTTTTTACATCCTACTTTAAAGATTTTTTAAAAAAAGAATATAATCTTTTTTACTCTCCTTACATTACTCTTTACATCTCCTAACATTCAATCAAATAAATATTGACTGTTCTAGGTCAGATGGGATTTCAAAAATTACACTGGACACTCTTTGCAGCTTCAACCAGCATCTTTACAAGGACTTTTGTTTTTGTCCTGGGACTGACGCACACAGTTTGCACCAAAACCTGTTCTTCGCTGGAGGACAGAACCCAATGAACAGGGGACTGTCATGGTGTTTACACTTGAATATTATTGTTTGAACAAATTAATGTTTCTGCAACCAAGAAGGAGTCACAATACTCTGCTTGATGTCTGGGCTGATTTATGTAGATTTTCCCACAATTTCAAACAAGAAAGCAGTGTACTTGAGGCCTCAGAATTCATCCACAGGTGTTTCTGCAATTAACTCAAACACTTACCTGTCATATTTTTTATGTTTGTATTCTGTAACAATGAATTTATTTATGTTTTTAATCATAATAAAAAAATGTCATAACGAATGAATGTAACTTTCTTTAATGACAAAAATGTGAACTTTTACATAATATTTAAATTTTTAGGAGTTGTAGTTGCATATTATACTGTATAAAATATTCAGTTGATAAAAAAGTGAAGAAATAATTGTACAGTTTAAAGAACTATAAAACTTGTTGGGGCCTAAACTAAAACTGAAGCTTTGGGACTTTGCTGAACCTGATAAGGAGAAGAGGATATTCCTTCTCTCAACCAAAATAGAGTCTTTCTCACACTTTGAATTTCTTAACAGTGAGGGCTTTTATAAATATCTCCATCAGTAAAATAGTGTTTTCTTCTACACCACACAAGCTCGTTTGGCAACCATTTTCCCATTCTACATCAACAGTATTTCACCAAAAACAAACAGAAAATGTAGCAGACTACACTCATTAGAGGCAAACTAATATTTTCAAGTTCTAATATTTGGGGGAACACTTTATCTAAGCCCACAAATGCTGTAAATACAGCTGGCAAGGCAAAGCAAACCATGGCTTTCTGCAGGCCAACCCAAACTGACTTCCATCTGTGTACCTCATTAGCAAGAGGTTTGTGTCGAAAACCTGGACTGCCGCCACGAGGAAACAACACATCCTATTCTTCTCAACTCCAACGCACAGGAAAAACAGAAATTGGAGAAATATTTCGGGCTCACCTCATTTTCATCTTGTTCGCTGAGCGTTACTTCACTGTTGGAGCGCTGTCTGAGTGGTGGGAAGACTCTTAGACTGAGAGGCGAGCCTCTGTCGCCGGCGAACCCCCCGCCTCTGAACTCCACGTCCTTCGACCATCTGCGGGGCAGCCTGGCGACCCCTCCTCGCACCAGCCTGCCGTCGGATGACAAAACCGACGACGAGACGGAGCAGTCGTCGTAGTGATTGTTCCCGTTTTGTCCGTTTTCAAGCAGCAACTCCCGAGACTGCGCGCGACGGGGAGGCCATTCGGCGATCCGTGCACGAACACCCATTTTGGGCACAGAGATGCGAGGTTGTGCTGCTGGTTCTGTGGGGTGGCCATTGGGGGTGTGACGGAGTGGAGCGTTTTGGGGTAACCCTCCGCCTCCATCCAGAAGGTCTGAGGAGACGCAGGTTACCCCCCTGTCTCTGTAGGTGTTCATGACGCCCTGGGAGAGCTCAGGGCCGGTGGGAAGGCTTCTGGCATCCCATCTCAGGAGGGGTGCTGGGGAGGGGCCCCACACACACTCTGCTGTGGCCTCTCGCTCCCAGAAACATTGCCTTTAGTGGGAGATGGAGAAAATTCAGTGGTGCATGATGGAACAAGTCTGGATCCTCTTTCTTTAGGATTATTCTCAGCTTTCTGAAAGAGAAAGAAAAAAAAACAACAGAAAGCAATTAATTCAACAAATATAAAACAAATTAGGGCTCATTTTTAAATCGAAGAGCTTGCGTGACCCAAATTTTAACCACACAACCAGAATGAGCTTTGGCTTCAGGAGGGCAACTCACTCAGCTGAAACGTACTGTAAGACTGATAAGCCAGAGAGAAAACATGGTGATGAGATATGACAGAGAATTTCTCCCATTGAGGATAACCTTCAAGAGGCTGACATGGAATATTATCACTTTAAATATATACCTCCACAATTGTGTACACAGATATTGTGAGGATTGGAATTTGGTAAATTGTTCAGCTCTAGGTTGAAATAACAAAAATATGAACAATTTATCATGCAATTACTTTTTTAATTAGTTCTTTATAAAATAGCTCAAGCTGAGAGAGTGGATACAGAGTGTCTTTAAAGAGTATTTCCCAAGTCTTTTGTTATAGATCCTCAATTGAAATGAGAGCTGAGCCATTCCCTCAGCATGTTTCTGCCACCACCATGATGGATGATTTCTGAAGGCAATTGGCTGAGCCGAGTATGAAACTAAAGAAGCTAAAAATAAATAAATAATTTAAAAAAATGGACAACACCAATTTTTGATTTTCATTTGTAACTGTGTCTTCACAATTATGCACTAATTTGGGCTGGTCTGTCATGTAAAATCACAATAAGCTAAAGGCAAGCTTTTTTATGAAAATGAAGGGGGGAAAAAAATCTAAGCTTCCACTCTCTTCTTCTCTTTCTACAGAGGGAGACAATTATGTCTTTGTGAAATTAACAGGGATGAATAAATACCAGAAGACAGAAAAGGGCAACAGTGACACAGCATCAGCCGGAGGGGTGAGGTTGGGTGAAGCCATAAATAGAGCGACGGGAAAAAGTCAAGAAAGAGCACAGTACATTGCTCAGTGAACCACATGGATGTGCTTCGATACGACAGTCACACAGCATCAACTCTTAATCCAATGGCCTTTCAAGGACAGCGGCTCATTCAGAGGCATGCTTCGGCAAACTGAAAATCATTTTTATCCCCCTTTATTAAGAATAGGCAAGTGTATAAAAACAAGATATTTTTGTTTTGAGGTCTTTCATTGTTAAAACATTAGGAACGTTTTTTTTTTTCCCCCCTTTCTTTTTTTCCTCTCTTTTGAGGGAACAGTATGACTTCACTGGGTGATGCAGCACGAAATGGGAGCTTGGTGACATGTTGGTCTGTGAACTAAAGGGAAGAAATCAAGCCTGGCCCTCGTGCAGCATCTGGTGCAAGGGTCTTGTTCTCATTAAAATAACCAGTTTTCAGTGTTATTTATATGGAACACTTCATCTGTTTTATAATCACAGTCTGTGCAGAGATAAAATGAGGAAAAAATGAGACCAGTTGATAACATTTAAAACATGTTTTTGATGCATAGGTTACAGTTGTATTTGCTGTGTAAATGGCGAAACTGCTGGTTGAATAGGGAGACACTTTATGTAATTATTGAAAATAATGTCCTGAGACGCACCAATTGAGGAAAACTCAAAATTGACTCAAGAATGAGCCCAAGAATCTGTGAGGTTTGGTTATTTTAAATAAGGACAGCAGATGAGTGTTAAAAAGTAAAATGTGCTTAATTCATCCATCTGCGCAGCACTCCATTTTGGGATTAAAGCTCTTATCTCCATAAGTCTCTCCTCAAACTGCAGAAGTCACTAAAATATCTCAGTGAATTTGCACACTGTGCACAAGAACACCATCTGCAGACACTCCAAACCTTTTATAACGTTCAGGTAGTTTTCAGCATTCACTACAATCCCCTTTCTGCTAATAATAAAACTATTATTTTACATATAATTTCATTTTAAAAAGTTTCTGAATTCATAACATTTCTAGTTCGTTTAGTCATTAACAAATAATTTTCTTATTTCTCCCAAACTGCTCATTAACAACATGTTTTTACATAGCCATGCTGATATTCAGATAGTCAAAGAAACTTACTTAAACATTGAGTTGAATCTTGACTGTTTAAATCCACTAAACTAAATTTAAGTGAATAGAAAAGTGATTAAAAAGCAAAAAAGCAAGAAATCCATAAAGCGCTCTAAAATATTTGCAACAATTCTTACATCCTAGCCTCTGAAAAGGCCAATTAGAAAGACGTTTTTTAAGGGGTTACATTTCTTTGCTCATCTTGGTTTGTGTGAATTTTTGAAAAATTTATCAAGTCCAGCTTAACGAGGTGTGTTTTTTAGAGCCCACAAGATATCTGCATCCTTGCTGAATCTATTTTTGGGCTGCATTACTCACACACTGGGACTGAAACACATAAAAGCATTAATGATCTAAATCATGGCTAACAGAATCTCACTTTATGTCTTTTTGAAGTGAGACACCAGTGTGTCCTGTCTTTGTTTATGAAGGAGGAAAAGCATTTCCGAGCCAAAGGCTCCTGCTCTGATCATGCTTTCTGACAGAGTCTGTCCTCATTCAAAAGGCCGTCCTGTGATCCACTACGAGACCCGATCCCAGATTATATGCCCCAGCTGCAGGGGTTGGAGAATGGCTTCATTATGTGGCTGATGAGAGAGAGCAGTCTGTTTGATTCGTCTGAAACACACCTACGTTAATAAGGACACGAAAACCGTGCCGATGCATGAAATGTTACATAAAGAGACGACTTAATTTGTGTAATTATGCATAACTGAGAAAATATCTAGGTGGGGGGGGATCATCCTTTGCTGCAGTCAAAATTACGTGCACACATTAAGGTTTGGCCCACAGTTCAGAGCATAAGGAGCAGACATTTAACGCCTTTTAATTGCTCACATACACTGATTGATCAGCTTAAAGATGTGGCACTGCTAATACGGCTCCATCATTTATTCCTTTCTCTGCACACTGGCTCTGACTTGCCCAGCATGCGGCAGGCTTGGCGCATGCACCACAAACATGCACCGAGGCTGGTAATTACGCTGGTTAGATGGTAGTAATGACAGAGCAAGCAGAGAGGGCCAGCTTGCAAAGGAATGAGCGTAATCACTGTGGAGGAGGTGCCGCTGCTGCTGCTCCTCAGTCACATCAATGCAGAGGGCCTCAGATCAGAGAAGACTGAATAAAAACCACTGGATCAGAGGCAAGGAGGGATCAACCTGCCATATGTTACAGCAGGGTACGCCAACATTCAAAAGTCACATGATGCAGAAATGCATCTCCCAACACTCAAAGGTTTCTGAGAGTCAACAAAAATATGTGATGAAAAAAGATGACAAAACCAAACCATCCAGAGGTGATGTGAACGCATCAGCAGCAGCATGTGTGGGAGGGACAAAGATTTAAGGGCTAGTTTGAAGAAGATATGGTGGCACATCCGACTGGCAGACGGCAGACAGGAGCAGAGCCTGACGCCGCCATGCAAGACAATGCAGCACTGGACCCCGGTGTGATGGCAGCACATCCAGCATTCTCGCCACCAGGACAGACCAGGTTTGGCATCGCAGTTTGGCAACAAGAGTAAACAGGTGGCAAAGACAAATCTCATCCAGCAAACTGACAATAATTTGCACTTACCAATGATAGACGCAAAAAAAGCTAGCTAGTTAGCTAGCTAGCAACAGTTTATAAGCAGCCAGTTAGCGGTAGCCTCAACTGCTTTCAATTCAAACTACATATAATAGTTTCAATTCAAACTACATGTAATATGTTAACCTGTGATTAACATATTACATGTTAATCACAGGTAATATTCCTGTGATTAACATGTTACTTGTCATTAAATTACATTTTTAATGAATTAAAGACATTTAAAGGCCTTAATTTGATTTGAGACTTTTTAAGGATGCACTGACACACTGTTTTAATAAAATGTAATGATACATAGCAGCAAGTCTTGGTTTCAACAGACGGTTACAAAGTAAAAGAATTTTGAAAACTAGACAAATGTAAAAGTCATAAATGTGGTTTCAGTCTTGAGTATTTCAAATATCTTCAAACAATATAAAAACAAAAATACAATTACAGCATTATCTCGGCTCTTTAATTTAGTAATGTCACGTCAGTACAATTAGTAATAACTTCTTATGCATTGATTAACTGAAACAACAACAAATTAGTAAGAGAGATTTCCCAATGAATGCTTTTTTATTCATTGGAAAAAGTTCAACTACTTGGTTGAACTTTTTTCAACTAAACAGTTGAAAAAACTTTCTGATAAGTTCTTATCATTTGAAAGATCATTAACAATAAAAAAAGAATTAAAATCTCTCAATTACTGAGACAATTTTTGTATTTTGTAATTCCAAGTATGTTGTGATGACAGTACTTCTGTTTTTTTGATTTTTAGTTAAACAATGAATCGTCTTTCCTGCGCAGAAGCCAAAGCCAGTTCTCTGGCGTAAATTATGATTTTAGGATCGATTCTTAAAGATTCCTTGAAAAACAACAGTCTACTGCTGTGTCTACTGCAGAAAATTATGTCAGTATTCAACTATTGATAGAAGAATGAACTGAGTGGAAGTGCTAGTCTTAAATACAACTTAAGCTACAAATTTTGACCACATGAGTGTTAATTTTTTGGCATTTAAAAATTAGTTGCATTATTAATGCAATGAATCTTCCCTCTTTGTTGTTACTCAACCACATATACACTTGGTAAAAACAAAAACACTGCGGGACTTTGATACGCCGCTCATCCAGTTTGGTGAGAGGTGATCGTGCCAAGCACAGAAAGACACAGAGGACAAACAGCAGCCATAAATCAGATGTCACGACATTAAATGTCAACTGTACTTGACACGTATAGGAAAAATTACACAAGCACATCAAAATCCATTCAGACATGTTGGGGCACCGATCATTTTGTCAAGTTGCCATTTTTTGATCTTGACGTTTTTGTATTCAGGGTTTTATAAAACGGAAATGGCTGTGGCAGGACTGTTTCCAATAACCATGAACCAGTTCTCGCTTGCCTTGACGTCAAACAGTGTACTCAAAGAAAATCTGAATCTTAAACTAGGAACATTTTTATCAACTGGCATGCTTTTAAAAGACGTTTTAATTCAACCAGGGTTCATAATGGGTCATATTTCACAACAGCAGCTCAACAAACTGGAAACCAGATCCAAATAAAATAGGGTGAAATGTAAAAAAAAAAAAGAAGACAGAAATAGTATACTTTCACCTACCACTTTGTTGAATAATAATGTTTTTTTTAATACTTGTTACACTATCATGAGTGTCTACAGAAAATATTTCTGTTGTCTTGAGTAAAAAGTCTTGAGCAACCTTCAAGACTTTTATGGGTTTAATGCAAGGAGAACTAAAAACAAAGGCATCACTCCTGAAGTGCTAAAATGTCAGAGCTCTTAAGTGAACCAAGTATATATTTTAGGGTTTGAATGTTTCATTGTTTCCCTTGAGCTCACAAAGACATGCTGCAGAGCGATAGTGTGTCTACTTGCAATCCCCTGGTGGAGTAAAATGATTTACTTCCTCCATCCCCCATTTAACATGCAGATTTACCTGTTGATGTTTTGCTGCCATGAAAAATTAAATGATCACTTACAGCTGTGTGTAAAAAGGAAAGAAACAACAGAAAACCTCCAACGATGTATATAGAAGTCCAAATAATGACATGATTTAAGTATGTTACTCCTGCTTTGGGACACGAGTCTATCCCACTTCATAAATATGAAAGTTGTTCTTTGAAATACAGAGAGAAAAACTTTATTCCCAACAAAACTCTCACAGGAAAGACAAGAAACAACAGTGACAAATGTGAAAAGCAGGCTGGCCTCCAACTCTGCTCTATATTGGGCCTGTAAGTCTGTCTGGGTTATCTGGAGGCGACATCTCTGCCTCAGACCAGAGAGTCACCGAGCTGCACTTCTCTCACAGTCGCCCCACTTCCCTCAACTCTTTCCAATCCCCGCAGTCTCTGTCTCTGCTGATTTCCGTCTACTTCGTGCAGATGAATCTCCACTAAAGCTGTGTGTCACTTCAATCCGTCTGTTTGCCAGGCTGCTGTCCCATGACACCAAGACAACCCATGAGCAGGAGGAAGACTAAAGGATAAGGTGAGAGGACTAATTTAGCAAGTGTCAAACGTTGATATAAAAACACTAATGATTTGGAGTTAGCAGGAGAAAATGAACTGCTGCCCACCGGCCATCATTTGCTGATTGATTTGGCGAGAAGGATTTAAAAACTGAATGAAAATTTGTTTGAACGTTTAAATATCTGTGCAACTTTAAAAGATCCCAGACACCTAAATCTTGATTTAAACAAACACAAAACTGAAGGCTGAAGGAAAAAAGACAAAAACAGTGAAGTTTTTAGAGCTGTGCTCGTCCCACGTCACTGTATTTAGACTACACTTTCAGAACATTTGCAGCTGAAAATGTTTCAGCTGAATGCTTCAAATCAGCTCATTGGTGAAACCCAGAACTGAGCAGAAAAAAAAGCTCTGATATTGCTTAAGTCAGGAAACGATGGTGAGCAGGCATGGACGGCTATGACTCTCTCATGGTGTAATCTTTCTGATCCAACGTCTGTATTGGACTATGATTCTGGAATTACAGATCTGATTTAAACAGCGTAGTCCTGTGCTGCTGCAGGTCATATTTTCACACTTTTAGCTTCCAACTAGAAAAACATACATGCCTTTTTATATTATATATTGAACAATATAATAAATTTCACAGAAAAACATAAATGTAAACCAGGTCTGCGTGTTACTGCACATTATCATCACAAAAACACTGAACGTCGACAGGAAGTAGCTGCTCAGACTGCAATAAACATTAGCTAAAGTGCATTTCATTCAAGAGCTGTATGCCAGTTATGTATTTGGTAATGCTTGTTTAATGTAGCAGAATATTTCATAGGATTGCATTGAGATATTTAGAGAAAGTCAATACAAATAATTTGTTTCTTATGCCAAAAGAGCAGATAAATAATGCATTGAGACAAAACAAAATTTGTTTCAAATTGGGAAACGTCTGGAAGAAACTATTAAGATAAATTTAAGAATAAAGAACATCTAATTTAATAGCTCTACAGAGACAGAGATTCTGAATACAGAAAGCTCAATAACACTGGTCAACTGGTTATAATCTCTGATCAGAACATACACCACATCACTAAATAGATCATTCACATATTAAAATTAAACTTTTTAATATGCAGTAGTCTTACCTTTTCTGCCCTCAGTTGTGCAGGCAAAGCAATTAGTGAAAGGTTTGGTGTGACAGTGCCGGCAGAGGAAGCTCTGTACTTTCGTCTGTAAAAAGAAAAGTGAAATAAAAGTTTCAGAAAACTGAAGTCAACTTGTTATTGTATTGACAGTGGACAGGGAAGTCCAGGCTTGTTCTTGGTATACATAATAAAAAATACTTTACGTACAGGGAAAGTTAACATCCACAATAAGTTAACTTATTGTGTTAGTTTGTTAGTTAAACTTTTTTTTCTTAATGTCATGAACTGGTTTGCTCTATGAAACATCTTCATTGTGTTTTTTTTTTTTTTCAGTTATCTGTATGGGGTAATAAAAACTAAATGCCAT
Source organism: Poeciliopsis prolifica (assembly GCF_027474105.1). NCBI lineage: Eukaryota > Metazoa > Chordata > Actinopteri > Cyprinodontiformes > Poeciliidae > Poeciliopsis > Poeciliopsis prolifica. The sequence continues at coordinate 8,069,340 of NW_026562397.1, read as the reverse complement.
CAATATGGATGTATTGTTGGTGAGGATTCTGAGCAGATACACCTGAGGCTGTCCATCTGTGCTGCACTGTAAACAAGTCTCCATGGACACACTCAAACAGAGACTTAAACTCCTGGTAGTGTATAGGTTTCTGCTAATCAAAAACTTTACCTTGGAGCAACAATATTACTACAGTCGACAAATGCAGACTTAATTTGCACACAAAGATAAAAAGAAACAAATAAGTCCTCTGAACTTGCTTATCCCTTCTAAAGCTGCCTGTTTAATAGATGAATTTGCAGAAAACATGGAGGCAACATGAACTGCCTCTCTACTTCTAAGAGCAGTAGAGAGGAGCGTTTCTGAAGGTCTTAGGAGATTACAATGTCCTGAGGGGAACCATAGTTACTGTCTGGCAAATACAGTTTAATCAATACTGATCTATCAGGGTCCACTTATCCTGCCAAGCACAACATAACAACACATGAGGGGAGAAAATGGGGGTAGCTAAGAGTCACTGAATGGGTGAGTGACTGTTTTAGCACAGTAAAGTGTAAAGAGTTGCTACATCTTTCACTGGCTCATGTATTAATTCCTCTTGAAATGTTTTCACATTTTGTCACATTACGACTGCAAAATTCAAATTGGGATGTTTTTTTGTGATAGGCCAATAGAAAGGAGCATATAATAATTACATGGAAGCTGGACTTAAACCTGAATATGTATTTACTTGCAGCTCCCCGAGTCAAAACCTTCTGAGCCAATTTTCACTGCAATTGCTGACGAGGTATTTATCAGCGTATCACACTTCTAGAGAATAACTGTTTAGGCCAGTCCAAGAATAGCGTATTTAGGGTGCTGTTGGTTTCCCACCACATGCACAATTTGGCAAAGAAAAGCTCAAATCTGGTCACATATGACCAGAGCACCGTCTTCCATTATTTCTTGTTTGACGCAACCTGGTGGCAAGCTGTAATGAAAGCTTCTTAAGGCCTTCAACAATGGCTGTCTTCGGATGTCACTCTTTTACGACGACCAGATTTGTAGAGTGCTCGAATAGTAGTTGTCGAAAATGTTCTCAAGGCAACAAAAATGTCTACACACAGCACATGTGTATATTGTAGAACACATATCACAAGCAAATCATATCATCACATTTAAAAAAACTACGGAGATTTGTAGCTTTAACTTAAAAACATTAATATAGACAACGTATGCGATAAAATTAATTAAATTATGTATTTATTTGAGGGGCTGTTCTGTCTGGTTTACTATCAAGCTTTGTTTCCACAAAACAAAAAACAAGAGTGATCTAATCTTTGATTTTAAAAGGTCTCAACACCACCCACACCAAAGGACGCAGAGGACAAACAAGTGGAGTGTCCATCCTTACTGGTAAACCACATGGATGCCACAAGATGCCTCTCGCACAAGTTTACAGAGTCGAGTCAACGCCTCTTCATAAGGTCAGTGGTTATTAAGAGGATCAGAAAGCTGGTTATGTAAAACAAACACAGGCGGATTCCTGAACAAGCTTAAAGCTTTTGCTTTCTTAGCATTATAAGTGAGCCTCTGTGAGCAGCAGCAGCAGAGAAAATGTTCCAGCAGGGATCAGCGCGCTACTGTTTGAGCGTGAACTTGGGTGAGTGCTACTGATTGCATCTTGAGCATCTGGTGTATATTTAGTAGAGGAATCATTCTGTGCAGCACTGCCAGACAGAATGACTGTCAAACAGCCAGAACCGAGCTGGACTAACCCCCTCAGTGGATGTCTGAGAACAAGGATGAACCCAGAATAAATAGCCTCATAAATAAATAAGTTCGTCTGTCAGAGGTTTTGCTAAGAAAAAATGCAAATCCTGTCTCATTATAGTGGATGTGCAGCTTCCACACTGGAGATGAAACATCCCCAGGTTTGTTTGTTAACGTGGGCAGGAAAGAAAAAGACTGTGGACATTAATCAACATGAGGACTTGAGTCCATCATGACAAATATGTCAGATTTAACCTGACAAGCTATTTTTGCACACAGTTTCTTGCAGATTGATGGTATAAAAAAATAGAATGAATAAAGAAAAACCCACAAACGCATAAATAGAAATGACTGAAGCACATAGAAAATAAAATCACGACATCCACTACTCTGAAGTGCGACAGCAGAGGGGGAAAAAAACGGGAGTATAAAGCTGGAAGGATGCCTGCACCTTTACCATCACTGGCATTTTGTAAGATGTATTACTGTTAACTCTGGTGCAGAAACCGTCTTCTGTCAGTCCTCCTTCACACTTCAGCCTGCTAATAACATCCCAGCTTTAACACAAAGATTGTGACTTCCCTGGTAAATGTGAATGGACAATTCTGATGTTAAAATTGTCGTTTTGACAAAGGCTGCGCAATATCAAGAAAGAATGTAATTTAGATGCTATTGCAAAGAAATGTGACGGTATTGATTACATTTAACCCACATTTTTCCGGTTTACTACTTCATCATAATGTTTTCACCAGTCTTGTGCCTCGTTTCCACTGTGTGGTACTGCTTGGGTCGCTGTGGTTTGGTACGCTATTTTCTCTGTTTCCATTGTAAAAGTGGCTCGTGTATCCGACCCGTACCGCTCCCTTCCTGGTTGAATATTCACATAGCAGCCTGCTTTGTGCAAGGAGCACATATGTGTTGAAGAAGGTGACCCCATACAGAGTCAAACTCCAACACTGGGAGGTGGAGACAGCCACACTTCTGACATTTTCACACCTCAGATTTCCCACCATCCTCTGTGATCCTGAACTGTTTTCTACTGTATGCACTGAAACTGAACAGTGCATGTTTTTATCCTCTCTAAAATGGCTCACTAAAATGGCTCACTATAGGTGCAGGCTTCTGCACCTGTAGTGAGTTCAATTTAAGACATTTAAAGTTTGTTATGACTTAAATTTAAAACCAACCCAAAATAATTCACTTTCTTTTCCAACTTATTGATAACAATAAGCTGTTAAAAGAGCTTTGTCGACTTCAGTTGTAGTTTTTTAGGACTGGCACAAGCCTGGAGGTCTTTTAAACCTCTCAACACTATAAAGCACACTTCATCATAGTTATTGAGCACAAGTTTTAGCAATTGAAATCCCTGTCGAATCCAAACTTCCTTAATTCCATTTTACGCATCAAAGAATTTGTCTCTTACGTTAATATGATTTTTATTTAATAAAAATAAAATTGTATTAACAGTTGATTGTTTATAGAATGAAAATAATGGTTTTGATCCATGAGAACTAGACCTATTTACCAATCAGAGCTGATCAAACAAAAACGTTTAAATTCCCGTCTCTAGCCAGTTGATTTTGTAAAACCTGAATGTTTCAGAAATGTTGATGAATAATAGTGCTAATTAAAGAGTTTGCGTGGAAAAGACGAGTTGATTTTTAACCTAATTTCGAGGAACACAAAAGGTGGAAGTAGGAAGCGTGAAAGTGCAGAACTCAGGCAGTTTATGGTGAGTACACAACAAACCCACATGCATTGCAACCAGCACCTTCCGCACTAAAGACTGTTTTCCCCACCTCATTATTAGCCGCTTAGTCATATTTTCAAATTTCCTGTCAACATTTAACAATTTTCAACACAAAAATACAGTGGGCGGCTGGTGGACGGCCCAGCACTCCTCCTACCAGGGTTAGCAAGATTTCTAGGGTGAAACCATAAAAGACGTTGAGAGGAGCCAGGGTATTGAGAGAGTGAGAAAAAGTGAGCTAAGTAAGTTTAACAACAACAAACTTGGGGAACCAAATAAATCAACAACTGATCTGTAATTGCACTGTGACTTTCTGGATTGAAAATTGACCATAAAGCACCTAAAGATTCCCACATCTACTTGTGTGTTTCTCAGGCATTGTGTGATGTTTGTGTAACAATAATAAAGATGACTTGTATGCTTGTAAAAACGAAGGTGCTTTCCAACTCCGTGCTGCTGCTCCTCATATTGAGCCTTGTGCAAAACGTTACAAAACTAGGGAAGTGCAAGAGTAGTAAACCAACAGAGCAGAGTCCGTTTCAACAGAGTCAGCGGCATCATTTCCGCTATAAGCAATATACGAAGCTGCATTAAGGCCACCACAGCAGATAGCCTGACTAATTTCCAAGCCAAAATTTGATTGTTTGGTTCCCAATGTAATTTTCTGAAGAGCATAATTGCAATTAAAGGTATAATATCCTGAGCAAAATGCACATGAAAGGAACCACTAAATTTCACATGGGTTTTTTTTCTACATTTTTAAAATAAGTTCTTGTATCAGAATCAAAAAAAGAAATGTGTTACAGAGAATAAGAGTACAAGTCACACAACTGATTTAGCAGCAGTTATCAATTGTTGGTTTCCTGCTTTGAACAAAAGCAGTTTTGTTCTTGTGTCCACTTCAAATTTGTATTTATTATGTCATACTGTGATGATTTCACACCAGCCTGTGGCAAGTAGAAAAACTGGCTTATTTGAACGTGGATCTTCTTTCAGCAACAGGATCAAAAAATGCAGCGTAGTGATCGGTACTAAGCAGAGCTTGTTTCAGCAGAACCACTTCAAACGCTGACGGGTACTGATGGTGCTGGTTACCATAGGAACGTGAAGGTGCACCAGGAAAAAGACATACGATGTAGGCGGATGACCGCAGGCGATGAGGACACAGAAAAACACAAAACAAAGCAGTAATCTATAGGCTGCAGCCATCAGATGGCCACTTTATAGACTGATTAGTACAGTCACTGCAGCAAATAGCAGCAAAGCTTAAACTATAGATCTACAAATCTTCTGCAGGAGCCCTTTAATTTCTGCTTTGCCTCAAATGCGAACTTCCTCTGTTGTTAAATCACTCTGTCTATGTTTCCCTGTTCATCAGCACTAAGCTGCTTACAACTGTATGCCATGTTAGCTTCAAATCATGCCTAAATGGGCTTTAGACTATTTAAAGTCACAAAAACGAGCAATGAGCAAACTTCCAGCATCTGGTATTGTTTTTTGTTTCCATGACATAATCCAGTCAGAAAAGACTTCTCACATCATTTTTAGGATTTTTGTATTGACAGTGTATGTGAATTCAATTTTGCTCGCATTTGAAACAAAAAAAAAAAAAACCCAAGACGCACAGGGATTTTTGTTTTCCATTTCATTTGATGTCTTTCCAACACAAGGGGCAAAAATGCCCAAAAGAGAAAAATAGATATGACCGATAGCTTAATGTATGATTAACTTGTAGAACGAGCAAAATCAAGCAATTCAAGGTAAAGTTAAGATCACATAAGCCACAGTCTAATACTTCTCATTCATCAGTGTCAATCAGTTTACAGCAACAAATACATTAATGTTTTACACTTTAGCATTTTTTTTGTCACACAGATAGTCCAAAAAGCAGTTTTTAAATAATGGCTTTCTTTATGAATGAGCCAAAAATCTCTCCACACCAACCTGGACCTAAGTGAAAAAGCAACCATCCCTCTTCTTGTTAAATAATAAATTCAGTGTAATTAACCACAGTATACTGTGGTTAATTACCACAGAAAACTGTGGTTAATTACACTGAAGGATGAGCTCAAGTTCACAAGGTTAAAATAGACTTTGTTACTGTGCAACCTGTAGAATCTAGAAATCTCCTAAATAGAAGCCGCCCATAAAATTGGCCAGGAAAAGTTGTTGCTGCAGTATGCTTTATTTATTTGCCTTGAAGTTATTAACAAAGCCACCAACTCTGCGAGTGATAAGTGAGTTACAATTCATTTGGCTACAAGACAATACTTAGATTTACTTTTTCCACATAGAGCCATACTGGTTAGTATTGCCAAAATCAAAACAGAAGTGTTCTCTTACTTGATATGACATTTTATTTGATGATCTAAAACGTGAAAAAAAGTGGTAAAAATCAAGATGAAATCTTTAGGTGAGCAGATACAGATTCCTTTGGAAAACAAGAAGGGGAATCACTACACAAATTCCCAGAAAACAATCAGCTGATAAGAAACACCTTTGTTTTTGTTTTTTTTGGCATCATGTGACGTCAGGATGTGAACACCGATTGGCATCTAGATTGTGTCAGCTACCTGTAGCTGCAGAACGAGACCAAGCCTTTATTTAGTCTGGCTGTCACACTGTCAAGATGTTTTTCTGCAGTGGAGATCAGGCTCTAGATAGACTGACCACTTTATGTAGAAACAAACTACCCCTTCTCTACCGGTCTTTCGCCTAACCAAATGAACAGAGAGCCACATTGCTTACAGGACTTTTCTGTTGCTAATTTCACTGATTTGCCAAAATGGTGTCTGCTTACAATGTAAGAAAGCATTACGTATCATCGTACAGGAGCCACAGTGCAACTTTATCAAATATTTTCTACTTGGTTGTGCCGTAGGACCGGGTGTGTTTCTGTGTATGTGTGCAGTCCCAGCAGCAGCCGCAGTAGTGGGTGGGGTGGGGAGATGTTTTAGGCCATCACAGCTGTTGCAGCTCCCACAGAGGGGACCCAGGCCAGAGCTGTGGGCTGCTTCATCTTCACAATGATTAGCCAAAGAGGAATGACTGTAAAGGGTCCATCAAGAAAAGTCCTCAAACACATGCAGTGATAAATGTTCAGTTCCTACACATTTGGCAGAACAAAATTCTTTACTTTGAGATGGATGGACAGACTGATAAAGTTCATTCAGAGAGTCTTTTGTTCCCCCATACGAATCTATTCCTTGATAAAATCAGTGCAGTTTTATGGCCAATTACCAATCTTTAAAAAACTGACCCGCCAATTTAAAATTTAAGTCAATACCAATTTTCTTTTTGTCTGAAAAGTTGGTAAACATAGAGACAGGGTCACTAAGCTACAATGGCGACGATTGTTAACCGTACACATGCAGATGTGACCTGATAGGCGAGTTTGTCAGTCAGTCGTCTCAAGGCAGAACAAAAGAGAACAGTATGTCATTTTCAAACTTTTGTGGAGGCAGATCAAATTGGTCAATATGATTGGATTCCCATACAAATGTTGGCCAATCGATCTCCCGAAATGAAGGAAACTGAAGCCGATTTATCAGTGCACCCCTACTTGATGATAATATATCCTATGCTTCTCCCGACTGCACGTAAAACTGTTCTTAACGTGCGTTAAACGTTATCCAGGATTGAATTCAAATGTGTTTCAGCTGGAAAGAAACTGTAAGGTTCAATTAAATCCAACATTTTCCTCCTGGTGTAGTTTAAAACAGTGAAGCCGCATACCACACATTCTTGGTATACCAGACCCTAAACTGTTTCCTTGAGTAAAATCAGTTGATTCTTTCACTGCTGTGTTGTAGTAATGCGTTAATTTATTCTTGCTTGAAACAGTAAAAGAAAATTTGTGATAAATACAGTAAGCTGGTGCAGTTTGAGATTTCCGTTTAAGTGCAAAGTGCACAAAGATGTTAAAATACACATTTTTTATGTCCTGTTAGCATGCTAAAAGGCCTGTTGGAGGAAGCACACTTTGCTAATGCTGAACGTCATGACTAGAATTAAACCTTACGTTCAGACACAAATAATAAATTAACAAGCATTAGGTAGTGCCACTCAAGCTGCACACCTGTCAGAAATACACGCTTGATTAATTGTGAATAACATCTGGATTAATATCTGCTCACATGTCAAGCTGATGACAGCCCAAAAGCAGATTGTGAGAGTTACTCAGCTATAATAAATACATCTGTCATGTTCAATTTGTTTGGTGTAATGCTGATTAGCCTATATTTCCCCTTTAACAACTTGTAGCAAGGACAGACAGATGTGTGACCAAATCAGGGATTTGTGTTCTTCTTTTCCTGTTTAGCCACTGCCAGCTATGAAAAGTTAACAGTGAGGATATTGTTGCAAACAACTTAACTATTTGGGAGTTAAACAAGCCTTGAAATGCAAGCGAATTTCATTTTTGATGCAAGTAAAGCTATAAAACGTGCAAAGACAGCAAACTACTTTCAGTTAAGTTGCTTTAATTGTTGAATTACAAGCATAATTTCAGCAATACCATTAAACACACACACACACACACACACACAACAAAACTTACCTCATCAAACACTTGAAGAGGGAAAGAGTAGTAGATTTTCAACATGATTTATTTTCAAGCTGGTTCTCTGTTTAGCACAACTGTTCAAACCCATTTTTCTACAGTACATCTGAAATCAAACTGGACATGCCAGCAAATAATTCTTAGAAGAGTCAAGAGGAACTTTTATTCATTACTGCTAAAAAGTTAATTTAAATAAGTTCTCTGCTGCAACATGTTTTTTTTTTTTTTTTTTTTTAAGGGCACAAGTTCTTTATTTCAACACATGCTTCAGGACATATGCCATAAACTCTTAGCAAGGCAAACAGTTAAGTTCACAAAAATGTCAGACTATTTTCTTGAATTATTTATTCTAATTAAAGGCAGGTACAACTCTAGTCAGCTTTTATTTACTTACTTTTAGAGATGGAGAACTGTTTTTGACTGTAAGCATGTCAACACCTGGTTTGCTCTTGGGACTAGGTTTAAAACTTTCCTTCTGAATATAAAACCTTCTTTTTACTATATAGCTAAGACTTAATGATCCAGGTCCATCACTCAGTGGCAGCAATAATTGCATTTATTGCAATAAATGAAACAATTGCGCTGGTTATGTGTTTATCGACTTGGCTATTGCTGCCTTCACGTTTTGTTTTCTCAGTTTTGTTCTCTCTGTATGTCTGGATCAGTGACTCTGTATTTAGGTCACTGATAGATCGATACTTAAACCCAAACTTATTCACACTCCTTGCAGATTCATGAGTAAAATCCCATTCATTCAATCAAAAAATTTTGATTCCTAAAGGAGAGAAGACAGGCATCTTTGGAGACAATAAAACAATGCAAAAGTACCATTTATTTTGAGATAAATAATTTGCCATACTACATTTTATTTATTTATGCCTTTTCAACAACAACAAAAAAGGATAATTCAAATTTTACACTACAGCAATCAAACCACTGTAATTGCTGACAGGTTTTTTTTGCATGTTCCCACTGGTATTTTGATGATTTGCCGTGGGTGACGAGCTCCAAGTCTTTGAGGTTTGAATCGTTAGCTCCCTCCAACAGATCATTTCACAGATTCAAGTCAGGAAACGGGCTGGGTCACTTCAAGACATAAATATTTCTTCCTGTCAGAATAAAAATGTTTGTCAAATTAAAAGATTAGTTTCAGCTCAAATTGGCCAGGCATGACTTTGGCTTTCATGTAAATGAAGTGAAATGAACTGAGTTAGTGTGACATTCTTATCCATTTAAAAACTGTATTTCACATGTATTTAAAAATGGAACTGAAGAATCCTTTTGGATGAGAGGTGAAGCATCTCCCAGGGAGAAGAGAGTTAGTCCAGTCATCTTCTACTTAAGCTTTTAAGGTTACGAAAGAGAAGTGATACCAGTGCATTAAAATAATAATAATAATAAATGAAACAATGAGCATTTAAAGATCTAAATTGTGAATGTTCTCTCTAATTTCTAAATTTAAACAAAGACTGAAAATATATTTTTCCGTATAAAAAAAACAGCAATGTGAGAATCCACATGACTTATTTGCCATTTATGCTTTGCTATTGCTTCAAAACAGGGGAAAGTTAATGTCTGTGTGAATGGGGGCTGTTGGTTGTTTCAAGGTTCTTCCTGTAACCAAATCAGAGCAGTGACAGACTAATGAAGCTAAATGATGATGAGGCCTCGGGAAAAAAATAACTGGCTTCTGTGAGAGAGGGGAGAAAATCTACCAGACAACTAAGGGAATATTTGCAGCTGTCTTCCTGAAGTTTTACATTTCCAAAACACAATTTGAAGCAACAAGAAGCTGGTGTCTTCAGTTAGTGAAGAAAGGTCATGTAATGATTCTCATGTGATGGGTTTATTGATCTCCTAAAGGAGACCTCCTCAAAAGGTCAATCTGGAAGGTCAGGGTTAACCACTTCCTCTTCCGTGAGGTGCTCCTCCAGCATGTCTGCAGCAGCTCCAGCTCTGAGGAATGCGCAACAGCTTTGATATTAACAGATGTAAGCTCACTGTCCAGACTTCCAGCCAAGCAACAGAATTAAGAGATCCTCTATCTACTGCCAGTGACTGGATAAGCAAAGGTCAAACGAGGAGCAAGTACAAATCAAAAAATTCCTAAAGCACATTCCACAGTGGGCTTCACTTAAACAGATTATTTCATCGGTGCGGGGACAGAACTGAGCCAAACTACAGCATTTAAGGCTGAGAAGAAACCTGGCAACATTCACTAATTAAAACTAAAAGAAGACTCGAACTGAGAAACTAAGCCATTTCTTCAGTTCAGACAAAAACCTTGCTAAACAACTGTACTACTACAGAAATCACAGAACAGGACCCCCACATCACTGAACGTCTGATGAACTTCCTGAAATATGTATGACTCCACAGATATTTACTAAAGTATAAATGCCTTTTTACATGTTGTCACATTACAACCACAAACCCTAACCAAGTTCACTAGAGGTTTTCAGCATAGCATAAAGCAACTTACAACTATTACGAGGTAGAGCATAATTTGCATCTATGAAAATGTGGTCTCCATTTGCTTTTAGCATCGCTGTTAACTAGTCATTACTTTGTGGAATCAACTTATGCCCTAATTACAGCTGCAGGTGTTTTTTGGGGAACATCTCTACCAACTTTCAACAACATGCAGATCACAGGTCTCCAATAATACATGGAAATGTGCGGTTTTGATGTAGTAAAATCTAAAAACGTTCAACGGGTGTGAACATTATTACAAGGAACATCCAACAAGAACAACTGAACTTTATTAAGACGCCTACAATAAATACGCGAGTGCAAAAACACACCAGGAAACCCAAGCATGTTTTCTTTTTATTTAATTTCCATCTTCATGTGTATTCTGTTCATTCTAATGTTGAGCTGTAGTTAAGACATTAACGGGTGAGTTCATGCATCCCCTGAGGTTAAAAACACACCCTCTTTTAAAACATTAAGCAGCATCATGAGAGCTATCTTCATTAGTTTAGCTTTTAGCACTAATGAGAAGTGACAGTGTCCTCTTTTTTTTTGTTTTGCAACCTCCTCAATACGACGCATCAACAATAGCAAGAGAGTACAGGGTCAAGGGGTGTGTATGTGTGGTGAGGTTACAGTGCAGTCAAACAAAGAGAGTCTATGACATAAATCCAACCAGTCTTTCTCTCCCTCTGCGTCTCTTTTTTCACTGGGCCTCTCACTGTTTGATTCTTCCCCCCTTGAATGGTGCCATTGAAAGAAGAGGCAGTTAGGACCTTATTCTATAAAGACTCTGTGAGCTCCCAAAGGAGCACACCAACTCTCACAGACGAGCCCGACCGCTGCAGATCATTTTTCATTTGCTCCTCGTCTCTGAGGAATTAAAGGCTCTCGTTCACTTGGGGGCGGGGGAAGCGAGGTTTGCAAAGAGCAACGAAAACGTTGATGCAAATCAAAACAGTGACAGCGAGATGCACAATGAAGAGAGATGCATTGCCTGTTGTCTGATACATGGCTCTGACAATGTAAACTGGAGCTGACTCCACCCAGCATTGGCTTGGCGAGATGGCCTAAATACGCTCAGCTGGAAAGATAGTGGTCAGATAGAGATAATGGTGCCTGCCGGTCCCTCTGATGCTCCTGAAATGATGGGCTCCTTCGGGGATTTCAAGACAAACAATTTGTACTGTAATGAGATTTGTACCAGAGTGAATGGTTGGGTCAAAAAATAAATAAATATTTAAATAAGTGTGGGAATTGCCTTCTCTTTTGTTGGTGTAACACAGTAAGATTTGATTCATTTAAAGATGAAGGAAAAGTGCTTACTTGAAATCAAATTTGACTTGTATTAAGTACAGCCTTTTCTAAATCAAATCATGAACATGTGTGGTTTATCAGTAGAAAACGAATAAAGTCATGACTATTTTAAATAATTGTCAAGCACTGTGGGTTTATTGTGCGTCCGCAACATCTATTTCTGCAACCTCATTCCTCTCATCCATCTATTCAGAGGTATGCACACCTGGCTCTGGATATATTTAGATGCTGACACATTTCTTGGAAGCTTAGCTTGTTGCAAAATATATATTCTTGCCATGTGTTTTGTAAGATAAAACAAAATCAGATTTTCTTTTGAATTCCCAATATTTGTACACAAGCAGACTAGTCTGTAGGCACATTTGGCAGAGAAATGTGCTCTTTTATTTCTGTACTATAATCTTTCAAGAAACAAAGTATTATAAAATCATAGGTTCTCCAGATACAGCAATAAGTCTTCTTCCATGTACAGAGAAAATAATAATTTAAAAAAAACTGTAAGGTGAACTGAAGAGAAGAGGAACCAGGACTCTGAACCAAGAGTGTCTGCAAAAAAACGATGGTGAAATCTTCCTCTGTGTGTTTGCTTTGAGTGTTTGAAATGTTATACAAAAAACTGTCTGTATTTTCTGGAGTTTGGAAACACACTGATAGTTTCACTACTAAATCAATGCACTGAAAGTCAAGGCTGAAATTCCTTTTTTTTTTTCGGTGTGAGAATATGCTACTGTAACATTCTTTTGTCTGCGATGGTAAGTGTGCGGCTATCCCTGAACACCTCTCCAAGTTCTGCTATTGAATATGAAACAAGCACTGATGACGTCTTAACCTCTTCAGAAACTGAAAAAACTATTTTGCAAAATGCTTTTTTAAAGTGAAGCGATTCCTTTTTTCTTGGGCATAAATGAACAGCGACAGAAATTCTCATAAATACTTAATCTTGAGTCGAATCATTCAGCTCTTCCGACAGTCTAAAGATGAATTCAAATCTTCCTTTCACTAAATGCAAAAATATAATAAAAACAACTTGTCCAATGTCTTCACATCAATGTTACTCTGAGGTTCCCCAGGCATGTTTAGTCAAATAAAAAAAAGTCCAAACCTATTTTTTTAAAACACTGCACTGAGCTGAATTCAATGCCTTTTTAACAGCACAGTTATTTTACATAAAGGCACATGCTCTGTCCTATAAACGTCAGACAGCCATAAACAAATGAGCAGAAAACAAGTTAAAAACATTTTAAATAAATTACCAGAGCATAAACTTGTGTAATACTAGGAAGAAATTACTTTATAATTGTGGATGTTAAGAATTACAAAGTCAAGCAGTCCATTCTTGCTGCATTACACGAACAGCAACAACGCAAATGGCAGCAATTCTTGACAGCTGCAGCGAAACTGGACTAACATTGAGAAATCCTGAAATTTAAAGATCAGTTTCCTGTCTTTATCCAACCCCTCACTGCATTAACATGAGGGTCCATGCCAACCCCACCCTTTCCTGCAACGATCCTGACCCAGACCCTCTCAAACCTCTACAGTAAGAGGAGACATAAGCAGCAGAACAGCAACAGCAGAAGGCTGAGGGCTGCTACAGTGAATTAAAAACACATCCACCACTCCCCGACTCCTCCCTTTTCCACCCAGTCTTCTCAAGAAAGGCCAAAAAGCAGTGGACTCCTGCTAACGCCTCAACATCGGGTCCCACAGTGTTGAACATTTCGCAGCAGCAATCTCTGGGCCCTTATAAAGACAAGGCATGTGGATTAACCCGATAAGGCCGACAATGATTAACAGTTTCACGCGTAATTATTTCTGTGAACCACAAGATTACAGATAAAAACGCTCAAAGCTCAAAAGACTCACAGTTCGGCAAAGACATACATTTCACTAAATGCATATTCAGAGTCACTTCTCTCACTGCAGAGTCTTTTCACTATGTCTGTGGTTAGCTTGGTGGGAGATTTCTGGGAGTTTGGCCATAGACAGCCATTCAGAGAAGGTAGGGGAGTGACAGACTTGGAAATGTTTAACAGGAAGCACAAGCGGGGAACATGGAAAGCGCAGGGAGGAGGAATGCTTGGGGGAACCCCTAAATATGATGCTCCATGTTTAACAACACTACGTAAAGTGGCGACTGCATAAAAACTGACGCAGTTCCTGAAAGGCTTGCAACAAATTTCACAGGAAGACCTGAAAGAGGGACAAATGAAGTAAAAACAAAACCATGGCAGAGTTAACAAATATCAGTATTTAATAATCAGTTTAGCAAAGTTAAAATTGTTTGCAAGATTTACCCATTAGAAATTACATTTTGGAAGATTATACAGCACACATCAGCCTCAGCTAGAAAGGTTGCTAACTACTGACACTGCTATGCAAACTGAAGAGGATAATCTTTTAAGGCACAAACACTGCCATTAAGTGGATTCATTTCATTGAAATTAATTGAATTAATGCGAGTAAAAGAAAATTCAAGTCAAAGCTAGGATGTACCTAAAAATGTTATCTAGATTCTCATCCCATTGGCCTTTATTACAATGTGTTTATCTTCTGCTGTAATAAATGGAGAGGTATTATGTAAAATCAACTTTTTTGAGCTTTAGATTATGTTATAAAGCTATTCCCTCATTATTTTCTCAGATACTACACACTAGTCAGCAGCAATTAGCAAACACCTTGTGAATTTGTGCATCAGCTGAACTCATATGAGCTACTACCCGGTGCAACACTGGTATAAATAGAAACTGTTTAATAGAGGAGCGATGTTGCGATGACTTCCTGAAGGCGGAGTTTCAGGAAGAACAGGAGTTCTTCAAGAAACGGAGGCCCAATTTCAAGGTGTCAAATTACAAAGTCAAATTTCTTTCAAGTCATGTTTCATATGTGTAGCATTTTTATAACAACTGAAGGTAACAATTACGTGATTGAGCTATAAAATGGAGAGATGTGCCTGGAAAATATATAACACTGACCCTTTAACAGCTGAGAGAGAGTCAAACTGGTTCAACTCCTATCTGCATCTATCTGCTAGTCTTAAGGTACAGCGTGTTAACACTTTCAGTCAAACCACGCAACATCCCAAACAAAGCAAAAGTACATATCAACTGGATCTACTGGCATAACAGGTAACACAACTTTATTGCTCAAGCATAAACAACACAAACAAGACTTTGAGCCAACTCAGCCACAGTTTCGCTGGAGAATGAGTCACTGCACACCTCTACAACCAGGGAGCAACTACCAGTATTTGTTTTATGGCACTCAAACCATGAAACTGCTGGCATAAATGCAAGTGATGGCAGTGAAACTGAAACTGCAGGATGTTTGCGTGTGTAAATATTTTAAGGTAATTTAAGTGGTATTGATCCACAGTACAAGTAAAACTGGCCAACAGATGAGCAACAGTGGCTAAATAAGTTCAAACTGGTTCCAAAAGAAGGGGCTTTGCTGTGTATGGGGCTCCAAAACTACAGACCAGTTTGGACGCATCTTCCCAACAAGAAAATAATATTAAAGATTATATCAAGATGCAGTTACAGAAAACCATATTTTATATAATAAAAACTCTAATCAAATTTACCATATTCTGTATTAAAGATATTGTTCAAACACTTTTCCTTATTTATCAACTCATCTGTTGGAAACAGATGAACAGATTATTCATATGCACAAATGTAAAACCTCAAACATAACCTATTCCACAATAATATGGTGTAACAAAACTGTTTAACATAATGAACCAAAGAACTCCTTTAACTTTTTTTAACAATCTAATTCCTTTTATTGTTGGCATAGCAACAACTCCTCTAACTTCACCTGCACTATCTTATCAAAGGAAAACATAAACCTCCATATCTACTAAGTGACTAACGCGCTCTGCCAGCAGTTCTCTGCTCATTGTGGGCACCGTGTTCTCCTCTCTGTTGCACTGTGGACATGTTTGTTCAAGGCTGTGACAGCGCACGCGTCTTGACTATGTGCATGGGCGGGCTAACGGTATCAAGATGCATCAAGACTTTTGAAAATTAAGATTTCAAACAGTTTATTGTACTGTTCCTAGAACTTAAAATTCTTTTAATGAGACGCACGTCAAAGTGAGGTAGGTAATGGAGCTTTCTCTGGCTGCTACTCCTCCCCCACGTGTTGCTGTGAACTGCCAGAAATGTTACTCAAGCTCACAATAAAGATTAATTTGACTGGAAGTATTTTCAAGCAAGAAAGGAGCCCTCTCTGTCACTCTTGATGAAGGTGGTGTTAAAACTAGTGATGCACAGACATAAAAATTTGGGCTGTATCTGATATTAATACTGGTGTTATGACTAATATTTTTCAATGTTATATATTTTTTTTCTAAAATTTCAATGCTTCAAAACCACCTATACTTCTTCTCTGCTTGAGTTAAATACCCAATAATCTTGTGCTGAATCACTGTCATTGTCTAATGGCCAAAATCAACATTAACGGCGATGTATTGTACACACACAGTGAAGATGTGAATCGGCTTACAAGCTGTTGAGTTAGAATTCGTTTATCTTTTACACATTTATTTTA
Organism: Poeciliopsis prolifica; assembly: GCF_027474105.1. NCBI lineage: Eukaryota > Metazoa > Chordata > Actinopteri > Cyprinodontiformes > Poeciliidae > Poeciliopsis > Poeciliopsis prolifica. The sequence goes on along the minus strand of NW_026562397.1, from coordinate 8,052,955 downwards.
AATAATTGTGTATTTCCATGATACAGGGATGATGTGGTATTTTTTTTATTTAATGTACTGTGAGAATCTCATTCTGTGCCATGCCAAACAAATAGTGTGGAAAAGGTGAAAAAGAAGCCAAATGGGCTGAAACCAAGCCTGGAATACATTTTTAGTATCAACATTTCCTCTCGCACTGTGTTGATCTGTTTTTCAGTAAACTTTTGGACTGGCGATTCTCGCCCACACGGAAGTGACCTTTGAAAGGGTGGGAAATGTTAGTTGACCACATTGGCCGCTTTTAAAGCTCTCAGTAGGCTCTGGTTGAAAAGACAAGAAAAGGGCTCTGTGTGTGCTGCATGTGCTGCAGAATCCCAGACTGTTTAACCCCCAAAACACACAGCTCATTAATATCTCAGTTGAATTAATCTTGTCTCTTCTTTTTTATTAATTCCAGCCCTTTTTGCATTTTTGGGTGTAAATCTGCCCACTTTCACTGCTTGTACTTTGTCCCCCTGCATCATCTGTTTTTTCCTTAGCTGATGGATAGAGCAGGGAAAGGTGACAAACCCCACAGAGCACTCAGTTCATCCCTTTACTGACACTGTCACAACAGTAGGTCACAAGGTAAAAGTTAAGCAAAAGAAACTCACACATAAGCCCAGATTCTGCACATTTAAGTCTCTAACGAAGCTCCTGCTACACCCATCCTGTCCTGTGGCTTTGTGCTGACGCTCTACTAAACAATATTGCGGAGAACATCGCGAGCAAGTGATGATCATACTCAGTGATCAGCTGTCGGTTTTACTCAGGAGCTGGGACAAGGGAGAAAACGTTTGTTTGTGCAGCTTTTGTTCCTCGTTTTTCTCTTGAGCAATTGGACTGTTTTCCTTGCCAGTGGCTATACACTAGCAGAGTCAAATATTGACTGAGTGCTGGCTTTGGCGCTTCCACTGTGCTCCATTGACTTAAGCTGAAATCGCTGAAATACATGAACCAAAACCGCTCGACCTATTTCAGACATTTGCTTGTGCTATAGTGAAAAATACAGGATGTAAAGAGTCTGTTCCAGATGAAACAGTTCCATATTTCCTCGGAAAGGTGATAATTGTGGCTGAAAAGGAAGAAGTTTAAAGCAGTGACTCAGTGACTAATCAAAACATGATGCCATTTACTGATAAGCTGCATGCATATGTTTCATGCAGGAATAGAAACTGCAATATAGAACCGTTTCCAGTTTCCGTGAGGTGACTCAGTTGAATTCAGGAGAAGCACAGAGATATGAGAAACTATTTGGAAACTACCTTCTACGACATATCATGACATGTCACTGGTTCATTCAGGCTGCAAGAGAGCAAGAATGTCATTGGATAACAAGAAGGGAAACATATTTCAGCAAAGTCTTCTGCTTTATTTTGGAGCTTTCAAACCGGGTTTGGTCCAGTGTGACATTTCCAAGATAGGAGTAAAAGAAATTTGTTTATCTTTAACACATTTATGTATAAAAGATGTTTTAAAATCTTCTTTTAGCTAAAGATGTTTTCAAGAACAAAGAAAAAAATTGGTTGAGTAACACAAAAGAAAAATGTTTTTTTTTTTTTTAGCTCAACAACATTTCATATCAGTCAATATTGATAAGTACAGAGGAGGTTTTTGTTTTAAATATCTGAAATCCTGCCAAACTGGCTAACTGGCCTTTCCAGGTATATCCCCAATTTCACACTCATTACCTGTGTATTTAGTTTAAAGCAAAAAAAACAAAGACCGCTTAAGAGGAGAAAGGTAGAAAGGTTTGAATGCTGTTCTTGTATTTTCTACTATTATTGTTATAAAAGAAAAAAAATAATCTCAAAATCTAGAAAGCATTCTCAGCAGGTCAAAGCTTCGCTGAAATCAAAGATTGTAAATCAGCTGTTCAATTTTGACTGGTGCAAAAAATGTTAAGCAGAAAGCACTTGGGACATCATAGATTCACATGACGAATATCTAAGGGCTAAAAATGTATAGCTACAAGAATAAAATATATTTCACTTTGCTACATAATGATGAATTGTAAATATCCATATTTCTTTGCCAGGTAAATATTTTCCAGAACTCTTTAAGGGTCTGTTACACATTGCACATCTGCTCACAGACCACAAAAAGCTGTCACACTGACAGCCGCATAAATCACTCTTAAGGCACACATCCTATGTTCCCTCATTCAATAAAACTAATTTTCTTTTAGTGTCAAGCCATCACTTTGAATATTGAACATCTCCTTCAGGGAGCTTTCAGCTCACTCATTCATCTTCACACTGAGAACTGTCAAGAAAACAAACTCAGTGTATTACTAAAGATCAATTAGGGAACCGGTTAATTGACATCTGAACAGAGAAACAATCTTAATGTCTCTTGGAGCCCAGATGGTTAAAAGCTTGTATGCATGGTCCCTCTCTCCACCACATTGACCTGTGCTAGACCATCTGTTTAACCAACCAAACAGGCCAAGCCCTCCCTTAAAGCCACAGAATGATTGTACTTCTGTAGAGATTGAGAATTAGAGTTGGAAAAACGTTTGCATATGCTCCTGCAATGTGCTTTTTCATGTCTAGACATTGGACCAGGAAAGGACTCAAACAGTAGTTACACTAACATTTTGCAGAAAAAAAAAAAAACTTTAAGACAGAAAACACGCTGCTAAAATCATCGGACATACTGGTATGACACTTATCCATTTATTTTTATTTTCGCAGACAGGTTTATGCAAAACCATAGAATGAATTTCCTCTAAATCGCCAAAGCACATTTTTATGTGGTTATTGAGCAGAACATATTACTTTTTCGCTGCTCTTTGAAGACTCTACTAAAAGATTGGACTCCTACACTGCAGAGTAACACCAGCAGTTTAATAAGCTGACATTACCTGGTTAATTGGTTCAGCGCTCTGAAATTTTGTGGTGCCCTTCAGTCAAGACAAGTTTATTTTTTAGTACATTTCAGCAATGAGGCATTTAAAGTGCTTCACATGGTAGATAACACCATCACCATATATGTTGGCAGTGTCACTCATTACATTCTGTTATCAAACGTTATCAAGAGTAATCATCATTAAATATACACGAATAATTAACGTTCCAGTAAATACTAAACAGGTGAGGTTTTAAAAGAACTCAGTGTTTCAGCATCTTTGCAGTTTTCTGGAATTTTGTGGCAGATTTGTGGTGAATACAAACTGAGTGATGCTTCAGCAGCTTTAGGTTTTCCTGTAAACTTTTATTCCTCAAGCTTTTATCCAACTGGCTGGCAGTCAGGGCAACAGGTGTGAGAATGGACATGTTTTAATCTCCATAAAACCGTAAAAACCCGCTCACCTTGGTACCTTTTCTAGGATCTCTTTAAAAAAGTACTTTAATTGTAGAAATTGTATAAAAGAGAGATATTAGTGACTTTGTAGTTAACTTTTTATTGAAAAGGTATACATTGATGCCAATTATCGACAAAGCCTGTGAGATGGTATGTGTGAAACAAGTTTTAGTAGCTCTATTGATACAATAGATACAAAAATGATTGAGGCGAAGACATGCAATTTAAAAACTGCTAGACTGATGGATTAAAATCAAAAGACTTAATTTTTGTCAACATTTATCTGATTAGCTGTATAAATAAAGCCCACTGTGTTGTCGCTTTTATACAGATCTCTCTCGACAGCTCTCCCTTTCAGAGCCAGCCTCAGTCTTTGTTTATTATAAATCTTCTAAGAGACACATGGGAATTACCCAGAGCACTAGTGTGAGATTAGGACAGTCATCAGGAGATGAAGGAGGGAAGGAAATGCGACGGGATGGCCTGATTAAAGGTCAGATAGAGACATGGCTGATATTAGGTGGACACAGAGAAATAACTGTTTTAGTAAGAAAGGAACAAAAACAAGGACCGGGTTGCAAATGATGAAGCATGACTGACCCTGATTCTCTCTGTGACTCCTCTGTGCTTGAAGAAACAAGGAAGCGGGTAGTGGGTGGAGGAGGGTTCAGACGTAAACCTACAATGACAGAGCCGCTGCTGCTCCAATGATGTTCCCCCACCACTGAATCAGTCTTCATTTGTTGCTCCCCCCAACTAAATCCATCTGAGGTCTTCACTTTGCACTTCCACTCACATCAAGAAAGAAAACTTCCCAAAATGTCTGGTATCTTGCAAATGCAATGTAATAATAAATAAACATAGTAGCATGTAGTCAAATGAAGAAGGCATTTTTTTTGCATAATTTGGCTTCATTGAAGTTTAACATATTGCTCTGCAACTCCTACATGGATGAACAAACCAAGAGAGATGCTTCCACATGAAGAATTTAAAGAACGTGGTCTCATGAGTCCATTTTATTAAGAACGAGAGTCTAGCGTAGTGTGGTGGTAATGATGGTGGGGGGGCTGAGCACATTATGCAGGCCACTGCCTGGGAGAGGATGAACAAGCCAAAGCACAAACTAGACTGTAGTCAGACCCCTGGGGGCAGAGGCCGGCCCAGCTAAAGCTGGTCTGGAGGGGGCAAATAAACATGCCTGCCTGTCAGCTGACTTCAAACCCCAGCAGGGCGTACTTCACCGCCGTGTTTATGACCAGAAGCTCCCTCAAAAACTCAATGAAAGATGGACTTATCCTTGTTCGCATACTCCCACTCATGGGGCCACAGAAAGTTCCAGCAAAAGCAAATAATCATAAATTGTTCGGGGAAAATAAAAGCTCACGCGGAAAACATTTCTAGGCATTAAGACGAGGAGCAGCTGCAAGCAAACTATCAGCCCTCTCTGGGAAGAGGATTTAAAGCACTAAGCTTACCGTTTTGGCAGAAGACCCTGCAATGGTGTGCTAAGTGGGTTAAAGCGCACCCCAAGTCTCATAATCGCTCCGGCCTCCCCCTCCTTTTCTTACCCCTTCTCCCACCGTCTGCCAACGACCGCCGAGGGGAGCAATTCAAAGTCCTGCAGAATACTTAAGATGCTGAGGTAGAGGGAGCTGCAGATTAAAACAGAAAAAAAAAAAGACGACCATCGTGTCAATATGACGCTTTTGTTGGGCAGAAACATGGACTAGTAATGTGGAGGACAATGGGTGAGTTTTCGCTGCCTGATGGGCTGATTCCTACTTTTACATAGCCTGCTGTTCTTCCTTGACACCTTCTGTCATGTCTAGCGTTCTGCCCCTCCCTGAACCTTGCCACCCTCTCAACTTTTTGCCCTGAAATTTAATAGCATGGAACAAGAGTTAACACCTCCGGGATGCTATAAAAAAGACGAAAACAATGCAACTACTGTCCACATTGGTTCCTTACCAAACGCCTGAAGACACAAACACCCCTGCTTCTCACACAACGTCACCAGGCAGACACAGGGGTAACATGAGTCTGTGGTGAAACTGTAGTAGTGCAGCTCGGCAAAGCTAGCACAGTTCCGCGCTGCAGAGGGAGTGCAGACGATGTTTGCCTGCAGGACTTTGCAAATAGACTACAGTAGGTCTATTGAGACCCAGCTGAAACACAGAGAGGCAGAAACTAACACTGTGAGAAAGAGAGTACAAAGAATGCCAGCTAAAAACGGGAGAGGGTTCAATAAATGGCAATCAGTTGCACAGGTATGTGCTTATGTGTACATAGACACCATGTTGCAAATGAAAGCAGGCTCTTTGTGTCATTTTTTTTCTCAATTGGCTACAAAAATGACTAAAGAGCATAAAGCCTCCCGCTTTCTTAAAGTCACTCATTACGGTCTTTGTGTTGCTGAAGCATTGAATCCTAAATCATGGCTACTCCCTCTTGCCAGAGGGCTGATCCTTCTAAAGAGAGGAGTCTAAGATCAACAGCTTTTGTACAGAGGAGGAATCAGGTTCACTTTGAGCACTCCAGTTTACAACGATTAGATTTCATCCAAGGAAATCTACTGGCCTACTAGCATATTTTGATCGGACATAAACACACGAACCTGACAGGGAGACGCCAAACATAAATACATGTGCTTGCACACCAGAGCAGTTTCACGGACTGTAAATGGATCAAAGTTTGTTTTTGACAATAATCTGCTTTGTTTGGGTTAGTGTTAAAGATGACCAGAACTCTGGTACGGAGCAAAGAAAAAAAAAGTTTGGTCCCTGTGAAAATGTGGGATTGCTTGCAAACAACCGCTGGTGCGCTCGGTTTATTAGGCGATATGTAAAGACTATCCGGAACCAGGGGCGAGGAGGAAACATGCTGGATAACACACCTTACATAGCTATACTGTTTTGATTCAGTAAATTTAATCAATTTACCAAATTTTCATTTTTTGGGAAATCTGGAGTTTTTTTCTTTTCACTAATGAACTGCTTCTTACAGCAACTCTTTATTTTAAGGTCAAATCAAGATAAGATTACTTTTCTTTTATTAATTATGAGAATGAAGTCATAATATTACAAGTTGTATGGCAAAGTTGAAATAATACAAGAATGATGTCACAATATTGGCAGAAGAAAGTTTTAATGTTTGGAGAATGAAGTAGTATCTATGAGAACTCCAACACAAAAAATCAATTAATTTTACAAAGTTTTCTTTTCATCAAAATAACTTTTCTCATCATTTTAAAACACCTTTCTGGTAAAACTGCATCTTCATTCTGCTAACATTGTGTCTATGTTCTGGTAATTAAAGAAAAATTATTGTAACCTGTCCCTGATATTCTGTCTTGTAACTAACATGGCATAACTGAAATAAAAGCCACATTCTGAAAATGTTTTCTGCTGTTTGTATTTTTACTTTAGGAAAGAAAGCAAGGAAAAAAGAATTCAAATCATAAATTGGATCAGGTGTGAAAAAAAATTGGACATTTCACCTAGCCCTTGTAGTTCTTATTTTTGGTACATTTCAGCTGTAGTTCTTACATCGAATTAAAGGCTTATCATATTTGACTTTTTAGTCCTTGTTCAAAGTTAATCAAGTTAATACTGTCCGATTCTTATGTCCTTCCCACCGACTGGTGCACCTCTACCTCCATCCGACACAGGACTTAAATAAACAAACAACAACAACAAAAACAAAAGGAAGAGATTAACATTGCACAAAAGTCAGCATGCAAATGCTTGCAAAGGAGAGGCAGGTGGTGAGTACAGGTGAGCAGAGTCTATTCAGAGAGAATTATAAAGAGGGGTTTGTCCTTCCTGAAATAGGATTACCTGAGAAAGGTGTGGCTCATGGTGGAAGAGTGTTTGTGTGTCCTTAAGCTGCACAAATGTACAACTGGCTAGGTTAAATGAAGACAGGATCTTAGTAAAGGTCTGTCAGTCCTCAGACACGAATGAACCTATCTTATCGTCTGCAGTAATCTTTACCGACATGCTCACATATTCATGACGTCCTTTGATTAAACTACGGTAATTTATCTTCGGTGTAATTTCAGTGCCGAAAAATTAACTTTATACCAGGTGAGTCTCTCACACCTGAGAATGTGAAACTGCACTGGGCTGATTCTGCCTTCAAATAATTTTAACAATGCTCCTGTAGAAGATTCATAACTTAAAAGTCTGAAACAGGAACAGGTCTGTAAAAACAGCCTGTGTGCTTCACTCAGGAGAGAGATTCATTTGGTGCATCAAAGAGTGATGTCATTGTTACCAGTGGAACTGAACATTCTACTGGTCCGTTCACACCAAACACGTTTTGGGCGACAAGCGAGTCTGGTTTACATTCAAAGTCTATGTGGAGTCCTGGATGCGCTAGATGTGTCGAACGCTCCAAATGGTTCGAATCGCGCCGCGCTAGACGCTCGCTAGACGGTTGAAACAGCAACAGCCCTTGACGTGCCTCAACATAGACATTGAATGCAAACCAGACGTGGCTGACGCTCAAAACGCATTTGGTGTGAACGCACCATTATATGTCCAGTGTCACATTAGGTCAGTGTTTCCCAGTTCCAGTCCTCAGGCCCCTGGTCTGCATGTTTTAGATGCAGAGCATGCAGGGCAGGGCATCCGCCTGAAGAGGGGAATTGAGAAACACTGCATTAGTTCCATCATATTAGGACTAAAGTCTGGTCCTAATATGATGGACTCATTGATTTGGGTCAGGGGTAATGTTTAGAGGTAAGATCCAAATTAAGTTTTAGTTAATGGTAGGGTTAGGAATAGACTAGTATTGGATAGTGACCCAGGTTAGTTCCACCCGGGTGTGGGTCGGCGTAACGGCCGAGCCGGGCATAGTTTGCCCTTCTTGCCAATGCCAACATGAAGGCCCTTCATGCAATCAGTGGAGGTTGGTTGCATGGATGTCTGTGTTTCTTCGGCCATCCATGTTTGTGTGGAGGTCTGGCTTTGTGTGGACTCCTCTCTTTGCAACCTGGGTGTTGGTCGGTGCAAAGGCCAAGCCAGGCTATGGATGTAGACCCCTGGTTGATTCAAGGTCTGTTCCTCCTCGGACCTCCCTGGTGGATCGGAGGTCTGTCTTACCTTGGACTCCTCTGTTTGTTGGGAGCGTTGTGTTTGCAGGGGGGCCTCTGGTTGGGTGGAGACTTCAGGATGGCTATTTTCCAGAGCAAGATTTAACTTTATCTTCAAGTCTGTAACTTGACCCTGCAAAGACTTCACTGTTTCCTCCTGTTTTATATATTTAGAAGCTTGCTCAGTGTGACGTTTGAGCTGCTCCTCATATTTCAGTCTCACTCGATATTCTTCAACCATTACTTCTATGAGACCCTTATTGTGGGAGGCGCATTTTTCAGCCTGCCTCTTGAAGTAATCGAGCTGTTGAAGAAGGCTTTATCGGCTTTAACTTTGGAAGCGCAAGAAGCTCCTGGCACGTTTCTGTCATGATCTCGTTTGACTTGCAGGTGACGTTCTTTGTCTAACAATTTTTGCAGTCTCTGAATCTCCTCCTGCTGTGATTTTACTTCAGCCTGATATGCAATCCTTCTGTCTCGTTCCTCATGGAGATCAAAGGTCTTACACTGCAACTCTTTTTTAAGTTCATCCACCTGCTTTGTGAGATTGATGACGTGTTGGCGTGTCTTGTCCACGACTTCCACTGAGGGGGTGATCTCGAAGCCAGCAGACTGAGTTGTTTCCTGCTGGACTTCTGAAGATGTTGAACTCTCAAAGTTGCCGGAAGGACTTGATTCCCCCTGGATCTTTGTTGGTACATCTTCCGGCTCAACGGGGCTGTCGTTGTCATCCTCGAAAGGGAAAACGACAGCGTCGTAGTCGACTTGGACGTCGAGGTCCATTATGTCGACCCATGAAAGCTTAGATGGTAAAGCTTCATGTTCAGATGCAAGCTGTTGTTGCTTCATGTCGATATTCTTGCTCTGAAAGGCGTGCGATATCTAGAATCGATATGCCGCTTGTTTCAATGACTTTCGAACGTGCTTTGTAGAGTGATCTGCTGCAATCGAACTGTGGAACAGGTCTGACAAAATGCTCTCTGTGAGCTATATTCAAGAGAGAGATTTCTTTGTGGCATCATAGAGTAATGATGTCACTGCAGATGTCATTGATACCGTTGGAAAAACATTCTTTTTCTATGGGAGTTGATAAGCAACCAGCCCTAAAGTACTGCCATTTGTGGCCTTGCTTGGGAATGTGCTTCTAAATAAAATTACTATGACGCTATTCATCATTATCTGTTGAAAAAAGGCTGAAAATTTTTCACGCTTTTCTGAGAATTCTAACATATATTTTGTTTTTCTCCACAGTAACCCTAATATTATTTTGCACCAGCAAAGACAATCAGGTTTCTATATATTTATCACCTCGTGGTGGCAAAAGCAACAACAACAAAGGTCTTGTTCTTAAGTTGGACTTAAGATGGACCACATCAACTTGCCAAGTTGCATTGGTCTACCAAGTTGAACTCCCATTACAATATATTGAAGTTTGTAGTTCTGTGACAAAAGTTCAAGGTGCACAAAATATTAGCAAGGCATCTGTAACTGTCACTAATGGGTGCAGGTCTCCTGCCAAAGCAACTCATGATCAAACAAACGAGGCCAGGGGAAGTCATACATGCCGACAGAGGTTTTCGCCCCTCAAAGCTATCTCAGGCATCTGGACGGAAAGCGGCATCTTTGAAGTGGAATCTGGCCAGTGAAAACAGCTGAGTGAACGATCTGTGTGATCCAGCAAATGGAACACCAACAGAAAGGCATTCTCACCACGTCTTTAAAATCGAGCTCCAGCTGAAAGAGCCACAGCAACACGGAGGGAGAGTGTGGCGCCCATGGCCCCAACTCTTTACCTTGTGGTCTGAAGTAATCAGAAAAGAGCAAAGTACAAATAAGACAAAATTTCAGGTCTCCATCATTCATTTCTCTTTCTCCGAGTGTTTGGTTTAAGCAGAAGTGTGATTCCAGGGTGTGGTCCTGCATTCACACAGTGCTGCACATGTATTCACAGAGGCCCATTTGTTTTCCAGTCAGGCAGCTATGTGGCCTGTAATGAAAAGATTTGACTAATAGCTTAATATTTAGAGCAGAAAAGTTGGACAAAAGGTAAAGGGAGGAGATGGGGAGTGTTTAAAGGAATTTAGTCATGCAGGAAAATTTGTGTAATTTCTTCTCATGACAAAGTTGCTGATTCTAAAACTATACAGACATAATTTTTTGTCATCTTAATTTTAAACGACAGTGAAGAAAAAAAAATCTTAATAGGTGTGGTGGAGATGGCCGAAAAACATAATCACAATATATAAGTTTCTTATCAGTCAATATTGATAATTATCAATTAGTTTTTTTTATTTGAAATATTTGAAATAATGCCAAACTGATGGCGTGACTTTTCCTCTTTTATCCAATTTTCACTCCACGCTGTTTTTTATTTTTATTTTTAAACAGTTATGAGGCACAGTGGTGAAACCTTAAATTGTCGCTGCACAAGTTACTCAACAGGTTGTTGCTCGGTAACAGATGAGCCAGTGAATTCGTTGATGCCACTCACCTAGCTTAGCTGGCCGTGAGAAGTTGAACGGCTAAAGCCTTTGCCTGTATCTCCCAGAATGCTGTGCAATTCCAGATTGGAGTCTAGTGAATATTCAATATATCTAATACTCTGTTAGACATATATCAATCACACTATTATCTACTGATATTGATCACATGGGTGTCACTGCATATATTGTTACTGATTTACTGTCTAGCCCCAAGTCAAAATATCATGATGTATTAAAGGAGAAAGTAGTTATGAGCAGGATGTGTTTTAATAGATGCAGCCATGTGTGCATAGAGATGTTTTCAGTTGAGAGAAGCAGAGTGCATGTCTGGAACAGGGAGGACGAGAGGTGTTGAGGGCGCTGACAGCAAAGTGGGTCAAGTGATTTTCAGCGATGATTGATAAGTGATCTTACAAACACATTCAGTCACCAGGTAGCTGACCCACAAGGACTAAATATTCCCAATCTCCATCCTCTCCTGTGTTATTGTGCTTCTTCTCTGAATCCCGTTCATTAAAGCAAGAAGAGATCATCCACACACTTCCTCTCCAGAGTCAACCACGTTGATTTCCTCCACAGACTCACAACCTCCCTCCATCTCCAAGGCTCTCTCTCAGGGGGTGATTGATGCATCACATCTAAATTTGCTTTTTTTTGTTGTTGTTTTTGTTCTGGTCATCATTACTATTTCACACGTGAAGCCTCGCCTAACACAGTGAACGAGAGCTCTTTTAATCAGAGCTCAGCTGCAGAGGTCAATCAGGGAGGCTAGGGAGGAGGGAGAAAATGGCAGGATGAATTGAAGGAGGTGCTGGAGGAAATGGGAGAACATGAGCAGGCTTTCTTCTTCCAACAAACCTCGCTTTCAGCCCTTCCCTGTGTCTGCGCTTCTCTCCCTCGTCTCATTAGGCCGCTTCACTCCCTGTGAGTTATCAGCCCATCCGTCTCCCACGATGATAACAGCCTCTAAGGTCTGTGAAGAAACACCCAAACCTCTGTCGCTTCCTTCTGCCCTCCTCTGCTCCTTGGCCGCCGCCTACAAACGGTTAACAAGCCACGCTGCATTAACGTTAGACAGAAAACATATGGGGGGGAAAAAAACGCACAAACAGTTTATTGGGAAAAAAATCTGCTGCTTCAGCAATTTGGTAACGGCAACAACTGATGCTGTAGACATAGGCCCCTGAGACACAGGAGCATTTAGCACTCACTATGAACTGCGCAGCCACTACTGACCTCTTCAAGGTTTTTAACACCTTGCATCGCTTGATGTTTAAGTAAAACAGTCATTATTAATGCACTTTTAGACAGCTGGCCTGAAGATCAACTTTCCAACAAATCTCAGCATGTGAAAGCTATGCTCCACATGCATTTCTTTCTAAATGACAAATAGAAACTGAAATAAATGAATACATCTCCTGGACAAAATTATTGTAGCCATAAATAACCTGCAATATATTATTGAGCCAACTCTAGACGTAATAGTTTTTTTCTTTTAAGCCAAAGCAGTTGTGACGTAAAGTCATTGTTTGATTTGACAATTTAGTTATGATCTGTAAAATTCTTATGTTGTTGTTAGTGCTGGTTGGAGTTGTGTTAATTTAGCTCAGGGCGCTCTTTTACCGATCTCTCACTAAATCTGTCATTGATAGATGAGAAGTGTTTATTTTTTATTGAGTTAAACTGCAATAAACACGCTGCTATCTGTAACAATTACTGTACTACTAATACAACAGATACATATCATAAAACAGCACATTAAGGCAAATAATTTTCAGGCTGCTTGGGGTCAGCAAAAGAGCTTAAAACCATAAAAGGTCTGACCATTCAGTTTGATGAAAACAACATTTACTTCCACATCCTCTATATCTTTATAACCACCACTGTTAAGAGATTAATGTCTAAAATAATGATATTTTGTTAATTTAAGCAAATATAAATTTCAGTTGAAAAATGTTTAAATATTATATTGAAAAAGGCTTAAGTTGTTAAATGAAAATAATCAGAGGAATGTGCACAATTTTTATCTGATTAATCATCGCAATGATCAATTGCTGAAATAATAACAGTTGCAGTTCTAGTAGATCGCTGTTGACTCACTTTCAAAACTTGAACAATGCAGCATAAGACAGCTGATTGGTGTACATGCTGGTAGGCATTGTAACAAAAGTCAATAACTTCATTTGTTTTCTGAAAGCAAATTTACAACAATACACACCAATCAATCATTAGTTCAGCTGAGATCAGACAGTCATACACATATAAAATAAAATAACACACTTAAAAACAAACAGTTCAGCATTTGTTCTTTGTGAGAAATCCCCTTATGTTGCTCTCAGAACTAACCTTGTATCTCCCCCGCTCTGTCTCACCAGCATCATAAACTAATTAGCATTCCAGACCATCTCTGAGCAGGCCAGATCAAATGAACTCGTCTGGAAATAACCCGCGAAATAGCCTCCCTCCAAATCTGATTTGGAAATGAGCACGGGAAGGAAAAAAGAACAACACATATTTTGATACAGTACCATAATAATCTGGGGAGGAGGTATTTGTGGAATGACCACATGCTACACTCAATTAGCATTAAAACAATGCGCCTACAGTAAGCACTAATAACTTGACATTTTAAGACAGAGGGAAGCACTCAAGGGAGACCTTACATGCATGAACATCCAGTATGCTTGCAGGAATGCATGTTGGCCCAAGCACACATGCATCAAAATTAAGAAGATATTTACTTTTAATATGCTAGAGGAGGCTGAAACACGTAAATAATGTTTAGAGAGATGAACATGTTCGTAAGAGCAAAGGATCCTGTCGTTGGAGAAGAAAGTGAAAACATGTAAATCCATCCACAAGTTTTCCGCTGGTGTTACGCCCTTTTACTTTCAACATGCTCACCGGAAACTACAATGAGCTCAGCAAGTATTTCAACAATGCATGGACAAAGAAAACCTTCAGGGTCTCAGCTGTGTGCTGAAGACTAACTCTCTGGCATTTTTCTGATCTTGAAAAGAGGGAGATTACTCATCTCCGGTAAGTTGGTCATTTGTCTTCGTGACAGATGTGGACAGCGGTGGAAGGCTGCTTCCTTCCCTGATGCTTAATGACCGACTCACATCAACACTCATGTCCGACACACACGCATACTAAGGAACGCGCTTGCTTCCTGTCTGACAGCTTGACCTCTCCGGTAGGCAGTGAGGGAAGCGATGAAAAATGCCAGCAAACTTGGTCAATTAGAAACACAGATAAACGCGTGAGCTACACTAACCGAAACCTTGCCGTTTTAAGAGTGTGTTAAGTGGGCTGAATAATTACAGTGTTATGTTTATTTAGTAATTTTCCCCTGAGATGATGGGCTTTTAAACTTTCCCACTCGCTACTTGTTTTGACAACTCATTTAGAACAAGTTTAATGTTCAATCACGTTTATTTCTAGCTGAGAGGCACTTACTTTTTTTGAGTAAATGGCTCAGTACGGTTTTGTCTGACAAATATGATTGTCATAGTACTATAATTTCCAGTAAACATAACTGCTAACATGGTATACCCTGCCCAAATTAAATAAAAATTGACATAACTGCATTTATCAAAAAAATAAATACAAGTAAAAAAACTATCTTTTTACTGTTGTAAAAAAGATAGTTATTATTACAATTTTAATGTTATTGAGTTAAATTTTATGCACAAACAAAACAAACAGCAGCTAAAATTAGAAGTAAGAGGGATAATCATTCAGTCTTTTAAAAATATCGCCTCTATTAAAAACCTATATCATATTTATTCCATTTTAGTTTAAAATACTTCAAAAAAGAAACAAGAGTGTCTGCCAAGATTGGAACCGTCAGGTAAGAAAGGAAACCAAAAGTTAGTATCAGTCAGGAAAGGGCAGGTCAGCGGGTCAGTTCCCTAAACCTTTGAAATGTATAAAGCAAAGCTTAACTTGTTCTAAAAGCCATCATTTTAAAAGCCGTTAGATATACCTTCATACCAGTAACTAGCCCACGCCTGTTTGTAATTAGGCCTGTCACAATACGCAATAAATCAGTTAATCATGTCATCAATTCAAATGAGCTCAATAATTTCCATTTTCATAATATATCATATTCTCTTTTCTCTCTTTTTCTGACAAAACTGGATGACTATATTCTTCAGTTTGGTCTCAATTAGCCCCCCTTTTTTTTAAAGGACAATTTTGTTTACAGAGCCTTCATAATTCATTTTATTTGTTGTTTTGTTAATTTTAGATATTTCGAATGTCCTCCAGTTTCATGTTAAAAGTTCAGTCAAATTTAAAGTTTATTGATCTTTGTCAATTTTTGCATCATTTTGTCATTACCATTACATCACTTGAAACGGACAAGAGTCTTCTGCACCATTCTGAACATGCATACATTTGAACAATTTTTAAAGTCCCAAAGTGTATATATACACTGAGAGGTTATGCCTCCTGTGCGTTCAAATCAGTCAGATTCTTTAGGGTCTTACTTGCATCTGGTGAGCGGTACGAGAGCGGAAAATAGCAGCAAGCCCGACAGGTGAACTCGAGAAGCATCCGTGATGGTCAAGCTCAGGCGTAAATGTGTGAAAGTGGGTTAATTTAATTCTCTCAGTCCATAATAAACAGATGGAAACAGAATCAGCTGCTTCTTTATCCTGCCAGGAAGGATTTCCTGTTTGCAGAGCATTTCTCCCATGTTAGTGTATGATAGAGCTCTTTGTGGAAACACAACACCTGTTATTCCCATGAGTAAACTCTCAATTGGGGACGACTATGAAGCAGGTGTAACAACACACACTTCCTCTTGACACACCAGACAAATCCTCCAAGACCCAAAACAAGGCTGTTTGAACAGAAACATAACACAGAAAGGTGGCAGCTGCATTTCTAAGAGCTATAAGCAAGGGATGCACATCTGAACATTTTAAAAAGTTTGTTCACTGGCGTAGCAAAACTAAAGACTTTAATCATTTCAAGTATCCTAACCAGTTGTTCTACACAATAACATAACAGCGTTTTATAGAGAGGCACATATGGAAGAGAGTAGAATTAAAAAGGGGCCAAAACAACATCTAAGAATACTAGAGTAATTATATGTGTTGCACCAAAGCAAAATCAGGAACGAGTCACCAGAGCAGAAACAAAGAGGGGGAAAAAAAGCATTAAAAAATTAAAAATCATACATTTAGAGAAAATTGTGATTTTTTTTATTTATTTATTTATTTTTTTTACAAAATATAGTAGTTGAAGTATTGAAGAAACCACCCCATTGGTTTTAGCCAAAAAGCTGCATGTTTGAAAGAAGCAAATGGCTACTTTACATCGCCACCACATACGAAGACACTAAATTGAGAAGATCTGTAACTTTGAGTGTGAAATCCTTCAAGAAAACAAAATGTTCCACTTGGGATACGGTTGTCCTGGCGCAAACTTTCTCCAGAGAACAACACGCAGATGCATTCTTTAGCAACAGAAAAGGAATGAAAGGACATGAGAACAATTAGACGTCTTGAAGCCAACAGTTTTGCATCCTTACTTTGGAGACAACAATGCCCACTATAAAGATACTGGTGAAAAGAAAACAGAAGGCAAAAAGCAAATAGAGTATAGATGTTGGTCAATTTTCCCTGGGTTATGTGTGATTGGAGGTCAGTCGGTCAAAAGCTGATGTAAATCTTCTGTTTATTTGGAGCATGAGTATTAAGAACTACCATCATTTTTGGCTTATAAATGCATCAACCAGCAGTTAGTTTTTTGAAGCATTCAGGAAGCAACAAGTGCTTTCTTTGGTTGATATCAGCAAAAAAAAAACACCTAAACAGATGCCACTGCAGGCCTGGTGAAATCAGTTTACGTACACCATGTTGTCAGGGCATTACTTTGTAGTCAAGTGTGTGACTAATCTTGTTAAAAGCTTAGTGTTAACTCCAGTAACACTGTTAAAGGGTGTGCGGATGGACGATGAGGCTTTTCGATGTGTTCCTACCAGCACTGACCGCTGGTAGGAAACTGGCCAACCTGTGGCAAGGCAAAGCGTCCTCAACATCTGTGTTTATCCTCTAGCTAAAACCAACAGGCTATATTTACTCCGGTCAAACATATCTAGCAGCACAGAGGAGCAGAGAGAAAGAAAGATGGAGGCTGGTTCTTAGCCTGTGCTGAGATAGAGAGGCTCTGTCAAACCAGCCAAATACAATACTTTTTTGGGTGGCTACATGCAGGACTGTAAGTCAGAAATTTCACTGTTCCCATAAGAGTAAGACTGTGATCGTAAAAAAAACACCTTGGGAGAAACTGAGTGGTCCGAAAAAACAAGACAGGCTCAACTGACCAACTGCCTGCCTATCAAATGTTTTATACCTCAACAAAGCCCATAAAGCAGAGCTTCATTTCAGAGAGCATTGTGTGTCTACCGGTTTCTGTAAATCTGACCTCTTGACACCATCATTAAAACTGACTTATGGATAAGATCCTCAAGGGAAGAAAACTCATCAGACAGAGTGAGAGAGAAGGGACTGTAACACCAATTATATAATTTCATCTTGTACACCTGCACTCTGACTAACACATGAGCATGACACATTTCTATAAAACTGAGTTAACTGCACATGAAGGAGCTGGTTCAACCACATTTCAAATACTCACCACAACACAGCGGCCACAGCTTTAACAAAAGAAAACTTCACCAGGGTGCTTTGTAGCCAGATTAGCCAGAACTGGGAAGTCCATACCTGCCAGGAAAGATTTTGATTCCCTGCAAAGAAACGTTTTATGCACATCTCCAATGCACCACAGTGTTACATAAACATGCACTGCCTTACATAAATACCAAATAAAATGTAGTTTTCTGCACTCCCTGTACGGATGCTTGCTTTCGCCCACATGATTCGAACTGGTACCCTCAAACTGCCTGGTTAGACAGACAAATGCTGTTTAGACAAAAGTAATATATTGTGATTTGCATATGCCTGAGGTCCTTATTCAGTTCTGCTATGCTACTGATTCATGCAGTAACTTGGAAAAGTTTTTAAATGCCCTTTTCATATTGTGTCTCTTTAATAATACAAACTTAGCACTTTATTGGGATTTTATGTTCTAAACCAATACAGTTTGCCACATATTTTTTAAAGAGGGAAGAAAATGACCCAAGGGTTTGGAAAAACTTTAATAAAAAACATCCCTCTTTATTCTGATACCCCTAAATAGAAGTAAAATTAAATAAAGTCACCAAGCTATTAGAAAGTTTCAATCTACATGTAATTTAACCCCAGTATTGTCTGTGAAGGCCTCTCAGGTCTGTTAGGGGACTTTAATCAAACTCTAGTTTGCTTGCCTAGAAAGTTGCTTGGGAATGTATGAACAAGCAATCGAACTTTGATGTAGATCAAAACAGTGAACGCTGGTCAACCTAAAAACTTTGGTATCTATTTGTTTGAAGTGACCTCTGTTATGGTTCATATGCGGATGCAAACAGACTGGACACGGCTCCAAAAGCAGAAAGTAAATAAAACCAAACTAAACACATCAGTCTAACAGTAGCAGCAGAAATGGGTCATGGTCATTTACCAAAGGCAAAAGAGAAATCCTACAACTGCTAAAATCTGATGCCTCCATTTTTGTTTGCGCGTCACAAAGAAGGAAGTTGCAATCAATGTCTCCTTCAGAGGTTTTCATGTCGTTTCCTCCAGTGGTCCTTGGTGCAGTACCAAGAGGGAGGGGGTTTGGTTTGTTTGACGCAGTGTGAAAGTGAACCACACCAGCTAAATATGTAACAAATGTTGCAATTTTGGTCCCCAGTCTAACCAAATCCACTGGACTATCATGTGTGAAAACATCCTTGGAGATCACTAGTGAACAGGCAGCATAAAGACCAAGAAATACATTGGGCAGGTTAGGGATAAAGCTGTCAAATTTTTTTAAGAGTAAGCAAAGTTATGAAAAATGTTCCACTTGGACAACAATCCCAATCATGCAGTCAGAGTGACGACGTATAGAAGAAAGCATGCTGATGTGTTAGAATGGCCCAGCCAAGATCCAAACAAAATTCTGTGCCTACAATCTTCATCCAATCCGACTGAGCTATTTTGCAAAGGATGAACCTGTATACATAAAGCTGATGGCCATACTCCTAAACACTCTGTCAGTCAATGTTTTTCTACAGTCGTCCATTACTTTGCATTGGTCTACCACAAAAAGTCCCAATAAAATGTGTGATTGCAATAAGGCAAATATGAAAAAATTCAAGCATTTTGAAAAGACAAAAAAAAATTACCAACAGGTAAATGTTAATGCTCTAAGAAAGGATTTAATAAATTGCCAATACTTTGTTCAGTTTTAGACAATTTTGTATTTGGATCCAAAATATGTCATAGTGGCTTTTTTTTCTGTACAGCAGAATTTTTGACCAAACATAAATAGGAGTTGCCTGGTCTGAACCACTGGGTCGATGATAACTTCACCTAATTTCACATTTTCCGATAAAAGCATTACAACTGTAATCAAGCAGAAACACCTGCTGACCAGAGTCAGTTAATGTCCTAACAGCATTTCAGCCCAGCTAGGAGGAAGCTGTAATGACAGGTGTGATAGCTTGTGGAGTAACTGTCAATGCGGCTCTAACCTGTTAATTTATGAGGAAGAATTGGGAAGAATAGTTTAAAATGCAGCTCGACGTGAGCCGAGTCCAAGTAGCCCGTAATGTTCAGGTTATTCAATTACACTTGAGGGGAAAAAAAGGAATTTTAAGACAATTTTACATGCCTGTCTCCTTAAAACATACACTTATGCAAACACACTGGGGCGCAAGCGTGGACCTTGACACGGAGCAGATGGTATCCATGCTCTAACGGTTTGTCCTCCCACTCTGACCTATCAGGACACATCCATGATCATGATGGATGGCGTGTGTGAGTGCATGTGTTTGTTCCCAAGCATTCTGGAAGCGCACACTTTCTTTTATATTAACCTTTATTTAACGAAAGGATGTGTAAAAGGATTAACTGGAAGCCTGGCAAGGGATGATATTACAAACAGCAGAAGCGCTGCCAACATGTCGCAGCTGGGAATCAAAAACTCACAGGTGCCAAAAGCACAGCTTTTGACGCATTAGTGAAATTGTTACAAGGGGCACCGGTGGTAAGATTTCTGTTTTTCTAAAAAGATGATCACACACACACACAAAAAAAGCCTGCAAGTAAGTTCTCCAAAATGAATTTTTCAAGAACAAAGAAAAAGAGGAAACAGATCAACAACTGAATCATTCGTGTGAAGATACAACATGGTGATTCAAACCAATGTTTACAGGCAAAATCACTCAGGTGGCCCACATCCAGCTCCCTTTGAAGACAGTGTTCTTTGTTCCTGCAGCTGCTTGCAATGAAACACCAAACTAAGTAGCAGAAAATATGAGATGTTCAGACTGATCCCAGATCATAAGCAACTGTTGTCTGGCACCCAGTGGCGACGACTACAAGATAACTGCTGGAGGCGCTATACCATACCCGTGACATCAGGTCGAAGTTATGAAAATAGTCCATATTAGCTCAGATAATGTATCACACCAGGTTGAAGAATGTGTATCATACAAGAATTACAAAGCTGGAGATGTTCCATTTAGAACAACTGAACATGAAGAGAAGCAGAATGGAGAAATTTGAAGTAAATGAGTGTGACTGCTATGTGATAGTGTTTAACTGAAGCAGAGACAATAGGAGCAATTGGGTCATTTTTTTCAGTGTCAACAGTGTAAATGTAGTATCAGTTGATATGATTTATAACCCAATTGCCCCTTAAGGACAATAAATTTCTCTACAAGTACTACTACATAAACATTACTTCTAATGTTTAGATAATTCAGTTAAGTTGTGATCATTTTCATTCAGCCATTTCATTGTACAACTAGATATAAACAAGGCAGGGCAATATATATGTATCACAGAACACAATAAGCACATTGTGAAGAATGCCTGGGCTACAATTATGTTCGTCAATACTTTCAGTAACGTGAATTCAAATTCTATTTGGCTGCAATCTATTTGATGACACTAGTTTTTAAGATTTTGTGTCAGAAAATAAACTTGGTCACGTCATTGAGAAACTACAACCAAGTCACTTCATTTCCAAAACAGCATATGCTGACCAGAAGTTGCTTTTCCAATTAAACCTTGGATTTTATTGAAATATTGATTTCCAATCCCAAGATGCTTGACAGATTGCCCATTATCAGAGGTCATGAATCCTAAAGCAGACAGACATCAACACTTTTTAATAATTATCTGATCATTTATAACTTGTACCGTTAACGCAACACTCATCAATATTTGATGCATTTTTTTCGCCTAATATCACACAGCCCTAGTTTTGAATGCAGTAGGTGCTCGTTGGAGTCTCTCTGCAGCAGGAAGCTGATTGTTGCTAAAGGTCACAGAGAGAAACAGACAAGTGAAGAAAATGGGTATTTATCCCAGCTGATTTCACCACTGCAATGTTTAACAATAATATCACCATCATGTGATTTCCCAGCATCATCCAGCTATAATAATGACTATTAGATACCACTGTATATTTTCAATTTAAACATCCAACACTGAAGTTAACTGTGGATTCAATGGTGAAACAACAAACGTGACCTTTTGGCTCAATAAAAGTACTATTGAAAAATCAATTATTGGACATTTATTCAAAAAGACAGCACATTCATAAAGCACTTCTTGTTAAATGTTTTTGGACAAGTGGGCCTGTCACAATAAGCAATAAATCAATTAATTACATGATACATTAAAACAAGCTCAATAATTTCCATTTGCATGATTTGTCATTTTTCTCTTTTCTCATGCTCTCTTTCCTACCAAAACTGATCTTCAGTGTGGTGCATTGGGCTCAACTGGCCCTTTTTTGAAGGAAAATTTTATTTACAGAGACTTCGTAATTCATTTTATTTGCTGTTTCTATTGTTTTGTTTGCTTATTGCAGATATCTAAAATGTCTATCAGTTCCAAGTGTTAACTGTTTATTAGATTTCAAAGTTTATTGAGATTGTGTTCTTGCATCATTATGGTATTACCGTTATATTACTTGAAAATGGTCTTGATCATTTATTACAATAATTTCTGGGATAATTTATTGTCCAGCAAAATTTGTAAAGACAAAAGCTAAAATATTTTTCAAGCTAAGCATTTTTATTCTTTTTTTTGTGTGTCTGTGTAATTGTGAGTCACAATTTGTCAGGTGTCCAACGTAAATTGAGGGAAATAAATTACTCCAGTCTTTTAGAGCTCAACAGGCTGACCACATAATCTTTTGACCTACATAAATGCTCTTGGCATTAGTTCTTTTTTTTTGCTGTCAGATGAAACAGACTGCCTGCGACAGACTGGTGACCTGTCCAGGGTTTACTCTGCCTCTTGCCCACCCGTCCTGACCCCACTAGGGACGAGGGAGTTAGAAAATGGATGGATGGATGAAACAGATTGTTTTCACATGCAACTTTTCAATATTGTGTTAACATACCTGCAAAAGAGCAAAAGAAGTTGGATATGGAAACTGCATGAACCTCTGCAGTAATCCATCAACAACACTCCTCTACTGGATTTACAATGTGCAGAACCACCTGAGTTCCACACTGGACGTGAAATCTAGGTTATACCCACTGCACACAAACACTAATTTGTAATGCTGCTCACGTGATTAACCAGAAACATCATAGTCACCTTTATTATTATTATTATTATTATTTTTTTTTTTTTTTTGGAAGGTAAACAGAGTAAATGGAGCCAAGAGAATGCACAGTGCAGCCATGCTCTGCTGCTCTCAGGAATCCACATCCTAATGCTCAAGGTGCCATTTCCCGAAGGCTGGGAAATACAGCAACAGCAGCACATGGGATTTCAATAGCAAAGACAGGCATCATCTTCTCCCATTCAGCCGGTGTATACACAAACGCACCTGTGCAACAATGCGTTTGCTAATCCTGATCAAACTGACACAGGTCTTCCGACAGGTGAACCGACGGTGCGTGTCCACACACGCAGAGGAGCTCCTCCAGTCCTGCGTTTACTACAACAATTAAAACGTGTTGCACGCCCCCCTCATGACGACCCGTAGCCGCAAACAACCGTTTAAACCCCGCAGCCCAAACATTGGTCATGCTCCGCGCAGCGAAGCGAGCCTCCAACCAGCACAACTTGCAACTACTCGAAATTCAAAGCTTGTTTCCAGGCTAACTTAGCAGCCTAGCCTCGCTCCCAAACAAAGCTCCATTGTCTGGAACTTGTAGTTTTTACCATTTTCCACTGGCCCTCGCGACTGTGATTAATTCATGCGCAGGAAAACTACAAAACCGAATTCTATAGAACCCCAGAGAGCATGCGCACTGGATCTTGAACGATCAGAGAGGTTGTGGAGTATTTTTGTTGTAAATAAATGATCGCGGGTAGCGGTAGATTTGAAGCTCGCCGGGAACTCCCAGGCTGAGGCAGAGCTCGGGGCTTGGGGTACCAGCCTCCCGGTTAGACTGAGGGACAAACGGCTGGGCGGCAGTCGAGAGGCTGACTGAAGTTGGTTGGCTCAGCTGCCGCCGCTCCGTGTTTGCCCCGCTCGCTAACGTTCAGTTCTCTCGTCACTTTTCAGCTCCTGAGAATATTTGCCGCAGTTTCAGCTAAAACAAGCCAAAGAAAGCCGCAGAGACAATGAAAAACCTTACCCAAAACCCGCTCCGGTGTGTTCTGTTAGTCCGTTAATCACAACTCTCTGGACATCGGGGGGGAAACAGTCGGTGGTTCACCGTCAGTGTGCAGCTTGTTCTCCGAGCGAGACGTTGCCAAGAATGCTCAACCGAAACCAAGGTACAAACTGCGCCCGCACTCCTACCGCGCACGCGCAGACACATTAGCTGCAACACTGATAGTAACCAGAAGGGGCAGCAGATCGCCAGAGCTGAAGCAAGAGGTTTCAATACGTAATCTAATCCTACATATCCATTTATTTTCAATTAAAAGTAATTATATTTCTCCTTCTCACATACATTGTCGCATGTCTTTATAGCTTTAAAGTAACTGTTTATAAAATACAGCAGCATTGCCCATAAATGTCAATTAATTATGAGTTTTCTTCAGGAACTTAATATATTTTTTTGAGCAATTCATCCAATAGAACAATTTGGATTCAGTCTCATCTGATCGTCTACAATGAGAGAAGCAGATATTTTTTTCTTAACGTTTTTCGTCCTGCAACTCTTTAAACTGGGTTGTTTCAAATTCATTTCTAACACGTATTAATTTCTAAAATAATACTCCAACAAGCAAAAATACTTCTTATAAAAAGTATACCTCTGTTCTTCATTATGCGATTACATTTGAGATTTCCAGAAGTGTTTCTTTCATATCAGTAATCAACCTTTCTCATACTAATGTGCATCATTACTTATCTTTCGATTCAGCCCAAGTTGTCAAAATGAGTTTCATTTGTTTGACCTGGTTCTAACCTGAATCATGTCGGCGGCTCGCCGCAGTATTAAAATGTAAACTGACGTGTCATCGTTTTAAACTGAAAGACTGCAGTACACTGATATTTGTCTGAGAAACGTATGAGTTTTCCAGAATTATGTAATTCTAAGTATAGAGAATAAACACTGTGGCTATATGGATGGACTTCTGAGGCATCATGTCTTTTGTAGTTTTTAATAGTTACATTTCCACCATGTTTTATAATAAACAATCCAAAATATATTTGTCAATATTTGTAATTAAACTTTATTAGCTTGATTACTTGTACTAGTAGAGACTTTTAACTATTCTTTCAATATTTTTTTATCTTCATAATTGCATTAAAAAAAAGAAAAGAAAAGGATTATATCTTTATTTCTACAGCAACCAGAAACAAATTGGACTTTACAATTTAATCTATGACAAACAAAATGCTGAAACGTTGACTGGATTTTAATTGTGAGTTTTCTGATATTTTAAAAAATCATTTCAGGTGGGGTCAATTACTCATAGATAAATAAAACTGAAAGACTGCAGTACACTGATATTTGTCTGAGAAACGTTTGAGTTTTCTTAAATGTAGATTCTAAACGTCACGTTTTGAAATGTCTTGGCAAAATATATTGAACATCTGTTTGTACGATTATTGGCATAAAATTGAATAGTATTTTGATTTCATTTGAATTTGAGATGGCTTTTGTCGACTGGTGTCTGGATCCACAAATTGAATTTGAATTCAAAGGCAAGTGCACAAGTTGCTAAATGGCGCCACCCTGTGGTGAGCAAAGATAATTTCCCCACTAACTGATATTTGTGTACCTTCAGATTGGTCCTTAAATGTCTGTGGGTGGCTCGTAGTTGACGAAGTTTAGTGATTTAAGGTGATTTAAAAAAAATAATGCAATCTTTTTACTTGAATTTATGTTTTTGCATCTTTATTTAATGTCTGTTGTTTGACATTTTCTAGAGAATTTGCAATCTTTTTAATATTGCACCTCAAAGAAACATTGCCATAAACAAAAAATTATTGTTTATTGACTCAAACAAAAGCAATCTCAGTTCTTATAAGCATATAATCATCCACCGTTTCCTTTTGACATTACGTGTTTCCAGTTGAAACAGTACCAAAAAAAAAAAAACTAAAATACTATAAAAACAAATTGGTTTTCACTCACTTCTTTACAGTTATAATTTTTTTATTCAAATCACAGACCAATGTGACAAAACATCTGGCAGAAAAAGAACTTTATTTTGTTTGTAAAATCAACCTTTTCGGTGGCTTACCTGGAAATTAGAAACTCTAAAACTCATGTAGGCATACCTGTAAAATCACTTTTTAGACTGTTTCATGCCCGCTGTTTGTGAACCAATTTCCTTTTTCCGTTCATTCAGTTTTCTATTAATTTTGTGAACATGCAACATCTATCAATGAGGATGTCTGCTGCCACAGTGATTGTGTAAAGTGGGCCGTCAC
This sequence comes from Poeciliopsis prolifica, assembly GCF_027474105.1. Classification (NCBI taxonomy): domain Eukaryota; kingdom Metazoa; phylum Chordata; class Actinopteri; order Cyprinodontiformes; family Poeciliidae; genus Poeciliopsis; species Poeciliopsis prolifica. The sequence goes on along the minus strand of NW_026562397.1, from coordinate 8,027,092 downwards.
ATGATCATAGATTACATTTCTTGATTGAAGAAAACTTGTTTTTGCCTTGTGTTTTGCTGGGAAATTTAATGTCAAGGTATTATTACATTGGTCAGCTGACGTTGTTTTTAAATGTGCGATGTAAAAATTTTGACACGAACATTTAAAAAATATTTGTGTGTAATAAATCTATATGCAATGCATGTTTCACAGGTTGAACTGAATCACTGACAAATGGTGGATTGTAAGAACCTGGAGTTATACATCATGCTTGTGTGTCAGTAAAAACGCACCAGGGGGCAGCGTGGCTTCATAAAAGCTTCACTTGTGAACATATTGTCAGATTTTTATTTATTTAAAATGTTAACTTATTTTTTTTTTTATGTTGTTTGATTGTACATTTTAAAAATAATAAAGACATTCCACGGGGTAATTGATGTCAATTCAATTCAGTTAATTGAATTAACATATAATTATTTTTTTAACATCCAAAAAAAACATTGATTACGTTCATAAATTAGGTTTTATGCATTCATTATAGATCACAGAATAGGTGTGAATTAAACCTGAATATATTTTTGTCAAGCTTTACGAAAATATCGCACTATTTTCACATATGTAAACGCACGACAACGCGGTCTATGTCATAGTGGAGTAATTTAAATATTATTTTCTGGAACGATTGAAGTATATCTTCAGTATTACCAATCCCTTGTTAATACAAGCATGATATTGCTAATTATGTCATTGTATCAGCTGACGAAATGATGTAGGTCAAAAAGAAAGACCTTCTCAACTACATTACCCAGAATGCACCAGCACCGTTTCATATTATTTTGCCAGGACCGCCTCCTCTTCCCGGGATGAGGTGAACTGCAGATTTGCACACGGCCGCAGACGGGATGGCCAGAGATGAAAATGCACGCTGCGGCCATCCGGATGACTTGAAGATCGAAAACATCGGACGCGCTCGTTCTCGTGAACGCGCACGCCACTGCCCGGTGTGTTTGGATGCAAAGTCAGCCCACAGACTGACAGCTCCGAGCTCGGGAGCGGAATAGTGGAGTCTACGCCTTATTTGGAGGACAAAACCCGCCGGGACACGGCGAAACGCTCCGGAATAACAACAGCCACTAAGCTGCAAATGCCGCTTTTATTTAATTCTGAATTTAATTGGGGTTTCGGATCCTAATGAAGACGCCCCTGCGACTGTTTCTGTGGATGTTGCTGCCTTCAGTGTCCAGATTAGGTTTCCGTGGACGCCGGGATAAAATAAAATCAGAGGCGGAAGACGCGTCATACACGAATTAGAATATTTTTGTATTATTATTATTTAGAAATAGGGACACGGCTACAGTGGACTCGGGTCCCCGCCAGCTCCATGCAAATCTTCGCTGACAACATTTTCCACCTTGCTGAACCGAGCGACAGCCTCCGTCTCTGCTAAAGAAGACGTTCACACAGCCGAACATGCAGCTCCTCCTCGAAACGTGAGCCAATAATGATAAATGTTTGTATTTATCGGTCCCCAGCGAAGAAGGACTTCTCCGATGGAGCCCCGCAGCAGCAGAGGCGACTGATGCAGGCCGCTGCGCACGCACGGAGGCAGGTTTGTTGCGCTCGCGCTTGCTCTGGATGCTGAACATGGTGCCACTTCGCTGCCCCGCGGCAGTCACTGAGTACCTGCTGCCACTCAGCCGTCGGCCCGGCTCTCTCATCCCCGCTCAGCTGTATTAAAATGGACGAGGCCCTTTTGTCTGGAGCCTTTCAGGGAAGCGTAACCGGCTAACGAGGTGGCCATGCGTGGATAGGATTTAGCCCCGCACCGGCTCGTGGAGATGTAGGGCGAAGATATCCGCGGATATTTCCACGCGCGACGCAGAGGAGAAAGCGGCACACCACGTTCATGGAGACGACTGGCGGGGGAGGTGCATCGGCTGGATGAGAAGTGATGCAAACCCCTGTCCCTCCCTCCCCCCCCAACTCCTGCACAGAGGATTTCACTCGGCTCATGCACTTGCTTTGGCTGTTACTGAGAGCCTAATAATTCATTTTCCTGACTGAAATTAATCTGACAGTCAGCTGTGGCTTCATTGTCACGCCAGCAAGTGGTGAAGCCGCCTCCGATCTCTCAGGGTTCATTTTTAATTGGCTGAAATTAAGCAAACTAAAGCCAAGAACGAAAATCTCCGAGGTCATAATTTATTATTATTATTATTGCGTACGTTTCCTAAAACCTAGGAATGAATTTGTCACAGTTGTGCACATCCTTCACTAAATATTTGCATCCTCCAATGCAAAACCACAGTGATGGCAATCAGTTTTTATTATAAGTAGCTATGAATACCTACCGTTTTCTAATTTACCGAGAATTTGTGTCAGCTTTCAAAAGATTCAACAGTTCATGCAAACAATCCGTTTTCTAGGAAATTCAGTCATTGAGCTGCCCTGCTGAGTGTCATTGTTTGACCTGAAGTACATTACCCCTGTGTCACCCTACCTTTTGGCCATACCTGCTACCTGCGTATTGTGTTGCAACTCTACGATTTGGCACAAGTTCATAAATGAGATGCAGTGAGGGGGGAGATCCCCTGACCTGGGCTCCTTCAGGCTGGTCGAGACCACTTCGTCTCAGTCCATGGGCCTTGTGAAGGTTTCGTGCCTGAGTTGACACGGGCCCAAAGCTTCAAACAGCAGTGAGGCCGCCATGAATCCATACGGAAGACCAAGCAGCACAGCGACCTCGGTGTCCTGCACCAGCTGCGGAGGCTGCTGCTCACCGCCTCCCCCTTGCCTCATCCGCCCTGGGCCCCCGTCCTCTTCTACCTCCTCCTCGTCCATGCCCCCGAGCATGACCCCTCCACCACCGATGTCCCCCGCCCCGTTCGTGCAGGTGGAGAACGGAACCAGCTGGAACTCCTCTACCGTCTCGTCCTCGGATTCTCCAGATTCTCATCCTGGTCACCGATGTGGGGTTAAGAACCCCAACCCTTACTGGACGGCGGTGTTTGATTATGAGGCCACAGCAGATGAGGAATTAACCCTGCGACGCGGTGACCTCCTCGAGGTTCTCTCCAAAGACTCCAAAGTGTCTGGGGACGAGGGGTGGTGGACAGGAAAGATCCAGGACAAGGTGGGTATCTTTCCGAGTAACTATGTCACCAGAGGAGACGCTGCCAGTTACCAGCAGCTGAAGGTCGGGAGCCTGGTGGCAGTTCGGGTGAGTGATTCCCCCTTGGAGATTGACTTCTCAGAACTGACCCTGGAGGAGGTGATAGGAGCCGGCGGGTTCGGGAAGGTGTACAAAGGAGTTTGGCGGAAAGAGGAGGTAGCTGTAAAGGCTGCCAGGCAGGATCCAGATGAGGATATTAGTGTCACAGCGGAGAGTGTGCGGCAGGAGGCCAGGCTGTTTTGGATGCTTCGTCACCCCAACATTATTGCTCTCCGCGGAGTTTGCCTGAAGGAACCCAACCTCTGCTTGGTGATGGAGTATGCCAGAGGAGGGGCTTTGAACCGTGCACTGGCTGGGAAGAATGTTCCCCCGAGGGTCTTGGTGAACTGGGCCGTGCAGATTGCCACGGGCATGGATTACCTGCACAACCAGGCGTTTGTACCAATCATCCACAGAGACCTCAAGTCCAGCAATAGTAAGTACTTTAACTTTTAAAAATCTGTACTGATGAGATTAGCAACGATCAAAAAGGATTTTAGCTCATTACAAATTTAAAGTTTGTTTTATGGTCTCTCTTGCCATCACTCCATATCTTTAACATGAAATACACTGCAGTTAAAATAATTGTCAACAAGATTTTTCATAGTGTACTGTAATTGTTCTTTTAGATGGAAGATCTTCTTTAGTGGGTAAAAGATGGCGGCTGATTTTGGTTCAAAGCATGTCCACCTTTTGCAAAGTCACATTTACCAGGATGGATGAACAATTATTGTTTATCTTTATCTGGAGGGAAATGTGTTAAAAACTATAACTCTTAGCTTATGACACTTTGGATAAAAAAAATACAGTCAAACACAGTCATACCCAAGACACCAGTTACTTTAAAGTCATATCTTTGGACTTTGGGAGTATGTGCGGAAGAACATGCAAATCCAAATACCAAGATCTCATGCTATTTGAGATATTTGAAACCCACCAGCTCCATGGCGGGGTGCTAACAGTTGCATCGCCGTGTAGCCGACTGCAGTTTTTAAAGCAAGTTTCACAGCCACATGTGTTTAATTTAATTCCTTTACCTTTATTTTAAGTGAGATGCCAACATTAAGTGCTTTCTCTTTCCCCTTGATTTGAGTTGTCATTAAGCTGAAACACAAATGAGTATTGTTTTGATATTAATGCTGGTCTATTTTTTGAAAGCAATGCCGCTTTATTTTTGCCATGCGCTGTGTGTCAGCTTGTCTTTTGGTGATAAAAACGGTTTACTGCTGGCTGATTGTAAAAAGGCTTGTTCACTTATAAACCCAGATCTTTAAAAACTGTTTACATGAAAGCATGAATCCGACCTTCACTTGATTTTACTGAAATCAAACTAAAGCACATGAAAGAACATTCTGTTTGTGGATTTTTATCAACACACCATAAATGTAGAACATTTTTAAAGAACATGGGGGAAAAAAAACCTTTTAATATTTGATGAGTTTGATTTGGGAAAAACTGACTAATTCTGATCATTGGTCAATTGACTGACAGATATTTTCTTTCTTTATCTAAGTATGTTGAGTGACATGCTGGTTTTATTTCCTGATTGTACTTCTAGTTGTACAATGTATGATTTTAGTTTGCTGGAAAAAAAAAGATTTCCACCTTCTTTATGGAGCCGAGAAGCGATTAGAAACAATCACGTCTAGAAAAACGCAGAAACATGATGTTTATAACGTCGTTTGCATTGTGAAGCGACATGACAGCTTAATGTTTTTATATAGTTTTAAATGAGGATGAAAAACAGCCTCCTCTCTTACTCTCAATAAAAGAACTGGACTTTAATCTTCCAGATATGATCTCAGCCATAACATGGCAAAATGATAACAGCCATGTTATCATTTTCATAGCTGTTGTATCGAGGGGGTTAGAAAATACAAAATTTCAGTTTACAAGACTCTTCTGCCACACATCACATTATCAGTTGTAGTGGAGGAATAAAGCACATATTTGTTCTCTTTTTCTTTCTCTTTCTCTCCCAGAGAACCACAGCTTCACTCAACTCTTTACTGAGTGTGTATATAGTATATATATATATATACAAATATATATATATCTATATATATATATCTATATATATATATATAGATATATATATATATATATATATCTATATATATATATATATAGATATATATATATATCTATATATATATATATCTATATATACATGTAGATATATATATATATAGATATATATATATATATATATATATATATATATATATATATATATATATATATATATATATATATATATGTTGCCTGGGGAAAGTTTGCGATGATAGCACTTTGTATTGTGTTTTTCCATCAGAGGAGATGGTTGAAAGTATGAATACACTTCCCACAACCTGTTAATATTGAGATTCACATTTACTGAGAATTATAATGGTAATCTTGCATAATGAGGTTTTCTGATCCACAGCGGCTGTTGAAAGGTTTTGTTGATTTTAAGAAAATTAAATCCTAATTTATCATTTCAGAACTTAATCAATCTTTATGGTGAATTGTATCCTTTACAAATAAAGTGAACAACAAACACATCTGTTTTAATGGAGGGAAATTCTAAAAAAACAAAAAATGGCTGCTTTACTTTATTGAATTACCTTTTCATTAAATTTCAGCTTTCAGTCTTCTCCAGTGTTATAATGAATGTTATCCACCTGATAAAGGTTCAAGGAGGATTCTTATGATAGATATCTTGAGTCGAATGGATGCCGTCAAGGTTTTAGTCAGGAGAAGATTACAAAATTGCAGCATTACTAAAATTGGACATTTGTACTTACTGATGAAATGACGAGATGTAAACTGGTCATTTGCATTGTCCAGAGTCGTACGTTTATACAAATCGAGGTGCTAATTCAAATTTTTGTTTATTATTAATTGGGTTGCACACATGACAACAATCTTTTGTATTCTTTATATTTCTGGAAGAATGAGTTTGGCATAAATAATGGTCCTTTACTTCCAAAATTAACTTCTAGATTTTGCTAAATTCTCTCAAAACTTTACAGAAAAATTTTATGGTGTAATGAAATCAGACTGGGACTTCTAAATGGGAAGTTTGGGATCCCTTATCACCAAGAACCAACAGTAAACTGGTGGTGGCAGGATTATCTTCTGGGATTACGTTTCCCCTGATTCTAAACTTTTGTCACTTTGGATAAAATCTTTAACAGCCTAACCCTTTTAAATACTTGTCAGTTTTAAAACAAAATCTTTATGCAATGCATGACTCAAATCGTGCAACAACTTTATCTGAGACAAATTTAAGTCTTGTAAAGTTCCATGCTAGACTCCAGGAAAAAAACTGACAGATAATGTGACAGATAATATGCTCTGAACAAGAGAAGTCCCCACAATCTGGCAAATATAGAAAAACCTTTCCAGGTTTAGAAAAGGTAAAATGAGTTGGTTACAAAATGGGATGCTGATGGAATCACACCAAAGAAGACTGAATGCTGAAATTAGATCAAAACGTGTTCAGCAAGATATTAATTTAGCATTATGTAACCAGGTTGTTGCAATTTCTATGCTGTCTGTTTCCCTCAACAGAGTTGATTCCTAAGGATAGATGTCACAAATGATGTTAAAATCAGTTTTCAGTGCTTTTTGACACAAAACCCCAACATTGTAATCGGAGTGTGAACAATATTTGCCTCACAGGTGTTTGATTTGCAGCTACGACTATGGCAGATATGAGGTTGCTTTGTGGGACATAATTTAATGCAAACGAGAAACAACTTATTCAGTCAACTTGACTTCTGCAGTCATTATGTTTTTCTGCTTGTTCTTTCATAACATTTGAAATGTTTCATGTTGCTATGCAACTTTTTTTTTTTTTTGAGGCACTGACTGCTGGCACTGCAGGAGAAACTTGAACTTAATCACAGCAGGGAAGCCTAAATCCCGGAGAATTGGTCTCTCTCTGCCATCTTTTCCCTGTCATCTCTCCTCCTCTCTGTCTGCACCTCCTCCATGCTCTCTGTCGCCATCCTCCTCTTGCCTCCCTTCCTCAAGGAGAGCAGATCTGCTCTGCAACTCGCTGGGCTATTTTTGGTGCTCTGTGCTACTTGCTGTTTAAAGACACAGTTACAGTTGTTGGAGCACCAAAAAAAGACGAGAACGAGAGTCCTAAGTGCGTGTTTCTGGGTGTGGGTGCAGGTGTTGCGGGGCGCCTGTTCGACTGGAGTGACATGCGTGGAAATACGGGTGGAGTGTGAAAGATGCTGACTAAAGGCCGCTCAGACAACAGAAGCCTCTGAAGGCTAAGTTGGTCTTAAACCCACACTTCTTTCACCTTATTAATTTTCCTTCCTCCTTGCGCAGATTTAAAATGCAGAATCTTACTTGCATTTGACGGCAGAGCCTTGGCAACAACTCCATATAGATGCCCTTCCATGGTGACATGGCTGCTGCCTTTTGAGCCACTGAGTCATACCATTGCTAGCCGCTGTCAGCTGCTGTAAAAACGCTATTCCTCCGAGTTAAAGTGTTGCCTGTGTGAAAATGGCTGCAGACGAAATGGAGGAATGTCTCAGGTAGAGATCTAGGGCTGCAACTTAAGATGATTTCAGGCCTAATCAATTATCCTGAAGAATAATTGATTAATCGGATCATAAAATTGGCACATTCTGCAGATTTTTCATTGAACCACTTAAGCCTTTTTTATTACACAGTCTTAGAAATGTATTAAGAGTCAAAATCAAATGAGCAAATAATTTAATTCCCTTTTTTTAAAAAAGAAAAGAAAATTATTGTTGCCTAAATGCAATAACATAGGATTTTATTACTGTATTCCTGATCATTTAGCAAAGGATGCATCTGCAGCTACAAATACTGTCAATTCTGGGTTTTTTTTTATTATTAATAAATGGATAGCAAAAGGTGATTAATAAGAGATTTCTTTTTGTTCCCTTTTTTGAGCTAAAACTTTGCTTTAAGTTCTGAACATATTTAACAGAGAAGGTTTTTACTGCTCTGACTGTGTTCTTTTGGCAAATGACCATTTTTTTAGTCTGTATCCTCCAGTCAACAATTAATCAATCACCATATTAATTCACGATTAATCATGATTAATCCGATTAACCTCTTCAACCCTACAGAGATCCAGTTGAATGATTTAAATGGGAGAAAATACAGTTTGAACCATAACGTTCTGTCTGACACCCACAATGCATTTGTGATGCCCAGAAGGTGAAAGAATGGGAAGACGAGAGAGCCAATGAGTGAAGAGATTGACAGAATACCCGGGTGGAATAGATCAGGTTATGAAGAGTGAAACGAGCTTTTGGAGCCGTATGAGAGGAGAGTGATGGGAAAGAATAGGAGAAGGAGAGCGTGGGGGATAAACAGTGGGTACGTCTAAGTTTAGGGTTACACCTTGGCGCATTGTTCAGGTGCGCCGGTCTCAGGTGTCCCCTTGAAACCGCCAACGACTTGGCATCATCGCAGCTCCAAAGCAGCTTGAGGCCCCCCGAGCTTTTCCTCCGTCTCCCGTCAGCTGGCTCAGTAAACAAAATACAGTTTGAACCATAAGGCGCCCGAAAGGACAAAAAATAACCACCAAAACGTGATGCGTTATCTGGATTCAACATGGCTTTAGAGCCTTGTTAAACACCACAAAGGATTCTTATTTTCAGCCCGGTCCAGATGATTTCTTCCAAATTTATCCCATCTCACTCGGCGTCCCCAAGTCTGTTAGTAGTTGTGTGTTTATGCAGAGTGCCGCCGATCGTTTGGCTCGAGGCGGCAGCTGAGCGTCTGACTGTGTAACGGAGATAATTTGACTGCCGTGACTGCCTCGGAGTGATGTCACAGCATCTTTGTGTGCTGGCAGGTCATTGGCCTCTGAGTCATCCCTTACCTGTCACTCCGATGCCGGAGCATCCTCTGGTTTGTCAAAGCAGAGGGCTTCAGTCTGCTTAACTTGGCTCCAATTGGCAACTAAAGTAAATAGAAAGGATAAATTGTCACAGGATAGATGTCTACTTATAGAAAATGAATCATTTAGATAAATGTTAATGGCACAGATTTTAAGAAACATATGTTAATCATATCATACAATAATAGCTAAGTAAGTAAAAGAAAGCACTTTAGCAATGATTCAAATCTTGTTTTCACTCTGTAAAATGGCCAATTTTTGCAACCTAGGACAGATAAGCTTAGAAAATCTGACATTTTGGCTAACAATGATTATAAATACTTTGTTCAGATGCAAGCCACACTTTTCAGAGCACTGGTTAAGGGTGGCCCAATTCATGCACCACAAGCCTCTGGAGAATCCTCCACCTTGAGGTTCCAGAGGCACCAGCAGCTTCAAAGGGCATTTTAACAGCTGCTCTCTTAATCCCATGAATTTGTGTAACAGAAACCTTCCTCATTATGCCTTTATCTGTTCAAACCCATCTTTGACCTGAATCAGCCACAAATCTCTTCACAGTACTACAATAACGCTTCAGTTTTCGTTAAATATCTAATGCTTTCATCTGATAATCTTCATCAGCAGAGATTCTTTCTCTTGTCCATATTGCTTGAAACCTGTGGCCTGCTTAATAATGTGGAACATCCTTCTTAAGTAGATTTCCTTTAATTGAGCTCACCAGATAAACTAATCAACCAGCTCTCTGAAATTAATTATAGTGATTCAAAAAGCGCTGACTGACTATAAATTTAATAGCACAACAACAAAAAGGAATCTTTATGACACTTAAATCCAATTTGCATAATAATTTGGAACATGGTGTTTAATTGGTAACTAATGAAGAGTCAGAGTTACTGCTAACCCAAACTCAAATGTAACGGCTGCCAGAATCAGCAGTTTGTCCTTTGAGTCTGTGTACTTTTGCATCAAACTAAATGACGACTCTGGAGAAAGTTCAGTGTCATGGAAATTTTTAACATCTGCAGTTTCACACGGACTATTTGAGTTGCTCAAAGGCTCAACAGCAAACAGACCTTGAGCTGTTTCCCTGCAGGTTTCCTCCGTATTTAGTACCAGTGAAGATGTGGAAAAGCTTCACAATAAATTAAATCTTTATCACAACAATAGCAGACTCTTACACAGAATTATAAAAAAAAATCTGATCTTTTATTTGAAGTACATTTGTTTAGAAGGGAAAAATCCACATTAAACAATAATTGTTTCAAAACCATTTTTGTTCAACCTCCAACAATTCCAATAAAGTAAATATAACTAAAAGAGTTTTAAACATGTTTTACTGTCATGTGTTCATTTTTATCACCAAGATTTCAGCTTCCCTCTGGGTCTAAATAGAACATGAGACAAACTGCAATTCCTCCTATCCACTCTTAAAAACGGGAAAGAGAAGTGAACATACCATTCAAGTCAGTCAGATGTGTTTTAATCTTCACAGGTTCTGACATAATCTGTAAGAAATGACTATGTAAGGAGTTAAAACATTTTAAAAAGCTAGAACTGTGTTAACAAATCTGGATGAGAAGCGGTGTTTATTTTGCCACCATGCACAGTGAGGAGGATGGCAACGCAAGAAAACCAAGTCTCCAAAGCTCAGAGTTGGACAACTTCAGCAAATTTTGGACCTTTTAAACACGATTTAGATTACAACATAAAATCCACAAATACTTAAATCCCCCTCCAAAGTGCTTATAAATGCCTATTGAGTAGTTTAAACTCTAAATATACCTTAATCTGCATTGATACGCACACTAGAAAGAAGCTAACGTCTTCCTCATCGTCACTGATACGGTTTTAGCCAATCAGCTCCAAGGAAAATGAATGGCGCTCCTGGATTGACTGTTTTCCAAACGCCAGCGTGTCAACTAGCATTGCATTGAGGTGTTGAGCTTTCCAAGCTGTATTTTCTTTTTGATATTTTAGGGGGGGGGAATCATAAATAGACAGAGTTCTAACACACAGTTTGGAGCTGCAATCCACTTTAAAATCCAGGAAAACAGAAAAGAAAATAGGCAAGGGTCCATTGTAATTCTTTGATACCAGGAAGATGCCTTTTTCTGTCCTCCGATCATGAACGTGAGCGTGGATTTCCCTAAACTCTGCTCGCATTTTAGCTGGAACGTTGCGCTAAGATTGAGCGGTTTGTCATCAGAAAGTCCAGGTGCAATCAGCATGAAATAATGGATGAATATGTGACAAATAACCCCAAGCCCACTGCTAAGTACGGTAGAGGTTCTATAATGCCGTACGTTACAAAAAGGCATTCAGTGCCAGTTTATTTAGAGATTAGTGGAGGCAGTGAGTCATCTGCAGGTAAGACGATACATGTTACAAGACGACCTAATGTGACAAAACAACTAAACTCCCGTCGGGACGTATCTGAGCCGGTTTCATGGTCTTACAAATATGCAGGCCCAATATACAGAAATGGCAAAATTCTATCAAATATTTAAGCTCATGTTGGGTAAAACCCCTCCAGGCTAATGTTGCTGCAACAGGAGAGCTTTGTGTAAGTGGCACTTTCAAGGATCTCCTATGATGTGCAGGCCAGTACCTGTAAACACACTATATAAAGACAAAGGCCGCTTGACATTACCTGCTGTTTTGCCCGCTCTAGCTTCAAATGGAGGCAGTGTTTACATAGTTAACAATCCTCTGAATTGACCGACCCTGGAGTCTCACAGCTGGCCTGTTAACTACGCCAGCGTTTTCATTAGAAACCAGATCAAATAAATTAATTTCCATTGATTTTTTTTTTTTTTCTATTTTTCATAGCTGGAGTATTGAAGCATACCCACGATGACACCAACAAAAGCCCTGCACACAAGTACTGTAATAGCTACTTAACAGATTAGCAGGCCAAGATATGGTGTGTGGTTGCTGTCAGAGAAAAGTCAGACTGTGTGTGTGAGAACGTGAGAGTGAGTCTGTTGAGGAAAGAATTAGAGCGGTGGCCAGTGCCGGCTGCTAATCCCCCACAGAGACAGAGCGGAGGCCGAGACTGTGACTAACTGGGCTGGATACTGGGAATGCTGTTATCACACCATCTTTGACCCTGGGAGGTGGACGGGTTTTATGAGCAGAGATATAAGGCAACGTATGCAGTTTTCAAGTGGAAATGTGTTATCAAACACCGTCAACAGACAGGACAGTGAAGAATAACTTGTTTTATTGGGGTATATATTTTAGGGAAACACTTGTAGTTGAGTTACTGCATACAAACAACTTAAAATCAAGCAGGAAGTGATATTAATTATCTTTAATTTAGTAGCTAAAATAAATCAATGTTATGTCTGTTTTGCTAACATTTTATCCTAAAAGGCTGTTATTTTTATTTGTTTTTATTGGTATTTTAAATATTTATTTTTTTAAACTTATTTTAAGTTATTATAACAGAAAAATGAGTACTTTATCCCAACTCTTGATTAGATTTGTGTCTAGAAATCTAATAAAGATTTCTAGACACGATCTAGAAATGGTAGAAATGTCAATTCTTGGCTGCCAGTTAAACCAGTATGTTCAAGTTTTTTTTATTCTTATTTAACTTTTATTTCACCAGAAAAATCCCACTGAGATTTAAAAAAGAAAATCTCTTTTGCAAGAGAATCCTGGCCAAGACTGGCAGCAGCAGTTTGTCCTTTTTCATTTGTGCATTTGGATACTAAGTTACATTGCAGATATTGGAAATGTTATTTCTGTGAACAATCAGTTGTAAAAGGAAACATTTATAGGTCTTGAAGCATTTCTTCTTGTTTGTGGTCTGACTGGGATAATGCTGGCAAATCATGACTCAGATGGTAAAATGAAAACGTTAGAAAAACAAAACTTTGTCCTCTGTTTTGGTTTTTGACTGTGTGCATGTATTATTGGGTAATCTGGAAATCAGTTAATGTGGATGAAAGTGAAAGCTTTTGCATTTGTGGTAGAGGTTGTAGCTGACTTTAAACTTTGTGACCAGTCTTGAGTGGTTATTATTTATTTGTATAAAGGGAAGAAACAATGCAATGTCTTGTATGAAATCACAGACACACTAAATTGTCACTAAAATGTTAGATTTTAAGCATCTTAGATTAGCAGTTAGCACTGTTAGCCAAGCATAAATAGCAGTTTCTCTATCCTAAAGAAGTAGGTGATTTTTTTTCTTTTAGCTCGGTAGAGCTGCTATTGACGTCTGAAGAAATTCACCTCTCCAGACTAAAAACAGCCAATCAGTGCTGGGAGGAGGGTCTCAACACTGCCACTCATCCTCATGTACTTGCTGCTAAATCCAATGGCAGAGATACAACTTATCCTTACAGGAAAACCGTTTTGCTGCTGTCATTGGTGGTTTCGCTAACTAGCTTAGCATCAACAAGATCTGCTGGTGGGGAAAGGCTACAGCAATAGCAGAGAGCAGCGCCACATGAGATTGATTAACGCCGCCACGAACGCCTTCTGACTCTGATTAGTTGTTAGCTTTGGGGGAAGCAATTTGTTTTCACAGATTATCAGTTTCAAATTTGTTAAAAAAAAAGAAGTATGAAAGTTTTATATTGTTGCTTTAAGTGGTCGATTGTAAGATCTGCACAATGTGCCAATTGTTTTTTATTTGATTAATCATCAAAATAATCAATTTATAAAATAATCTTAGCCCAAATGAATGGTCAGCAAAGACCTTTGCACCGTCCTTCAGATTCTGTCGTCGTTCTAGATTTGGTAGTGATGTCTTTCATAATCATTTTGGGAGCATGGATACAGGACTGAGTGTGGGTGAAGGTCGAGCAGCAGGACATGCCGTACTTAGGGCAGAGATCTCAGACTTCTACCATCACACACGAACAAACGCATACACACACACTGCTACAACGAGGCCATTCTCACAAAGCAGACGGAGAGAAAGAGAGCGGGGCTCACAATGGCTCACAATCTCCGCTCCACTGCGAGGGAGCGGAGAGGCGCGGTGAAGAATGGGAGATGGATGCGGCGAGGGTCGACTGTAGGCTGTGAATGACTGAGTGGAGAGATGGATGGAGGCAAGGCCGGACGGGGAGAGGAGTGGTTGTAGGAAAAAAAAAAAAAAACCCTGAAGGCTCAGGAGGGAAACGGGTCAGAAGAGGAGGAAGGGATGAACGGAGGGAAAGAGGAGAGTGTAGGGTGAGTTAGGAGAGGAGGTCAGACCATTTTTCTTTACAACAGCGAGACCGCTACAGATTAAGGCCAACGTTCTCAACGCGCTGCAGGCTGCAGCCTTTATCTGCATCTTTATGTACTGCGGCCCTCGTTATGCTCGTTCGTGTTCAAGTCAGCTGGAGACATAATGTAGGAACTGCAGCCTGTGACGAGGAGTTTGAGATTGTTTTGGTACGAGATAACGAGGCGTCTCATGATAGGCCAGCAGAGTGATTTGGGTTGTATTTACTCCAAATAATGTTAGAGGCAACTGTAATGGCTTTTTATCCATAAAGTGGTATGTTTGTGACTTTAAGCTAAAGCAAAAGCAATAAACACGTCAACGTTTATCAGAAGTTTTAATAGTTTTTTTTATTTGTAAATAGTCCTTCTTGTATAATAGAAGCTCTTTGTAAATGGATTGATTTTTTTTTCTGTCTCTTTAGCCCCAACATAAGGTTAACTCTTGTCTTAAAATATTTTTAACATTTTACCAAAGATGTGTAGCTTTGTCATTTATTGTCACTTTTTATCTATAAACTGTGATTAAATAAAACCCCAGATCTTTTTTTTCCAAAACACTAATGTTGAAATTGCTTATTTAAATCATGTTGAAGTATTCTAGGCAGCTTTGTTCCAATAATTTGGTTTTCAATTAGCCTAAAATGTGTAATATAGATATTCAAAGTACTATGCTTTCCTTTTAAATTGAAATAAGGTCCACAAGGTTTCTCCAGAAAACTTGCTAAGCCCTGTTTTATTTGGGGGCGCCCAGGCAGTCATTCATTCAGCGGCCCGTTGTGTTTTGGAGTTAAAAAATGTTTAAAGTTGACAGGAAATTTGAAAATATCACTTGATAATTATGTATTACTGAAATACTGAAAGATTAATACCTGAACACCAACTATAAAGTCTTAATAAATGCAAACATTTTAAAAAGGTTAAATAAAGGACCAATGCTTATGGGGGCACAGGTAGAATATAATACACTGAGGGAAACTCTGGTTCGAGTCAGGATGTTCTTATTTATGTTTGACGCGATGCTCCAACTTGTTCTGTTTAATGATTTACACAGACGCACCTTGAATAATGAACAATTGAAGCCATTCATTCCACAATATAAACACTATGACTTTTTTATGTCCTGGCTGCGATAAGTTTGTGCTAAAGGAATTTCGGGAGGAGAGTAAAAAGTATTTATTGCCCGGTTTATATTTATTGACAATATTTGATCTCAAACATCATGAAGCCTTTTGTTGTTGCGATAAGAGTTTATGATCGTTGTTCAGGACTTTGACCTGTTGTTTTTTCCACTGTGTGAACTTTGCTTCACTGTCAGTAGGTTAGTTTTCCTCCTTGTGGGTGAGAGAGAAACCAAACCAGACGCTGACACCAATCAGAGACTCAATGACTGCTTTATTACAGATGAATACACACACACCAGCGCCCACACACACACATACTGCTGCAGTAGGGAATCGATTGGACACCAGTAAACAGTGGGAATGCTCTGCTCTCTTTACTGGACCTGTCAGATGGCTGACACAGTTTTACTGTACGTCATTGGATAACAGGTTCACCTAAAAACTCTCAATCTGGTGTGAACCTGCAGCACATCTGCTGTTTTCACTGGCCGAATGTGTGGTTTATACCCGATGCATGACTGCATGTAAACATCGCATTACATAATAGTGGCAAATTTGTATGAGCAGGCAGACATCTTATCATTTTTGACTTCCTAAAAAAACCTGTTTGCAAAGCAGGTCTGGAGAGCTGCTCTGAGTCAGCAGATGGACCAAACGTATCAAAGCAAACGCAGGTGGTTCGCTTCTCAGCGCTCGTTTGAAAGGTTATTTGCCTTTAAACATCAAAGGAACGAGGAGCAACTGGAGCAGAAAATAAGACCAAAAAAAAAAGCAACTAGTTTTTTTACTCAATTGATTTTTTTTTTTTTTAGTTTCAGCTTGCAGAGGCAAAATGTTTCAAAGCTGCTAGTGCATAAACACCACATGACACGAGGAACGGGTCCTGCAGGCAGAGCCGGACATGTCGGTGATGGGCGCAGTGGCGCGTCATGGTCAGCTGGATGTTTGCTGCCCGTTGACTCTGCAGTTAGAGGGTCATTGTTGTTGGCCAGCAGCGCCAGCAGCAGCTGCCTGGCACCCAGAGAGCGGCGGCTGAACGGAGGGCCGTGTGGTCCAAATCAACGGACAAGCTGCTGGAAGACAATGCCGGTTCTGACTGAAAGGTGCCAGAATAAAAATGGTGTAGCAGTTTGTTGTTGCTTGTTGGGGGCCCTGCAGAGCCACAGACCAGACAGAGGGAAAAACTGTAAACCCTGAAGGACGCGGCCCGGTTCTTTCTTTCTGAGTAGCTCAGGACTGGTTTGATTAGCCCAACTTTGAGTTCGATGTGTTGATTCGGCTTGTGAGTCGCCCCTTCTGATCTCTTCCTGAATTTTTTTAGACCAGGATTTTAACTTGCTTCATGTGGTCAGAAAGATTTCATTTTTATAGTTTTTTTTATTTTACATGTCAGACATGGAAAATTGAACCAGCAAAATCTGATTAATTAACCATTTAACAATAGGGAATAATTAGGAAAGCAGTCGTATTATTAGACAGGACCAAAGAAAACTGGTTAAATGGCACATTTGGTAAGTGGTTAGGCATTTAACATGAGGCTAACTTGTGTGTGGCATTATTACGGCTTTAATATGAAAAAAGCTGCAGTTGCTGAACAACAAAACGACAGCCAGGAAGATGAGAAGACTGAAAGGAATTCTCACACCCTTGAAAACTTCTCTCATATTCATACCACCCACACACACACACACACACACACACACACACACACACACACACACACACACACACACACACACACACACACACACACACACACACACACACACACACAGATAGCTGTACCCGACTCGTACAGCTCATTTAATGCAACCATCTCTTCTGAAAGCGAACCCGCCTGGTCACACGAATCTGGCAGCTGCGTTTGTGCAGTGACAAAGCTGGTGGCTGCGGGGGGAAACTGTGCTGCGGAGCGGCTCGGGATTAGAGGCTCTGAGGCCCGTGGTGGTCGGAGCGGGAGCCAAGCCGAGGTATCGATGACATGGGAGCGCACTCACTAAAGCCGCAGTATCAGAGCAGGAAAATCGAAGGCGCACAAAGGATTTGATGCTTTTTTTTTTTACCTAGATGAAGTGTTGTTGAAATTCAGTCTTATTTTTTTGCACTTATTGTTTGTGCGCATTCCTCATAATTTGAGTGAAGCGCACACATGAGCGAGACAAAGACGTGTGGTGTGTCCTGCCAGGAAAAGGACCAAAGCTTTCCCTCCAGTCATCTCTCTCTGCTTTGCGACGCTGGCATCGTTTCATCCATGCATTTCATCTTTCTCACATAGATTGTTTTTTCTTACCCCCTTCTCTCCTCATTTTTTCTTTCTTATCTGTTTTTTTTACCTTTACTTTTTGCTCATTTCTCCTAATATTTAAATGTTCCCTTTTGGCTCCTTCTTTCTGAAGCTCCCATCCCCCATCCTTCATCTCACACCATCACTGCTGCTGCTGCTTCATCCTGTCGTTTTGTTCAGTCACCATCCTTCTCTGAGTGACTCCTTGTTTTTATAAGCTCTGCTCAGTCAAGCTTAGCCAGCATCTCCTCCCATCTCTGCTTCGTGGGGTGCTGTTAGTGTCGTCAGGCCGACAACAGCTGCAACAGCGGTCAGGAAGGGAGGGGGCTGATGATGATGATGATGATGATGGTGGAGGGGGTCCCTTTTTCTTTTTTTTTTAACTTTCCTAAATACTGTCTGCGGTGTTCTTCACGGACCTCCTCTAGTGCCTGATGACTTCTCATAAACCAGAGTAAAATTTAAACGTTTCATGATACTTAAGCTCATTTCAAACTCTGGTTATGACACAAATATAACCAGTTTTTTCAGGGGGGAAAAAACAGGTTGTATTTCTGTTGTTACTGGACATGTAAATATTGATGTGGAGATTAAACAAAAGCAATGGGAAATGTCAAGGGGAAAATCTGCGGCGTGTCCCTCTGACCAGGACATCGTGACTCAGGGAAAGGAAAGCAGAGGAGAGGATCCTCATAGGGGCACGAGGGCACGCAGGCCTCAGCCGCCTCCTTTCCTCCCAGTCACCGTCTTGGTTTGTGACCTCTACACCTTCTTACCATAACAACAAGTTAATGACACAGCGGTCTGGTCTGAATCTATTTCCTAAACAACACAACTCCAATGTGAAAAGAACTGCTTTAGTGGACGTTAACCACAGCGATTCGGGTTGATGCTGTGCGGCGTTGTGCCGTTCGGCGGCGCAGACATTTGCATGCGTCTACTTCCTCCTTACTCCAACATGAGTGGAAGTAGGAGCGCCCATCATCCTTCCAAGATGACATTTTTCAGCTTGGCTTTCTTCTAAGAAGCTCAAAACGAATAAAACAAAAAATGGAGATTGGAATGAACAAGTTCATTTTGTGCATGGAGTATTTTGGTGTTGGGATGATTTATAATTCCTTTGCGTTTGTATCCTTTTATTGATGGATGGATGTTCATGTAGGTTTATTCTAATCTTTAATTTTGACTGTGTTTATGTCTGTTTGTTATGGCTTGCTTCTGGTATAGTAAAATCAGTATTATTTAATATTAGAAACACTCAGTGAATGCTGAAACAAACAAAAGCTATTTATTGATATCTTAGCACTTTAATGCGTCTTATCAATACACTGTTGCACAACCGGCCATTTAGGAACATTCAGATTGTTGACACAGCCCAGAATGAAAATTAGTTTGACGGTCAGAAAATAAAACATGCAAATGAGGTAAGATGACATTTGTTAGGTCTTTGTAAACATATTTCTGCAACAGGCTTGTTGAAGATGTTCCAGTTTGGATTGTCATCATCACTCCTCAAACATCTCTCATTCACCTGCAGCTCTGGATCAGCTGATCCCTGACGGAAAATCTCTCCGCTGACAGCTCAGCGGGCCACGCCCAGAGCTCCAGCTGACGGCGCTGACATTGTTTATTTAAGGCGAGGCCTCACAGAGAGATGGAGAGAGGAAGAGGGTGGCACTTTGCCTAGCCTGCTCAGAGATGAAGTGGATATTTGTAGAGCTATGGTTAATCATTTAAGTCGGCTAAAAAAAAAAAAAGAACATTTTAAGCTATTTGTCGCTTTTGTTTTCATTGTGTATCATGAGTTTTTGTAAACTTGTTCAGAACTGGCGTAATCTGTTGGGTTTTTTGGTAATAAACCCATTTCCAGTCACACTCAGTCGTCTTCTATCTGCATTCTTTTGCTGTGAGAAGTTTGTGTGGGCCAGGAGTTACTGTGTCACCTGTTCCCAAAGCACTGACTAACCAGCGCAGGGGATTATTAGTGAGATTAAAGTTCAAGTAGTCAATGGTCCAGGGGTGTTTGAACATTTCCCAACCCTCAGACGGGGTCAGAGTCCAAGGATTGAAGGAGGAGCGGCGGTGGTGGCATCAGTAGCAGGAAAGGCAAACAACCCGCTCTGCTCTGCTCCCCGAGGCTGCAGAGTTTCTGATAGCTGATCAATACGTGCAGTCATGTGGAAAAGTGAAAGACATGCTCCCATACTTGATGTCTAATCTCTCAATGAGCTTAGCCTAGCTTATTTCTCTGCCTCAGTTTTTTGGTTTTATTTAATATTTAACTACTTCACACCAAACTAAAACTGCCTACTTCTACTAATATTCGCCAAATCATTTTTGTACAGCTGCTTTCCCGACAATTAGGGATGCACCGGTGTGAAAATGTCGGCAGACATCGATATCTGATATAGATATTGCTGCTATGGCCGATGAACGATATTTACCGACGTATCTATTTCATTACCTTTTTGAAACCTTAAAAAACGAGCACTTTCATTCATTCAACCATTATTTAATCAGGAAACCTATTAAGAACGAGTTCTTATTTACAATAACGACCTAACAGGGAAGGGAAACACGCTGTTGAGTGGCTTCACTCTACAACGTGGAGCGAAGCCGCGTCGTAGACTTCACTCCCCGGTGCTACATCACCATCACATGACCAAACAAACACCACATGACCAAGCTCTTCTTCCGACTCTGAAAAAACAAACGGCAACAAGAAGAAAGTAAACATTGGTTGTTGATATCGGCCCAGTTTCATCCATCCAACTGATAAGATATGCTAAAAAATTACTAATATCGGCTGATACCGACGATACCGATGTTAGCCACGATGTATTGTGCATCCCTGCAGTTTGCAGAGTTTTCCTTTCAATATGGGAGGTTTCTGTGCCTCCAGTTTCAGTCTTGCTGTGGAGTCTGTGGGGGATCGCAGCGTTTGTATAAATCGTCCATGTTAATCCAAAACCAGTCCAAACTGAGCAATTCAGTGCTCTGAAGTTTATTACTTACTGTGCACAAAATATCAGTGTTTCAAAGAACTGTCTGAACTGGTGCACAATGCCAGTAATATGTAGTTGGTGATACTAGCTGCCTAAAAGGCATGGAGGTTACTTTTCTAGTAAAGTAATTAAGAAACTAAAACAAAATTGTTTCACTGGTAAAACAAGAGATGCATGTAAATGTAACTTTTTTTTTTGGTTGAGATGGAATTAAACATATTTTCTTTTCCCCCTTAGCCAGCTCGCCAAAAACTACATTTCTCGTTATTTCTCTCACCCTATTTTGAGGTAACATTTCCAGCAGCATTGTTTAAAAGCCACGCTTTCCCCGAGGTCGTTTTTTTTTTTTTTTGTCTTGTTTTCTCTTCCTCTTTCCCCTTGGAGGCTTTATGTCTACGTTTCAAAGCCGTCAGCAGAGCCAGTCTGGAAGAAATGAGGAAAAACCTGAGGGTAAATGATTGAACATGTGCAGGAGGTGTTAACTAGCTGCACAGAGACAATCAGGGGGCAGCAGATGATGATATTTACTTTCATCACAGAGCCACAGTCATTCAGTTATGTTTTGTTTCTGTCTGTGTAACTCGCTCCGTTTTCCTTCCCTACATTGCCTTTTTCTTTTTTTTTTTTGTCACCCTCTGCTTGAAGATTTTCCTCTTAAACGGTGTTGCTTCATCAAGCAAGCCAGGAAAGGAGGAATCTTATGGAAAACATACCCATCTGAGGATTTCTTCCTCCAGCTGCTGCTCCTCTGAGACACTGTCTACTCCAGAAAGACAGCTGTCCCTCACCGTTATGACCGTAACAGAAAAGACGTCCAGAGGAGGACCGACGCTTGTTTACCTTTGAAAAAATATTTGCTTTTTGACATTTTAAATGCTGACATAGTTTTGTCCAATGCTCCAGTGGTCAGAGTTGATTGGAAAGATGGCTGGAGGTAAAAATCATGCAAGCCTGTTAGGAGACTTGAGTCGGCTGCAGAGGTTCACCTTCCTGCATGCAGCCACGCTAAGAGCCAGAGCTAGAAACGTTTCAGATCAAAGAGTCTGTATATGTTACATGACACATACAGTATATATATATATGTATACATGCGCATAAATACATTGATGGAAACAAAAACGGCTCGTTTCCAAGGCACCCAAAAACATTAATTTATTGCAAAGAAAACATCAGGGTGATTTTATTTGTTTGTTTCACCTTTTTTTTTGCACTTTTAGAAGTGATGGAAGTAGAAAAATGTGCAAAGAGAAAATTTTAATGAAGCTTTTTCCTGTTTCCGTAATTTAGTTTGGTTCTTCTGATTGATGATGAAGAGAAGATTGTAACAACTTCTGAGCCTGACGAACGATGTAAGCGTCGTTGAAGCTGGCTGTCAGTGTCTTCACGCAGGAAGCATTTAAAAACCTCCTTCCGCAGCTATATTTTATAAAAACAGAGTAGAGGTGGATCTTTGCTCTGAGTTGGCTAAATAAATAATTGATCAGTATTTCCTGACCTGAGATCAGTTTTCTGTTGCAGAAACTGGTCTCCTAGCAAACCTGTGGGCCGAGAAAAGCAAAGAGCCACACCTTCCATCATGTGACAGCGTTTTCTGTGTGTGTCTGTGCAGGAGTGGATGTGTGTGTAAACAATAACATGGCTGTGTGTGCGTGTGTGTGTCTCCTTGTTTCACCGCCCTTTGCATATGCCTCTAGATAAGTGATAGAGAGAGAGATAGAGAGAGAGAGAGAGAGCTGCCCCCACCTGACTTTATGAGAACTGTGTGCAGTCCAAACATTTCCATAAGCCAGCTCTCACACGGAAACGGAGGAGGAAGTCACGCAGAGGGACAAAGACTGGGAGATCAGCTGAGTGTGTGACATTCAGAGGGAGGCTGTGTGTGAAAGTGACAGAAACGACACTGAACCTCAGTTGGACTATCAAAAACACACCTGGAACTTACTGCATACGGAGCCAGATATAAAATATGCTGTAGAAATGACACATAGTCCTTTTTTTTTATTAAATCAGACAAAAAAGTGACAAAAAAATGTGTTTTTGGTCTCTTTATTTCTATATGTTAAATAATAATCTGAAAAAGTAGTTCTTACTTTCCTAAAATGTAGAAATTTTCATACATAATCATTACGTTTGAATCATTTTATCAGACCATAGCACATCCTTAACCTATTTAAAGGGGCAGTTTTCTGTATTTTGGAGGAACATAATGCCATTTTATAGCATAATCAAGTAACTATGTTGCCTTCAGTTGTTATAAATATGTTGTGTATATCAAGTATGACTTTAAAGAAGTTAGACTTCTTAATTTAACGCCTTGGGGTTGGGCCTCTGATTTTGTTTTTTTCTGAGGTCTGTACACTCATTTGGCAGCAAAATGCGTCCATCTCTGGGACAAAGAACCCGTCCGCTTGCAGAACGTTATATTTTCAGGCATTTGTAGAAATGCAGAGATAAATAAACACATAGTACACATAACTAGTAAAGTTGTTGTATTCTGGTTTACTCACTCATTTTTTTAAGTCTCTTGTTATTATTTCAATACTTTTTTTAAAGCAGGAGAGAAAAATCTTTCTGTGGTATGAACTAATAAAACCAAACGGCTCATTTAATCTGTCTCCTCTTCCTCAGTCCTCATCCTGCAGCCGGTGCAGCGGGACGACCTGAGTGGGAAAACCCTGAAGATCACAGACTTCGGTCTGGCCAGAGAGTGGCACCAGACCACCAAGATGAGTGCAGCGGGAACTTACGCCTGGATGGCGCCGGAGGTCATCAAGCATTCTCTGTTCTCCAAGAGCAGCGACGTGTGGAGGTATCACTGTCCGTCCATCTGTCCACCATGTCTACAGGATTTGCAGCAGTGTGTGAAAATGTTTCCCCTTGGAATAGTTTTCAGTGTGGTGTTTGGAAAACCGCAAACTGCGTCCTCCCTCTTCACCGTTATGCGCCGCTTTGTGTTCAGAACCCCCATAAAATACCAATAAAATAAACTCAAAGTTCAGGAGACATGAAAAGTCACAGCAAGCTGTCGTACTTATGTTAAAACCGTCACTGACGGCTTCTCTCTCTCTCTCGTTTTGCAGTTTTGGCGTGCTGCTGTGGGAGCTGCTGACCGGAGAAGTTCCTTACCGGGAGATCGACGCTCTGGCGGTAGCTTACGGCGTCGCCATGAACAAGCTGACACTCCCCATCCCTTCAACCTGCCCTGAACCTTTTGTTGTGCTGCTGAGAGGTAAGCAGGCGCTGCGGGAACAGAGGGCGACCCCCCGGCCTGGAAAAATGTCACAACGACAGCTGGCTGTGAACAAGTAAAACCCAAACATGCGGAGAGCATTGTTGCAGATGTACACCGTTTCTGTTTGCGGCAAGAGCTTGTGGCTGTGGTTTTCCTTCACACCAGTCATCCAACCTGACCTTTAGGGCGCATTCACACCAACTGTGTTTAGTTCTAATCAAACTCCAGTTTGTTTGTCTGGAAAGTCCGGTTCATTTGGTGAGGTGTGAACGCGTAGACCGAAAAAGTGAGCTCTTGTCCGCTTAAAAGCCCAGGTCTCGTTTCAGGTAAATAAACTGAATGGGAGTCCGCTCCAAAAGCAGCAAGTCCACTAAAATGCAGGGCATTCTGGGTAAATACAACCAAAAAACAAATTCAAGAGTCTGGAGTTACTGGGAGAAATGGTCCTTTACCAGAGAAGAGATAATAGAAATCCTACAACTGTTACAATCTGATGTTTACATTTTGTGAAGAAGGAAGTTGAACTATAGTGGTTCTTGGTGCAGCGCCACCACAGGTGAGGAGGGGAACAGATTTGTTCCAATTAGTTTGTATTGTTTGCGAAAGCGAACCTCACCAGCTGAAAATGTAGCAAATGTTGTAATTTTGATCCCCAATCGAACCAAACCTAGCAGACTACCAGACTATGAAAACGCACTAACATGCCGTCTGTGATGTAGAAAAACCATGACTTGATTGTCCTGGAGGCCTTGGAGCTTGCAGCTGGTAAATCTACAGCAGGTTTTGTTGCATTACGCAGGAGCTGAGGATAAGCGTTAGCGTTAGTCTCTCTGTGTCTGGGTCTTGCTCCTTGAAGCCTTTGTGGAGCATCGGCTGGCTCTTGTTTCACAGTTCAGCTCATCCCTGCTTAAATACTCACCTGCAGGACACACTTGACCTGAGGTGCTCTATCTTAAGCACAGGTGAGGAGGTTTGAGGACAGGTTGTAAATCTAATAGAGAAAAAGAGTAGTTTCTCTTAAAGCCTCTGCTCTTTGCTCTTCTTCATCTGATCCATGCTCATCCTTTTATCCCTCTCCTGTTCATCGTGTCTCCTGCCTCCTTCTCCCTACGTCAACATGCATTTAATGCTGGTTTATTTCTTCAAACGAGAACCAGCTGCTATTTTTTCATTTTATTTGAAGCTTTACTTGTTAGAAACTGCTCTTCATTAGAAACATGCAGCAGATGTTCATGCTGTTGCGTTGGACTGATCAGTTTGTGGATCGGTGTTCATTGTAGGTATGCAGCATGTTGTCTGTAACTCTGTCAGTCAGGGTTCTGACTCACGGTAGTCGCCATATGCTGCCACCATCTTGCTGCCTTCCCCTTCCCTGTCGTCTGCTGCGACTGCCAGGAATGAAGGACCTAACCAGTCCAACAATCCCACCGCTCTGTGTTTGTGCATTGTATTGACAGCTGAGCAGCGTAACGGGGTGTCTAAACACGGTTTTGATTTTGCTTGGTTTACTGCTCAGCGCTTCACTAACGAGCGATGACATTTTTGTTTGCCGTTTTACCGTAAACATGTACATTTAGAGCGCAAATGAGATGGAAAAACACTGGTTTCTTCTATATTTTTTTGGCATAAATCATATTTTGCCAATAATGCGGTGATTATTTTGCAAAATAGTAGAAATGGAGGACATAGGCCATTATTTTAGGAAGGTAACAATATATACTGGTATATAAAAAAATAACAGAAAATGAATTAAAACAAAACTCATGTCTACCAGTCCACAAGTAAAGATTACATTACTAAATGTACAAACTAAACAATTATTTTGCTGCTTAAAATGAGCAGGATTATGAATGTTTCTGGTGTCTATTTAGATATTACAAGAACATTGTAAACATTTTAAAGAAGCAGAACATCATCAGCGGTCATAAAGCACATTAGTGGCATTTAATCTGAAATGGTTAAATAAATAAAGCTGCCACATCAGATGGCAGCAGCTCCTCTCACTCCTTCCTGCCGTCTCTCCCCGTCAGAGTGCTGGAGCTCCAACCCCCGCGCCAGGCCTTCCTTCACCAGCATCCTGTGGCGCCTGCAGGCCATCGAACAGTCCTCCATGTTCCAGATGCCTCCAGAGTCCTTCCACTCGCTGCAGGAGGACTGGAGGCTGGAGATCCAGCAGATGTTTGACGAGCTCCGGGCCAAGGAGAAGGTGAGGACGGTGAAACCGGAGCATTTACTCAGTCACATTAACGTGAGAAATGGACTTTTGGGAGTATTCGTGCTCCACCGTAGTTTCTTCTTTTACTTACCATGGAACATCTCTGCTCTTACTTGAGTAAAACATGTTGAAGTATTGGAACTCTTTCAGTTGAGTGCAGTTTTTGGATACCGTTGCTTGAGCCCGACGCCGGGAAGCATCTCACAGTCGGTCTGAAGTGTTTCTGCACGTCAGGAATAGCTCGGCAACCCAGAGGTGTTAAATCAGGTTGCTGCTTTGCTACACTCATTCCCTCCACCTCCGTTTCTTCCCCCCTCTCCGGTCTGCAGGAGCTGAGGTCGTGGGAGGAGGCGTTGGCCCGGGCGGCCGAGGAGCAGAAGGAGCAGGAGGAGCAGCTGAAGAGGAGGGAGCAGGAGCTGGCGGAGAGGGAGTTCGACATCGTGGAGCGGGAGTTGAACATCATCATCCACCAGATGTACCAGGAGAAGCCCAGAGTGAAGAAGAGGAACGGCCACTTCAAGAAGAGCAGGCTGAAGCTGGGCAGGGACAGCAACTGCATCAGTCTGCCCTCTGGTGGGTGGAGATGAGAACTGCAGCCTGGGTCTTCTTGTTACAGCAGGGCTGAGCAATACGGCTTTAAAATAAAATATTGAATTTTTTCCAACCAGATCTGCTTTTAATCAATTAAAAAAAAAGTCAAATGATAGAAAATATTTTCTAAAAGTGTGTTTTACGTGCTTAATCCCCTCTGTGAATTGGTCGATTGTGTATTAGGGCCAGCCTGCAAACATTTTTATTCAAACATGAGAAGATAGTCATAAGATTAACAAAATAAAGACATAATTTTGCATGAAGAAACTCTTAGTCATTAGAACGAAAGTTATTTTAATGAGAAAAGGATCTAACGTGACCATTAGAACCTCTTTATTTACAAAAAGGAAATAAACATAGTTGTTGCTCAATCATTCTCAAGTCCTCCTGCTGTTTCTAATTTGATGCTCATGTGTTAAGAGATTAATTATTTCCTTATCTGTAAAACCGATACAAAACCAACTATTTTATTTTATTTTTATTTTATTTTATTTCTTTGGGTAGTAATTTTCAGAAATTATTACTTCATTCTCCTAATATACCAACTTTATTCTCATATTATTTCGACTTTATAATGAAACAACTTCATGATAATATGATCATATTATCAAGTTTTGCCAAAGTTTTTCCAGCTTCATGTTTGGTTTTAAACTTCAGTGGTTGTTTGAAAGGGTAAACCTCGAGGCATCTCTCTCTCTTTCTCTCTCTCTCTCTCTCTCTCTCTCTCTCTCTCTGCAGGTTTTGAGCACAAGATCACAGTGCAGGCGTCCCCCAGCGTGGACAAGAGGAAGAACCAGGGCAGTGAGAGCACCACGCCGCCCGCCAGTCCGGGGGTCTTGCTCCGCCTGCGAGCCTTCAGACGTGAGATCAAACGCCTGCAAGTCGAAGAAAGACGGAACAGGACATGTAAAGTCGTCTTAAGTGCTTCCTTGTGTGTCTCAGCTACCCCGAGCGAGGGCAGTAAAACGTGGGGCCGCTCCGCCGTGTGTAATAACAAGGACCTGGCGGCCAATAAGAAGAAAGGACGCACCTGGGGCCCGAGCTCCACCCACCAGAAGGAGCGGGTCGGAGGAGAGGACAAGTAAGAGCTGCTTCTGGCTGAGCTGGATCTGTAAATATAGAGAATATTATACATTATAGAAAGGCTGTATCAACCCGCTGATCTGTGTAAAGGTCGTCTAATTATTTAGATAGAGCTCTGTTCAGATTTTAATTGACTTAAAAAAAATAAACCTCAAAGTATTGTGAGAATTGTCAGTCTTGTAAAAATATCTGCAAGCATTTTATTGGTTTCATTGGGATTTTATGGGATAGACCAACATAAAATAGCACTTAATTAAGAAGTGGAAAGAAAAGATTGCATAACTTGTTTGTTGTCTTTTTTTTTTTTTACAAACAAAAATCTAAAAATTGCACCTTTTTACTATGAAACCCTTAAATAAAACTCCATCTGGGTGTAATTTAATCCCAGTATAAAATCCCACAAATTGCAGCCTATAATCCCTTCCTAAAGTATGACGCAGATTTTTTTTTTTCCTAAATACTTTCTTTTCACTTCAAATTTATGAGCTACTTTGTGTTTCTGTCACAAATGTGAAATAGAATCTCAGTGAAACTTCAATGTTTGAGTTTGCAGAGCGACAAATTGTGGAAAAGTTGTGTGAATGCTTCTAAGTCTCATACGGTTCTGCGCTCGCAGGCTGAAATCCCTCAGTGAGGGTAAGGTTTACTCATCCAGCGCACCAAACCTGGGGAAGTCCCCCAAACACGCTCCCACGAAGCCCGGCTTCTCCAGCCTCAAAGAGATGGGTGAGTCTCCGCCGGGACCGTCCGCCGGACGTCTCCTCTCTCGGTCTGACTCTCTCTCTCCTTCTGTGGACGACAGAGGAGTGCTCCGAGTTCGAGGAGTCGCCGGGGTCCTTGCTGCCGTCAGAGACCAGCAGCAACGGGGCCACGGACGACTGGGGCGGCTTGGGCCCCAACGCGGCGCCTCCGGTCGGCGGCGCGGGCCTCTGCCCGGCGTCCGGAGGCCTGTGGATGGGTGTCAGCAACCAGGACTCGGCTCGCCGCTGCAACCAGAGGAAGAAGAGCGACATGTTGATGCTGGGCTGCGCTTCTCTGCTGGCCTCTGTTGGTCTGGGGCAGGACCTCCTGCAGCTGGGCAAGCAGCAGGTGGGGCCCAAACCACCGAACGACCATCTGATCGTTCGGCCGTAGAGTGGCTTCTTATTTAGAGCTGAAACGATGAATCGATTGTTTAAATAATCATCAACTGTTTCAGTGGTCGATTAATCGTTAACTGCAGTCCACACTCAAAAAAAGGAGCTGGTTTTCTGAAAAGAACAACACAGTAATCGCAGTAATTGAGCCACATCTGCACAAAAAAATCGAGTTTGCGTTTAAGATAAAAAAATAAAAGCCCTTTAGTTTTAATAAGTTGTAGTCAAAACTCCTCAGTTTTAGCTTCACCTGATTTACTAAAAGAATGCAGTTATTTTTTTCTAGGCAATAAAATGTTTATTTTCTTACAAAAAAAGGAATTTATTTTTTTTACATGAATCATTTAAATGAGTCTGTGTAATGTACTATTTTTTATCCAATCGATCAACCGTCAGAATAATTGATAGATTAATTAGTGCCAGGCCTGATATTATTTACTTGTCACATATTTACTGATCGTCCACAGATTTTATTACTTATTATCTAATTTTAATACTTAATTTTATACTTCCTTCTGTTCTCTACGATTAAATTTAACACAGTGAGGTGTCTAAACTATGTTTATCCTAACAAAGATTTGGACTCGCAAATTAAAAGATCTGTTTGTTTGCCGCTTCAGGAGTTTTTGCTTGGATATATTTACAGATTTACATTTATATATACATTATACGTAAATGTAAAATGTGTAAATATATATTTGGTACAGTTTTGGCTTAAATACTGCTCTGAATGTTTTTTTGTTTCTTTTTCTCCAAAGGGCCTTTTTGGAGTCTGTATACTGCAGTTAATGATGAGTTCATTCCTGCATTAGTTGACGATTATTTCACTAGTCGATTAATCGCGATGAATCGTTTCAGCCCTGTGTTGTCATGTGAGCCGTGGTAGCAGCAGGTGAAGGTAGATTGTTTCTGTGAACCTTGATGTGGCTCCCAGATGCTTCAGGACGAGCAGGACCGAGAGGAGCAGCGGAAGAAGAAGGAGGGTCTCTTCCAGCGGACGGGCCGTTTCCGCCGCAGCACCTCCCCGCCCAGCAGAAACCTCTCGCTGACGCTCTCCAGACACCACGACTCCGGGCTCGCCTGCATGGACCCGTCCCCCTCCGTCACACTCCTGTCTCTGTCCTCCCTGTCTGACTGCAACTCCACCAAGTCCCTCCTTCCCTCGGACTCAGACGACTACCCTCTGACCCCGTCGGCGGGCGTCAAGACGCCCTCGGCGGCGGCGGCGGCGGCGGCGGCGTCTCCGGCTCCCGCCCTCAATCCGCTCCTGGACTTGCGGGCGGAGAGCTTCAAGAAGGAGCCCAACCAGTCGCTGACGCCGACCCACGTGTCGGCAGCGATGGCTCTCAACAGAGGACACAGACGGACGCCGTCGGACAGCGCCATCCGACCCCGAGCGCAGACTCTGGGACACCGCAGGACTCCGTCTGACGGCAGCATGCCGATGCCTCCTCATCCCGTCAACGCGGCATCTAAAGGTACGCAGAACTAACGCGGCACTCACTGCGGCTCCAGGTCTCTTCTGGACAAGACGTAGACGATATCGATGTCTACTCACGCTCTTGTGGCACAAACGGCGGAGAAAACAGTAAAAATAACATTTCTGTTCACACTGTCAGGCTGATTAGAAAGGCAATTATGTAACTGAAATTTATTATGACGGCAATAAATCAAAACATTTCTTATGATCAGAGATTTTTCACATTCAAAATCATAAATATGAACAGGGACAGTTCATTGCATGAGCTCCACTTATAGCTGTTATTGTGAATTTTCACTTCAAGTTGGGTTTCTAAAACAATCTAAGTGATAAGTAACTCCAGATCAAATTACTTTCTGCTACATAATGCAGTAAATGTGCATCATCGGTTCTGATGCAGTTATAGAAATAATATTCAGAGGGAAAAACTTGGAATAACACCTTCTATATACTGAAAAACACTAAATCTTTCCAAGGGTCGAGTTTCTCGTGCAAATACTTTTGTACACAATAAATAAGACAAAACTAACTTGCAAGTAACTTTTCAATAATTCCTTCATGATGGTGAAAAGTTTCCACTGGTACATTATTTACTTTATAACAAGACATTTTCCCCATATTTTCAGTGAGTTAATCCACCAGGTTTTTTCCCCTCAGTGACGAGTAAAACAGGCTCTTATTTCTTGCTGAAAAGTTACTTGTTTGGTTTGACACAACTTTGCTAAGATTCTTTGTTCCTGTAGTGCAGACATGACCCACGTTTATTTTCCTTTTCCTCTCAGGAACTCCAGACCGGCTGGACATCCCTCGCCTCCCGGACCCGTCCATGGTCCACCCCCACGTCCCCCACCGCCGTAAAGCCCCTCCCCCCCCGGTCCCCAGCCCGACCCCGCCCTTCCTCATCAGCCCCCTGGAGAGACCCAAGACCCTGGAGTTCGCCCCGCGACCGCGGCCCACCCCGGCCCGGATCAGGCCCGACCACAGGAAGCTGGGCTCCGTGTGCCGGACCCTGAGCTCGTCGCCGGGCAGCAGCTGCGACAGCCCCCTGGGCTCCGGGGACAGCAGCGCCGGCGCCACGCGGCCCAACCTGATGGACATGGACATGGAGGGCCAGAATCTGGACCCGACCGTTCCCCTTTGCGGACAGCTGCAGCCGGCCGCTCTGTGCGAACAGCAGTACTTGTAGTGACACGTTTTGAGGCTTCTGGGGCTCGGAAGTAAATCCCACTTCTGAAGATGTGGCACCGCTTGGTAACAGTCGCTCGTCTCCTGAAATGGCGCGAACCCTTCCAGCGTTCCTCGGCCTCTGCTCTGCGTGACGCCGAGGGCCCAGAGGCCTCTGAGAGCCCGGTACTGATCTCGTCCAGCCAAATGTCTTTCCAAAGCCATCAAAGCGTCTAAAAAAGCCACTTTTTAAAGGTACCAACGGTCATCTCAGTCCGCCTCCGAGTGCTGTTTCCTGTCTGTGTATCTACGCATTTCCATTCTCTTCATTCCTGTCCGCCGCCTGAACAAGACCAGGAAAACATCGCCTCATGTTCGTCGTCGTAGTCCAGAGCATGTTCGTTCTTCTTCTGCATGGTGGTCTTCATCCTCATCTCTCCAAACGTGAAAGGGGGAAAAAAAACCTTAGTGGACTGGTAAC